>NW_026623056.1:78081255-78396255 GCF_023065955.2 Ursus arctos
GTACTTAATCCATCATGAGATGTTTTGGATTTCGTTCTAAAAGCCACGAGATGCTATTGTGAAATCAGTAGCTTGCTCAATTCTGAAATAGTGTTTTGCCCTGACACAGTTGAAGTCAAGAGCATGTGTTTGTTGACAGTGTGATGATGCCTTGATCAAGTCAATGGTTCTACACTGAAAGAAATTTCAGGCAACATGAGCTATAGGTCATGTTGAGGTAAAAGGAAGACTTTTGAAAGTGTCCTAAATCTTGCTCAGTAGGTAAGTGCCTATTTTGCCTAAAAATGTCCCTTGACATTTTTAATTTGTCCCAGGAGCAATATTTTGGGAGTAATTTAGAAAATCTGGAAGATGCATTGATTCTATCAATAATGTTTTTGGCATCCGTGTGACCTGAAAATATTTCTATAACTTCCAAGAATTTTAATTTCCTCATTTGGAAAATTTGGTTAATAAATGCCATTCTCAGTATGACGCATTATAGGTTAGTATCAATCATGTCACAGAAATGATTAAGAATAGCAAAGTTCTTGTCCTCAGGAAATTTTCGACCTAAGGTGGTCTACGTTAGATATAATTAAGAGCAAAGTCTTATTGGAAGTAAATGTCAAGATGGATTATATATGTTTAATGCTCATTATTATTTTTGGAATCGTTTTCAAGTTTCAACCAATTACATCATATATCCTATAGTGTAAAATTGTTGTGGTTTAGTTGCTCTTCCTACAAATCTTTTCCTAGATTTTACCTGTTCACTTTCAGGCAGTATAGGCAAGTAGTATCCACAGGAGGCAAAACAGAGATCCCTGGACCCAGGGCTGGCTTCATAGGTGTGTAATCTGAACTGTCACACAACACTCCGTGCTCAGAAAGGCACCACTCTGCTAACATCCTGAAATTCTTAATAAGATTTTCCTTGACCTTGTGTTTTATAAGCGAAATTTGACTGGGCAATGGAGCATGCATTTTTTTTTTTATAATTTTTTTTTTCATTTTCCACTGACCTCTAAAAACTACATAACCTGTCCTGAATGGACCCATCACAGGCATGCCTATGGCCATTGACCTGTGGGAGCCGTAATTTCCTCTATTTCTTTATGGTCATCGGACCATGTAACCAGTTTAATTACCAGTTGGGCATCAACAATTTTGAAAGTTTTGAGGTATGAGATAAGCTTCCAAGGTGTGTGCCAGAGTGATGAGATACAAGTAAAATATTTTCTTTCCTGTAAATTGTGGCAAACCTGTCTTAAAATTGTAAATGTTTTCTAAATTTGTGTTGCTAAATACCTATGCCTTTAAAAGCGAAGTTGCAAACTAAAGGCCAGTGGGTCAAATTAAGACTATAATTATGTTTGGCCAGCATAGAGATTTAGAAATGGGAATGTGAATGCTTTTAACTGGGGCCTGAAGTTCCAGGAAGCCAATGGCATAACCATTTGATTGTCCTGTAGAAGCCAGTTAGTTATATGAATTGGTTTACACCTTCTGGTCTCGGAGAGCGTGAACAGTGGTTCCCAAACTTTAGCACACAACTAAATCACCTCTTGGGCGTCTTAGAAAGTTCGCTAACCCCATCCCCAGAGTTTCTGATACAGTAGGTCTGGGGTAGGACCTGGTAATTTCTAAAAAATTCCCAAGGGATGCCAGTGCCACTGGTCTAGGAAGCACACTTGGAGAACCACTGGTCTGAAACAGTGGCTGCCATTCCTGCTACCTGCCATTAACTGTAATAAACATCACCTACTGAATATGAATCTTATGAATAAGATTAAGTAAAGAAAGGATATCTATTTATTTTTTAAAGATTATTTATTTATTTATTTATTTATTTATTTATTTATTAGAGAGAGAGAGAGCATGGACAGGGGGAAGGGCAGAGGGAGAGGGAGAAGCAGATTCCCCGCTGAGCAGGAAGCCAGATTGGGGGCTGGATCCCAGGACCCTGGAATCCTGACCTGAGCCCAAGGCAGGTGCTTAATGAACTGAGCCACTCAGGCACCCCTGAAAGCATAAATATTTTAATTAGTCAAGCTAATCGAATACAAAATGTAGCTGTGATAGCATATATTAACCGAAGCAATTAGTCAATCCGCAAAATGTTTTCTCTCCTAAAAGGAAAACTAACCCGCTATTCACCGATCATATCACAACTCATTTTAGAGTTCTCCATTTTGTCTACCAACATGCTTTGCTTTTTCCCAAAATGGTAAAAGAATTTAAATGATCTGATTTAAAATGAAGTAGAGTTTTGTCACCCTCATAAATATCAAGAGCCATGAGGTCATGGAACAAGATTGTTGGGACTGCGGATGATCGATTCACATTGGACGGGCTCTTATCTGACTGTCGAGGAGTTGTAAGTGCCCTGAGCCCACCATGCCAAGGTTTTTCTAGATATTTAAGAACTCTGCAATATCCTTCACTTACACACGACTCTAAGCTGGCAGCCGTGGGGCTCCAAGCGTTCCAACAGAATACGCAGTTCACTCTGGAGTCATTGCTTTCTGCGGTCACCTCTTTGAGATTCAGTGTCAAGTCATTCAAACAACGTTGCTCCGTGATCTTAATCAACTATCGGCTTCCCAGACGCACACCTTTTAGAGGATATGTGATACGGCTGTGCGGTGACTACCCTGGTTTTTCTAAAGCGAATGAGTTCTAAAGTCCCTCTTTATGTCTGCTTTCCATTTGTTTAATAACTTTGCTTGGATAGTGGAATGGAAGATGACTTTAAAAGAAATTAGCATCTGAATTTTACCTTTTTGTCATTTCTTTCTTTTTTGTGTGGGGAGTAAAGGGTAATTATTATTATGCTTTTATTTGAAGCACTGTTGGAATTTTCTTTAAAACTTGCCTTTAACGGCCTCATTAATTTTACTTATTTCTTTAATTACCATCAGGCATAACTACAGTTCATTTGGTTTTTATATTCAGATCATCCATTTTCTGTAATAATGGGAGATTGTGAGAATGTGAATAAATTAAATGCAGTCCCACAATTATGCGAATGCCTCTCTAATCCTCCAGACTGCAAATCACTCGAGCTGGGAACCCTGTCTCGTTTATCTTCGTCCCGCAGACAGTGAACATAAAGTTGCTGTGTATTGTAGCCAATATTCGATAAAGATAGATTGAATCGAGGTGACCCCTCCCATCCCCACCCAACACACACACACACACACACACACACACACACACACACACCTACACCTTTTTGTTTTAGCTTCTCACTTAATGGTTTCTACCTCACCAGTTTCTCAAAAAGACTAATAAAATAATTTATGCAAAGCCTTTAGCTCCATGCCAGGTAATAAATACACATTCGATCTATGTTGGCTTTAAGTTATTAATAGCTACTCTTACTGCTTTTCTGATTATTACTTGTATTAATAGTTTCAAACTCTCTTGTGGTAAATGCTTTAATGAGAGGGCCATTTTACTGAGCAAATTGGACTGAGTTACCGTCTCTCTTCTTCTGTCCAATAGTTTCATGTTCCTGGCATTTGCATTGATGTTCAATCCTGACCTTAACAAAACACTCTAATGCGGGCACTACAGCCTCAAGGGTCAGGGATATAAAGTTGTGATAGAGCAAAAGCAGAGTTGAAAAATAAACATGGAACATTCTCTCTTCTCAAAAGTTTCCGCTCTGAGGTGAGGAAGGAGGCATTGATTCCTGGTGGCGCCTGGACCGAGCGTTCAGTACCGCTTGACAGAGAATCATTTTTTGTTCAAAGTCATATTTCAGTCAGATTAAATACCTACTGCATGTCATTCTGATATGTGATACTTCATTAAATTTCCTTTTCTCTGAGGGTTTATTCACAAGATAATGCTGCCAGATGAGTCAGAAGATCTGGGCTATTTTCTACTCTCTCACTTCTTCTTGGACAGATCATTCGGCTGTTTCTGGATACCAGTCACTTCACCTGCAAACCAAGTAATCTCTCACATAGAAGTAATGCTGCTCCCTGGGATCTGTGAACTCTCTTCCCAAGGTTGCCCTAAAGGCTGCCCACGCTGGGCACTGCACAACTCAGGAGTGCAATTCACACAGATCCACAACAGTGCTGATTATTTCTTCCACTTCTTTTCATCCACAAATGAGTAAGTGAATTAAGCAAACAGGTGTGAGAGTCTTTGGTAGCCATGCTACCCCTTCCCTTTCATGACATGAAGAGGCGTGGCCTCTTACATAAATGATTTGTGTGCATTTCCAAAAGCAACTTAGAGAACAAGGAGGCCATCTGCCATATTTTATGGATTTAGTTTCTGTTTTTACCACTTAATCTTTAAATGGACTATGCCCTAGAATTCAGGATTTACATGAAGCCATAGACTGTTTAGGACGGGAGTATAAAACTAAAAACGTCAAAAATCTTCTTCATCTAAATACAGGTGTTTTTGTTTGTTTGTTGTTTTGTTTTGTTTTTTTGAAGGAGCACGATTGCTCACGTTTCTCTGCAAATATACCTAGCAGCTATAAGGAAGTCATCTCCGTGCAGTAGCCACTTCTGGTACCTCACATGGAGGAGAATGTGGGGCTGCACGGTGAGCCCGAAGCAGCACAGCTGGTAGCAATAAGGGGCTGTCTATGTAATTCAGGACGAAGGTCAGATTTGTCTCAGTAGCACATCTTTTTTTAGCACACAATTCCATACTTCACTTCTCGACTTGATTTTATGGAACTCAGAAATTACTACCGGACCGGGGGTTGGGGGGGAGTATAATGAACTCTTGTTTTTCACTGGAATGCTGCCAATGGAAAATTGATGGGCTTTTCTGTAATTATTGAATCATCTCAATTGATGAAGTATTGCACACTCTGGGATGTCATGTGAAGAGACCCATGTGGTTGCAGAATCTTAAAATTGGTGAAAGCCTTTGACATCAATCTCATCTGTATTAGACCCAGTTTCAGCCTCGTCCCAGCTTCTCTAGGCCCTGCCCCTTCCCTTGTCATGGGCAAGACAACAGGTTATCACTACTAGTCTTTTAATTCTGGGCCTGTCTCTGCCTCCCTGGGTGCAAGGCTGGCCTTCACCATGGTCTGCGCTGTGTCTGGTGATGCGGGAACTGTCCTGCTGCTGGGACCCCAGTCTGATCCCCCTACACCCACATTGGCTGGGCTTTTCCCATCTGTTTCTGGGCTGAGAAGAATCCATCGAGTGTGAGATGTGGCTTCCCCAGTGGCAGCCCAGAGGCACTGGGATTGAGAACCTGGAAGTGTGGGAGACATTGGCACCCCTTGGGACAACCTTTCACTAGGAGAGACCAGAAATTGGAAGTAACCAGCATATTGCTCTCCTTCTTTCCTCTACCAGATAGGCTGTTCTGAAGGCTGGAGGTCTGATCTCCCTGGAGACATTTCTTCATGTCTAACCATGTGTTTTTCTTTTAAGGCTGTGGCCAGTTCAACAATTCCCCACCTTTTACTTGTGTCCTTCCTTTCCTGCCTTGCCTTCCTTTGTCCTCACCCTTGCCCTGACATTGCACCTCCCATCCCTCACCCCACACCCCAAAGCCTTAGTGTGTAAGCGTCACATTAGACTCTGTGCTTTGGAACCTGGGCCAAACCATGCTTTAAACTTTTTGTCTATGGGACAGGAAATGGAGACTCAGAGCAATTACATTACTCTTCCATCGTCAAAGATCGTAAAGTACATTTTTCTAAAGTTCATTTCCTTTGCTCTCCTTATGAAATATCTATGAAACAGCTACCCTGTTATCAACATCCAATTTAAACAACCCTTCCCAGTATCCCCTTCCCACCCCTTCCAACTCATGCTGATCACTCTCTGATGAATAAAACACAGACATTTTGATTTTGCTGCTATTTGCCTTTTTGTGTCTCATAATTTCAGTTGGAATATGCTTATCTCTGTGTGAGCTAGTAAATTCTCTGAGTGCAAAGAAGCTCATTTCGATTTTTTTTTTTTTTTAATTTCCTGGAGTTCAGAATCCAGCGAAGACACTCCTTACAGGTTACACAGGGAGCTTTGGTATATATAAAGAATTCTCCTATCTCCCAGGAACGTTTACAATCACAGTGAGACTTCTGAGAAACTCTGGACTGCAACCTTTGAAAAATACCAATGACAGATTATTTGATACTGTTGTACTCCTCACAGGTTTTATGACTCTTTTTCTCTAACATCTTTCTATCTATATTTGTGCATTTTTCTATCTTGGACATTATAATTCTTTTATAAGAGGGATAAATTCTCTCCCAAAGTGAAGTCTTTTAAGAGTACATACTGCTTCCTTTATGCCTTCCAGAAAACTTGTAAGACCTAATACGTTGCTAAATGTCTTGGAAGTATGCATTCTTAATTAAGACTTGCATGATCTCCATGTTTAAGATAATTAAAGGCAAATTTATGAAACATTATAAGTAAAAGGCCACTGCTTATAACAGGAAAACTATTGAATTCAGAATGAATAGTTCAGCACTTGAATCTGAAAGTCCTAATATATTCATGGAGTAGATACAGGAATACTTCATTTTATTGTGTGTCACTTTATTGCATTTTGCAGATGCTGCATTTTTTACAAATTGAAGGTTCGGGTCCACCCCTCATCAAGCAAGTCTATTGGCGCCATTTTTCCAACAGTACTTGCTCACATCGTATCTGTGTGTCACATTTTGGTAATTCTTGCAATATTTCAAGCTTTATCATTATTATATGTGTTATGGTGATCTGTGATTAGTGATTGTAACTCGCTGAAAGCTCAGATGATGGTTAGCATTCTTTAGCAGTTAAGTAATTTTTAATTAAAGTATGTACATAGTTTAGCCATAATGCTATTTCATACTTAATGGATTACAGTAGAGTGTAAACAAAATTTTTTATAAATATGTACTGGGATACCAAAAATTCATTTGACTCATTTTATCGCAATATTTGCTTTATTACAGTGGTCTGGAACCAAACCTGTAATATCTTCAAGGTATGTCTAGACTAGCTCCTCTTCTGTAAAATGACCCTGATCAAAGTAACACATTGGAAACCTAGACAAAAACGTAACTAAAAATCATCAAGAGTCAGATAAATGTGATGCTGTCAAGTCAAGCACAGCTCTATGAAGTGGACAAATGAAGTCGTGCCAATTTGCAAGATCACTTTGGCACATTTGATGATCTTGAACTTTTCAATCTTTTGAAATATGTTACTTTGACCAATAGGCCATCATTCTCCCTGTTGATCATCTTCCCTCCCTTAGGAGCTTTCGCAAAGGTTTTATGGCGTCCTCCATTCATGAATTGTGGACTCATCCCTTATTTTCCTTCCATACTAAAGTCTACTTCCGGGGGAAAAAAAAATGATGTCATTATCAGTAACTGTAAAGTAATGTCAGAAAGCATGGTTTACCACTTGCATGATCCTATGAGTTATTCCAAGCCTTGTCCATGTATTCAGTTTTTGGTCAGGCTTAGAATTCTATTGCTTGTGAACAGGGACCAAAAGAAACTCAACCAATACAAGCACTCTCTGAGATAAACCAAAAAGCAAAGTTATTCTGTAGGAAGAGTCATTTGAAGTGGATTTATGAGGGGCTTAGAATTCAGGTAGGTAGTTCTACTTCCTGTGTAATATCTAGTAAGTAGTGTCTTTTCTCCTTATTCTGTTAGTTCACTAGTTTAGGTTTTATTAGTTCTCAGCTGGATTGTAGAAAGTGTCTGCCCTCAGGGCACCTGGGTGGCTCAGTCTGCCTTCTGCTCAGGTCATGATTCAAGAGTCCTGGGGTAGAGCCTGAGTCAGGTTCCCTGCTCAGCGGGGAGCCTGCTTCTACCTCTCCCACCCCCTTGTGCTCTTTCTTGCTCTCCTTCTCAAATAAATAAATTCTTAAAAAAAAAAGTGTCTGCCCTCATCGCTCTGACTTTAATATTTCCAAGGGCAGTAATTCTGAACTGACCATCTTAGTCACTATTTTTATTTGTAGAACTCACTTAACTTCATGCTTTCATTAGTTCTTTATGGCCTCTTTGAACACTGTTCCCAGCAAAAGCCAGACATTTACAGTCAGCGCGTTCTTGTGAGGACCTTTTTACTGGGAAACACTTTCAAATAAGATTGGTTTTCTCAGTGTTATCCATGTGCAAATGCTCATTCCAGACTTCAGCCTTGCACCAAGTTCTCCCGGTTTAGTCTTAACATTAACTATAATGCCCTGGTTCATAGAGTTTTTACCCATTGGAGAATAATACAAATCATCTTCCTCAAGGCTAATCTTTCCTATCTAGTTAAGGGGCACATTTAAATTCAATTTCTTATTAAAATTTTGGACCTAATTTTAAGTGTATCCAAGACTGACTTACCATAATGCTATACTCTGCTGTGTACCAGGGATTTAGAAGAGCATATAAAATTTGTCAAACACAGTTGACATATACTTAACCTAAAGGTACACGTTATAAATTGTACATATAGGTATAAATTAATGTATGCCTTTCTCTAGAAAACTAAAAGTAAGAGGTTGTATGTATAGTATAATAAAATTTGTTGCAGTTTAAAATGAAAGGGAGTTGACTCCCATTTTTTTTTAGCTTCTTTCTATTGCATTCCTTTCCTAAGGATATCTGTTCTTGTAGATGGTAATGATGTAAATTTGAAAAATAACATTAACCAAATAACATTATTAACTAAGCAAAATTATCTAAATTGCTATAATTTTAAGTTCCCTTATTCAAAGAAATATATGTGCATTAATGACCAAAATCAATGATTCTCCTTACTTTTCAATTGCATTTCCATATTTATTATAAATCATTTCTATATTTGTTTTAGTTACTTTAATAAGTCATATCCTGCCTTTGTGTATGTTTCTTTATCTGATACTGGATTAATTTTGTTTCAACACACATTCACAGCTTATACTTTCTTACCTAATATTTCTTCCCTTTTTTTCTATTTTTCACGGAAAATGTTTATTTTTGAGTATTAATATAACTTCAGACATAAAACTTCAAAAACAATAGTGAAAAGCTATGTTTTTAAAATAGCTTCAATGTTTCACTGCTTTTACAGTGAAAAATACTAGCATTGGAAAACATTTCCATACATGTTTAATTTCTGCCATTAAGGGCTAAGTGAAATACTCCTTTGAACATTCCCATTTCATTTCACCATTCCAACCCGATTTTCTTCTTTAGAAGATGTGAAGCTTTCAATGTGTTAATCCTGTTTAAGTCCCTGTTAAGGGTGTCAAGTAAGTCATTTTCTTCTCTTAAATGTATCTTTTCAGATGCAACTGCGGTCACCAGGTCATTTAAATAATTGGCCTATGAGAGAAAATCCCAGCAATTTCTTTCTACTGCAGAAAGAGAGAAGAAAAATTGTGCCAAGTCAACAACTTATGTTTTTGTGTGTAGGGCCACCTGTCATTGCAAACTATGTAATCAAAACAGTATCTTTTGAGTTATTGGGATTAGAATTCCCTGATCGAACAAAGAAAAGCATGACAATTGAATTATGAAATAAACATTTCATACAGTTGAATATTATAAGACTAGGTGGATATTACATAATTTCTGAAGAAAATGTCTGGCTTTTACTTCATTAATTTGGATAAAAGAGAGGAAATAGAGTATCTGGTTTTAAGACATCAGTTAGGTATTTGGACTTATATTTCTTCATATCTGAAACAATATTTTAACATTAAACAATAGAACTCCACATGGTTCTATTTTTCACTCCTGATGCTCATGTTATTTGTTTAGAGATAGTCTTGAATAGTTAACTGATGAAGATAGAGTGAGGAAAAAAGAATCATTGGCTTTTGTTTTATCCTAGTTTGATGATTTAGTCACTTGTGGTTAAATATCATAGACATGAGAGCTTGGTCGTGATCATGAGAGCATCAGGGGTTCTGCAAAATTTGTCCTATAGGCAGTTTTATAATATTATAATACATGTCTGAAACTTATTCCTTAAAAAAAAAAAAGAAATGCCTTTTCCATCTCATGTGTTTGGCACTGAAATATGTTTGAGGAAGGTCATTTAAGGTTTGGCAACTTTCTGATATCTCACAATTTATTTCACAATTTTTTCATACCATAGTACAATGTTTATTCTTAAAAAAATCATTTTTAAATTTGACAGAACAATTCTTTATTAATTCTTAAATGCATATGGCAATACTGAAGAATTTTGTTGTTCTTCAACATTTCTGACTCAATTTACTATAAATCAGTTGCCTTTCCTGCAGTGATTTTTGAGTTAGGTTTTTGACTTCCTTAAGTAGAGAGTATCAATGGAGTGGAGTAAAGGTGTGGGGAGAGAAGACTTAAAATAAATTTATTTATTTTTATTTTTTTTATTTTTAAAGATTTTATTTATTTATTTATTTGACAGAGAGAGAGAGAGACAGCCAGCGAGAGAGGGAACACAAGCAGGGGGAGTGGGAGAGGAAGAAGCAGGCTCCCAGAGGAGGAGCCTGATGCGGGGCTTGATCCCATAACACTGGGATCACTCCCTGAGCTGAAGGCAGACGCTTAATGACTGAGCCACCCAGGCGCCCCTTAAAATCAATTTAATCCAATTATTAAGGAGTCATGTTTCATGGCAAGCAGGTACCTGAGGATGTTCTGAGAACACACTTTGTTCATTCATTTTTTTTATCATTCATTCATCAGTCATATGACACTACACAGTATGAATTATATATATTGACTGCCTGCTATCAGCACTTTTTTGTGATTAGAAGGTAAGTAAACCATTGTTGTTAACCTAACGAAGTACACAGTCAAAAGGATATCTCCTACAGACATGGATAAAATTACATGATACCATTCAGGAAATTACTAAAAAAAATTTACTTCTTTTAAAAATAATTAGCAACAAAATTTTGAAAGTATGATATTTATGTAGAGCAAGGGATCTTTTAAAATCAAAGCTGACAAGGATAAACTACAGAATATGGAGTATGTCTTAAAATCTAGCCTGAGCTCACTTAGAAAACAGAGACATTCTGATCAACTTGTTAATCAACTTACCTAATGAATTGGATCAAATGAGACTGTTTAAATTTTTTTTTTTTAAAGATTTTATTTATTTATTTGACAGAGATAGAGACAGCCAGCGAGAGAGGGAACACAAGCAGGGGGAGTGGGAGAGGAAGAAGCAGGCTCATAGCAGAGGAGCCTGACGTGGGACTCGATCCCAGAACACCGGGATCACGCCCTGAGCCGAAGGCAGACGCTTAACCGCTGTGCCACCCAGGCGCCCCGAGACTGTTTAAATTTTTAATGTAGCTTTTCGTTCTATAAATTACTCCTTTCTTTCTTCCTTCCTTCCTTCCTTTCTTTCTCTTTCTTTCTTTCTTTCTTTTCTTTCTTTCTTTCTTTCTTTCCTTCCTTCCTTCCTTCCTTCCTTCCTTCCCTCCCTCCCTCCCTCCCTCCCTCCCTCCTTCCTTCCTTCCTTCCTTCCTTCCTTCCTTCCTTTCTTTCTTTCTTTCTTTCTTTCTTTCTTTCTCTCTAGATGACTTGTTTGAGACAAGTTCCAAAAAATAGTCCATGCTTAGCGTCTGGTGGAGAGTCTCTTGAGTCATTTTTATTTATGGGCTTCCTCTTCCATTCTTTTATCCTTGCAAATTACTTGTGAATAAACAAGGTTGTTTGATGTATACAGTTTTCCTATGTCTTCGGTTTTGCTGATTGCAGCTTGTGAAGTCATTAATCTGTTTCTCTTTCTTTCTGTAAGTAGTTAGATGTAGATATCTGATCAGATTCAGGTTCCAATTTTGTGACAAGAATCCTTCTTTCCACGGGCGGTCATGTGACTTCTATCGGGTGAGACATAGTGTTTGATTATCTCTCCTTTTGGGACATTAGGAGCCAATGATAATCATCGCCTACTTACATTATTTTACTAGAATTTAACAAAATGGTGACTTTCTTTTTTTTTTTAAGTTTTTATTTATTTATTCGACAGAGATAGAGACAGCCAGCGAGAGAGGGAACACAAGCAGGGGGAGTGGGAGAGGAAGAAGCAGGCTCATAGCAGAGGAGCCTGATGTGGGGCGCGATCCCGTAACGCCGGGATCACGCCTTGAGCCGAAGGCAGACGCTTAACCGCTGTGCCACCCAGGCGCCCCAAAATGGTGACTTTCTAATTCAATCATTCTTTCTGTTTTTATTGATTTGGACTATTTTTATAAAGAAGTTCTCCCAAAACTATTTGTTCACTCCGAGGTACAACTTATACAGGAAAGACACATTAAATACATATTTTTCCCTTTATTAATCAGCACAAAATAGAGCTGGTCACTGAGCATCCTCCAAATGTAATAAATAAACTACTTTTTCTCTTAAATACCATTAGGTATTCATGGATTTTAACATACTTGATGAATTTGAATCCACTGCAGCTTTTATTATATTGAAACTCAATTCAGCAGTGGAGCCTTCAATCATTTCTTTCGTCCTTTTAAAACCTAGAACACTCTGATAGCCTCCTTGCTTTCAGGTAAGACCAGATGTTCTAGGCCCCTCTCATGCATTTCCCATCTAGTACATCAATCAGTTACTTTCCAAAAACACTCTGATTTTGTTTAATGGGAAATATTGATAAGAGACCACAGTAGGGATGCTAGTACATCCCTGAGGGATATTTATTGTGAACATACTAATGAATGCTTATTTTTATGTTTTTCCTGCTGTTTCCAGAATATGCTTTTCTGTGTGCTTTACTATTAACTTGGGGTCACGGAGATGAGGGATGAGGTAATAGGGATATTACTGTAATAGGGATGTTACTGAAGGTCACAGTTGTCACTTTCCAAAGAGAGCACTTAAAAGCCAGTGTGTGATTTTCCTTGCTCTATTCCATCACTAGAAATAGAAATCTTGTGTTTAGTCAGCATCATAATGACATGATGAATCCTTACTCAGTCAGAGTGACCAGAGAGCACAGCCACTCCCACTGATCCCCATTCACCATTTTGGGCTCCTGAGAGTTAATCCTCTGTTGTTTAAGCCTCTAAGATTTTTAGAATAATGCACTCTACAGTGTAATACTGACTGATAAAATACTTTTTTACACACACAGAGAAACTATGCTATGTCAACTTTGTTTCTTAGTTTAAATCCCTGGTCTAAAATTTGCTAATGTAGTTAAATTTCTGTTCTTCACTAATCGCATTCCATTCTCTCTTTCAACATTCAGCACATTTATATTTCTTTTGACATATGGTTTTCTAAAGTATAGTATAATAACCCTAAGTGTTGACTGCCTTGCAAACATACCTGTTGATCATTTTCAGCAAGTCTGAATTTGAATTGCTTTTTCCTGGAGCCAGTCTGTGAGGCATAATAGAACACTAATTTTGTTTAAGCGTGTTTGTATTCTGTCACATATATAATCTGCAAAGTACACTGTGTTGATGACTTGACTGAGTGTTTTCATTTTCTGTATTATGGAGATATGACCTCATGTATGTGTATCACATATCTATCACTTCATAGAATATTTTCAGTGTAGGTCATTGTAGCTGCAAGCTTACTACATTTTGGAAAATATTTTGGTGACACATAATAACTTCGGGACGAAAGGTATCTACTATTCCTGCTATATGACTACATATAATAGAGCCCAGTGTAATAGGACAGAATCGGTATGTAATTCTGGCACAAGCAGGTGCTTACCAAATATTTATTAAATCAAGGAATAAATGCTGTTATATTTGACCTCTTCTATCAGGAAATAAATAGATGCATAATGTTAGAAACACTTTATATGCATTGATTGGAAAAATTCTGTTAGAATCAGAATAACTGCAAACAATGAGGGTACTTTGTACCCTCATTTTCTTTTTTCCCTTTTTTTTTTTTTGTAAAAGCAGAGTAGGTACATTTGGTGTCCCACCTGGATCTCTTTCACGAGCCGGTACACACAACTCCCAGCTAATAGAAGGGTTGACTGCACCTTCCCCACTACTTATTGGCCTTCCCCCAGGACAGCTGCCTGCAGAGAAGGTTATATTCCACCATCACCGTCAGGGACAGCCCATGGTGACGACTTACTAATACAAAGGCACAAACCCTGATTCTGATCCTCTTGCCTTAAGGCAGGACAACTCAGTGGTGTGATTTTTCTCGAGAGCACCCAATGGATCAGGTCAAGGGTGGACTTTACCTGAGATACAGCCTTACTCAGCCCTTTCTTTTCCTTTATATTTTCTTCTCTCTCTCTCTCTTACAAGCTTATTTCCTAAAGACTAATCCATCCATATAGCATAGGCACTCAAATTTCTGTTTTAGTCTCTCCTTCTAGAAAATCTAAGAGAGTTGGCTCAAGAAGTTACCCTAGGAAGCAGTCCCTGAGGATGAGATTTTGGAGTTGAATCTCCCAGTGGTTGTGTGACAATGAGGACCACATCACTGAAGAGAGTGTCACCATTGCATGTCGCCATGAGTGTCACCATTCCTTGGAATGCTGCAGCAATAAAATGACAATTTTTCATTCCTAGTGAAGCATAATAGGATGCAGGAGGGCATGAAGAACTGGCCTGTGCCAGGTGTCTGCTGTTTGAGAGGTATAGGAGACAGTTATTAGAACAACTCTGATACTGGATGACTAGAGCTCCTGATTTCAAAGGTGAAAATGACAGGCTCCAGGAGGTCAAACATAAATTCAGAAAAACATGTCAGACGATCTCAATGGTAGAGTTTTAAAAGCCCTCGTTCCCTCTAGCCTGAGAAATGACCGATTTAAAGCCTAGGCTTAGAATGATAAAAATAGTAGAACTTCAGAGGTGGTTGAATAATCAGCTCATCAAATCAATGCCAAAATAAACGCTCTGACAAGGAAAGAGTGGTGTCCTGAATCTTAGCGGGGAGATGCTCTTAAGAACCTGGCACTTACAGATTTCTTTGAACCCACTGAGCCAGAACAAATGTCCCCTTTACAAAACCTCCCTCTACTTTCCTTTCCATTCAGGAGCCCTCAGATGTGGTAGGATAATGTTGCCCTCCTCAGGGGCTGCATCAACTCCCTACGTCCTTACCAGCTCCTAGCCCGTGTTCCTCACAACCAGAATAATAACTACTACCACAAACTTAATTTAATAGTAGCCCAGATGAAAGCTTCTGTGTCATGTGGGGCATCTTTACTAAAGCAGGTGAAGAAACTCTGGTGTGGCTATTGACCCAGTGAATGCATTATTTTTCAGTCATTAGAAAGTAGGATTAGAAAATAATAGTTCACACTTAACAGTTAATGGTGTTTATCCATTGTTTTGCCCCAGAGGCATGTTAAGTCTGCTCTTGGTCACAATATATAGTCCAATGGGCCTTGGTCCATCTGGATATTCTGTAGACCCCTCATTGGTCCACAATTTGATGACATCAGGTTGACTGGAACTGATAAGCAAACAATGCCATTTCCAGATGCTTTGGTAAGAAATGTACTCCAGAGAATGGAAAATAAACTAAAACATTCATAAGCCCACCAAATCAGTGTTATTTTAAGGGCTCCAGTTGTCTGGGGCAACCTGGGATATCCCTTCCAAAGTTATTGAACTTTACATCTTCTTCCACTAAAACAGAAGCAGAAACCTGGTAGACTTCTTCAAGTCCACCTATACATTGCACCCCATTTATCAAGTGATGTGGGAGGTCTCTAGTTGTAAGTGGGGTACAGAGAAAGATATGACTTTGTGGCCACTATAAGCAGTCTTGCCCATAATGTCAAGTGATCCTGTAGACTCCATGATTCGAGATGTATCTGTGGTTTATAACAAAGCAAAAAAGAACTCATGTGGAGTCTCTGGCAAACTCTAAAAAGAGCCTTGTGATGAAAATTTCTAGTGTCACAAGGCAAGGCCATGCCATGTGCAGACATGAAGTACACATCATCAGTAAAGCAGCTTTTGAAACACGACTGAGCTCTGATAGAGACAGAACATACAACCATGGGACACCAAGTGACCTGTTGACCAGAAATATCCAATAGGAGCTAGATACTCTCAGAGCCCACAAGTCCTGAGTTTGGATGACATAAGGGCCATAGAGGTGATCATCACTAACTGGTAATTTCCAAAGAGAAAATAATGCGGAGAATTAGAAGTGGGGATGTTTGAATCTCTCCCTCTTCATATCTCAGAAAGGAAAAAAAAAAAAAGAATTCCTATATGTACATGATATTTGAAGCTTTAGTGAAGAGATATGAGATAGCATTTTTTTTTGAAAGTGTGATGTTTTAAGAGAAATAGAAATCATTGGAAATAATTTATGGAGAGAAAAAGTAGTGATAAACACTAAACCCATTATCCATGATATTAAACTCCATTCTCTTTCTGTAAAACTTCTCTCCAAAGCAGAACAGATAATTCTGCAACAGTTTTCAACTGATTTTCAACTTTTTCACCCAAGGAAGTCTAGACTAGGTGACATGAACATCTTTTGATCCAAGGAAGATGGCAAATGATATGATAACAGTTTGGGACCAGGAAGGATACTCAAGGTGATTTCACTTCCCCCTACAGAAGATCTAGTAAGAATATCAGTTTATATTTTATTTTATTTTTTTAAAGATTTTTAAAAATTTATTTGAGAGAGAGAGAAAAAAAAATAGTGACAGAGATAGTGAGAAAGAGAGCATGAGTGGGGGAGAGAGGGAGAAGCAGGCTCCTGCTGAGCAGGGAACCCGATGTGAGGCTCGATCCCAGGACCCTGAGATCATGACCTGAGCAGACGGTAGACGCTTAACTGACTGAGCCACCCAGGGACCCCCAGTTAATATTTTTTAAAAAAGAAATTCATTATGATAATTTTTCTTATGCCCCAACGATGAGAACTATCTCTGCCCCCTTAATATGGTATTTGAAGTTGTCAGAGAGGATTGGAATACTCTAGGAGGATTCTGGGCTTGCCTGAAAAACTGACATACATATCACACCTGTCTGATATTCTGCAAAACTTATGTTTCCACGATCCATGAGCTATATGCCTGTATATTCTCAAGAAGGGGTCAATTACTTTCATTTAATACTTTGAGAGTTAATACTGAATGCATATAAATTCTGATCTTGGGTTGTCTGAGAGACATGTCCTAATAAAAGACAAACACTGGAATAAATGTACCATGAAAACTGAGAACCATGGAGCAAGGAATGTGAAATTGTAAGTTGTATTAGTAATCAAATTGCATTGTGTGAAGATCACAGATGTGTTTCTTGTTAATATTCAGTCCATTGAGCTGTTTAATTAATTTATCCTCTGTTTAAAAAGAAGAAAAGCAAATGAAAATGTTAAATAGACCACTAAAAACTAAAACTTGAAAAATGCCTTTGTTATCTAATTTGCTAATTAGATCACATGGTTGATTTAAATGTTTTAAAAAGTAACAAATTGTTTACTGATCTTCCATAAAATAGTTTACTTATTTATTTTTAAAGGAAGTACTTTGAATTTAATTGACTCTACCAGCTAGGTAGAAAATAATAGCAACTTAGAAAAATGCATAATACTATGGTTAGTCAGAATGTTTTCTGGAATGGAATAATTCCCATTCCTTTGTAGGTAATTATATATAATTCAATGTATTCATTTTAAATGATGTTTTCTAGTAAAAATATATATTACATCATAAGTTATGTAATTCTTAATATAATCAAGTATTTTATAAATATGTCCCACGAGCTGACCACTTCTTTTTTGTGAATAAAGTTTTATTGGAACACTGTCATGTGCATTTGCTTACATACTGTCCATGGCTGCTTTCATTCTCCAATGACATAGGTGATTAGTGGCAAGTAATACCTTATGACCCACAAAACCTAAAATATTTACCATCTATCCCTTTACAGAAAAAGTTTGCTGACCCCTGCTACAGTACATAAAACAAAGTAATATACAACATATTTTATTACTTATATCATATACATGATGGTCTTGTATTTTAAATTACCAAGTAGTAACTGCTTTAAAAATCTCTCTTTATTCTCCTTGTAGATGTAGAAATGTGCTCTCTTTTCACTTAAAGCATCTATAGAAAGTAGGAATGAAAGAGTATTATTTATATTTTTATTTCTCGGGTCAGTGCTTGTTGAGAAGCTCTGGAGAAGATTCTAATAATAGCCAAAATCACTCAGTTTCTGGTGCTGAACTGAGATTTGCTCTGCCAGTTCTTGGGAAGAATCCAGAAGGATTTCAAAGGAAGCCGTATCTGGTGATGCAGAATCCTCCACAAGCTGTGACCTTGGATCTACTTTCAGAGTGACCTTCAGATGAGATTAACACAATTTGTTTCCACTCTTAAGATAAAGTGATAATTTGATCCATTAAAATAATTTATTTGAATAACTTGATATACATATATTTATTAACTATAAATACGATCTATAAGAAATTGTATAATATAATGTAAAAAATAAATTATATAATTATAATTTATATAAATAGCTATTTTTATTCTAATGAGCAAATATGGAATTTCTTGTGGAAAATGATTAGTTGAGACTTTAAGGCTATGACAACTTGCTAGAAATACAATCTTAAAAAACTGTGTGTGTGTGTGTGTGTGTGTGTGTGTGTGTGTGTGTTTCTTTCTTTTCGGCACCAAGCATAAACTAGATCCTTCGCTTGTGGATAAAATACAATTTTCAAAATGCTGGAATGAGTGGTGAGGGTTGGTAGACTTGATCTGGCCAGAGAGTGTTGTTTGGGAGAGGAGAAGATTGATGTGTGGAGCCATTTTAAGAGGGGGTACAAAGGTTTTGGATTTAATTCCAGGAGAAGTCAGAACAGGGTAAGTAACCAGCTCAGTGGGAAGGTCATTATATCCAGGAGTTCACTCAGTATGCATGAGGCCAGGATTCCGGGATGTCTGTTCAAGCAGGAAAAGAAAGCCAACAAGAAGGCCTGAATAAGAAGGATCTAGGTCCCTGGGTGGCACATGGAAAAGAGCAAAGTTACCTTTGTCTGAAGGACAGAGATACTTCAGGGAAATTGTGCCGGTCTCTAAGTCCTAAAAGTAGAACTATTTGAATTTCCCTGTTCTACGGTGGGTGAGACACTTAGCAAAATAGGCCTTCCAGTGATGACTGGTCTCAGTTGTGGAGTTGGTCAGAAGACAAGAAACAAGTCCGGGCCTGTTATATTCATTGGCATTTCCTCCGGCGCCAGCAAACACATCTGAATTACACAGCTCAGTCCACTCTACTTGGGGATGGCAGAGGGTAGTGGGGAGAGTCCTCTGACCAATTTCAAAATACACTTAATGAAGAAGTAGTAGCCAAAGGACCTATCAAATATTGTGAAACTCCCATATTGACTTTAATGTGGTGATCTGATTTGTATCTCCTGTGTTTCAGCTTTTAATTCCTGCTTATTGCACCTACTTCACACCAGATCATGATTTCAGAGTTTCTGACGCCAGCATGGCAATCCTCGTTTTCCCCAGGAATTGATAGTTTGACATGGGTTCGTGACCTCAGATGTACTCTGGCTCCAATTAACCTGCCTTAGTGACTCAGCAGGAAAGACTCACATCCTTGCCGCATGCAAAATGATGATCTTGCTCTTTTTTACCCTGCTTTGCTCTGCTTCTCCAAACTCTATCTAGCTGGGTTGTTGCCCGGTAGCATGCCAATGCTAGCTTGCACAGGGGCCACTCTTAGACTAAGTGCTCCAAGAATGCTTGTTGATTGAATTATGATGACAATCAAAAGCTTTTAGTAATTATTAGATCACCTCAAATTATAATGGGAAATCAAAAGAGAATGCTGTGAACTCTAGCTTTCAATTCTGAAACTTAGGTGAATATATACACACACACACATATATATATATATAAGCTTCTGAGAATTCACATGTTTACTTACCGTGGATTTTTACAATTATTAAAAAAAATTAAAGACATCTAGAGGATGAAAATTTAATTACAAATGTTTTAAAATAGGAAATTAATAGGGAGGGGCGCCTGGGTGGCACAGCGGTTAAGCGTCTGCCTTCGGCGCAGGGCGTGATCCCGGCGTTATGGGATCGAGCCCCACATCAGGCTCCTCTGCTATGAGCCTGCTTCTTCCTCTCCCACTCCCCTTGCTTGTGTTCCCTCTCTCGCTGGCTGTCTCTATCTCTGTCAAATAAATAAATAAAATCTTTAAAAAAAAAAAAGGAAATTAATAGGGATGGTATTAGTATTAACTTACAAACCCATGCTTCAAATTAGAAGAAAAGCTGTTGAGTACAATAGATTTATATCACTTCTCATAGCCTTAATAGAGAGAACATACTTCTCACAAATGCTAAGGAAACACAAATTTGCTCTATATTAGGTTTAGGTCTCATTTGTCAAAGCATAAGCTATGTACTTGTGTTCCATTCAATTATGCGTAAAAGCATAAAAATATTGGTTTTGAAAATAAAGATTGACACAAGATAAGAACTGCAGGGAAATTAGAGAAAATGTGGGATTTAATTTAATAACAAATCAATTGGCCATTATGAGAGAAAATTTTTAAAACATTGATAGATTAGACTGAGCTAGAAGAAGGAAAGTAGATTGCATGGTTCTTCCCTGCGTATATACATCGAAGAATATTTTCGGAGCCCAAGTAAGAAAATAAGACAATGAAATTGAGAAAAAAGAGATAAAAACATCATGGAAGGATGAGTGTTCATTCTGGGCTTGTCCATGCTAAAAGTCTGCATCTAAACTTAGCAGGAATGTAAACTACATTTAACTAAGAAATCGAGGTTTTGTTAGATTTTTTGGTCATTCTAATTTACCAAATGATCATTGTATATTGATACTAATTCAGTGCACGAGGGACTAATGACTAAATGAAAGGCCTTAACTGTGTTTTGCTGCATGTACTTTGTAGCTTACTGGTAGTTCTGGGATTCAGATGGTATGTTAATAAACATTTAAATAAACATTTAAAACATTTTTATTTAGGCATTAAATATGAACTTGAAAATGTAACTAGCACATTAAAACCATGATTCAGGTAGTTGCCCAAAGTTTTGTTTTTTTCCCCTAAATTACGTAAGTTAAAAATGTGAGAGTGACTCTAAATGAAATGTTAAATATATAATCAAACATGTCATATACAGATTTGACAAAATGCGTAACAGTAATATGAAGTCAACTAATGTTTTGGAAATCCTGAAATAGAATTCCAGTGAGATTAGATCTTTTCAGGAACTGAAATGCTTCCATTTACCATTGGCATACTTCCCTCCTGGTTGAGTGAGGTTTTTGTGAAGTCAAATTGGAAATGGGAAAGTTGACTGGTAAGCATAGACCCAACAGTGAAGGGATTGGGCTAGTTTTGATAACCATTTCTGGAAAAGTCAGGAATCCTCTTTGGAACAAAGTTGTCTTATTACAGTTCACTATGGCTAGATAGAGATAGAATTGTAGATATAATTCTTCTTTTTTTATGATAGATAAGACTTCCCTCTATTACCAAGGGATAGTCTTTATAGGATCATTGTGTAGGAGCATCTAGAGAAGCTCTTAAAACATCAAGAGTTACACGCCTGAAGAAAACAAAGTGTGTCAGCGTCTAAAGGGGACAAGGGCCCTGGGAAAGTAGGCCCTCCCCTTGAGAGCGACAGCAGCTGAAATATGTACTCCCAACGGGAAATACCAGACTTCAGTCAATGGAGAGGTGCTCCTGTTGAGTATAAAATAAAGATAATATTCTACTTTGCTGTATTTTTTACCCCTGGGTCTAGTCTGTAAAATAACTTACAGGGTTGCTGAGAAGATGAAACAAAATTCACATGGTAGTCACTCGATAATATTATGATTTTTTGCCCTGAGAAGCTGGTCAGTGTGTGTGTGTGTGTGTGTGTGTGTGTGTGTGTGTGTGTGAGAGAGAGAGAGAGAGAGAGAGAGAGAGAATGGCAATTGTGAAATTGAAGAAAACATATTGCTTGGACAGACATGTGGGGAGTGTGGGCAGCCTTAAGTATAGACCCAAAATTGCTCAAGGGAGAACGTTCTTTCCACTCTGGAGCTCTGGCAGTAAGGGTTGCTGGGGAGGCAACAGCTGTAGTTAGCATGTGGAAGTAACAAGGTTGACCTGCAGCATCAGTGAGGAGTTGTCAGCAGCATGAGCGAAGGGAGACCTTGAGATTTCAGGAAGTATCTGGGGAGAGAAAGGATGACCCATTTAGGTCCCAACACAAAGAGGGTCTTTGAAAGCAGCGTAACATGATGGTTACAAAAGTGGTTAAAATAAAGGATTCTGAACTCGAATAGGTTCAGTACCAGTTATACACATTTGGACAACTTATTTAGCCTCTTAAAAGGTTGTACCTCATCTGTCATAGGTCTGATGGCATTGATGCCTACCTCAGAGCACTTCTGGGGGCATTATGGGAGAAATCCAGGTAAGGTGCCCCGCGCCATTAAGGGACTCAGTAAAAACAAAGAAACAAACAGAAACAACACAGCAATGTTATCTGCCATGGTATTGTGCTGAGAAACAAAAGAATGGATTTTTTTTAAGTACGGTTATGCTGAGCCTTGACACATGCCCACACTGAATCTATGATTACATATAATATGTGTGTGGTTTTCTTTTTTCCTACTGAAGCAATAGATTTCATACAGAACCTTTTGATTTTGGCACTTACTAGGAAATCTAAAGCATCAGGGATTTCTCATCAGCATTTATGATGATTAAATATTCATCTGCAGAGTGTCCTTTGTCAGAATGCCAGGGGGATCCATCCCTAGACATCCTTTGGATAAAAATGAACAACTTTTCTTCTCAGCATTTAAAATGAAGGGTCCTCTATTTCCAGGGAATTAGGGACAAGCTAGTGTCTTTGAAAATATCTGCCCTAGCAGATTTGTTAAAATGCTCTATAGAAATGGGAAAGCATCAATGTAAGGAGAGACAATATCTGTTGCTCTAAAAAGTCCTAGTGTGAAGCTCCATGCCCCTGGGGAGATGCGTCTGGAAATGCACTTGGAGGAGGATACCAAGATGGCTGCTTGCGGGTCTGATTTCAAAGATCACTGGAAGGTACCTCCCTCTTCACAGTATGGGAGGATGTGACCAAGGGTCTTGCTATGCTGGCGTCCTCATAAAACAAAGAAATAACATCGAAATGTTGACACATCAGGCTTGCATACAATAATTTTATTCTTTTCTGTTTTTGTTTCTAGATCTTGAGTATTTAGTTATGGATATCCCCAATGCAAAAATGAATCCTTAGACTACAAATGAGAAGTTTGTCTTCAAGAGTGCAAAGGCATGTTCAGTGAACAAAATGAGGGGTTTTGTCTTAACTTATCAGTGTAATGGATTTGGATGATCGTTGCTTTTGTCCATGCAATACAGGAAGTGCTTCTGAAAACTGAAGAACCTTACAGGAGTCCCTTTTGTTTGCATTTGTCAGCTTTGCTGCCTCATTGAGCTCATGCAAAATTCTACTCCTTTAAACACAGAAGAGAGAAAGAGGGGGTGTTTTCTAGTTCTGACTGTTTTCTCATTCATTCATAACAGATTATATGAAAGGTAATGTCAAAGTTAAATACACCAAAATAAATTCATGCATCTTCTCCCTAAAACGATGTTTACAGTTGAAAGAGAGAGAGAGAGAGAGAGAGAGAGAGATACTATTTGAATTCTGAAAGGGGAGAGATTAATGCTAGATGCTGGAAAGGATCGAACATATTTCCTGAAACACTGGTGATTCAGTGTCGTGGCTGAGAGCAAAGCCTGGCTTCAGATGGTCTCTATTCAAACCAGACTCTGCTGCTTGCTAAGAGTGGAGCCTGAATCAAATTACTTAGTATCCTGTACCTTCGTATCTCCACCTCTTAAAAATCAGTAATAATAAAACCTACCTTTTGCTTGGAGATGCTAAATACAATGTTAAATGAAAAGCACTTAAAACACTATGTGACTTTTAGTCAACTCTACATAAGTATTAGTTGTCATTATTATGGAAAGTATGCATGTAAGTTAGACAAATTTCCCTTGTATATTCCCCATGAACTTGTTTTCTGACACTTTAATTCCAAGATTACAGTATGGACTATCATCTCCTTCCCATCTGTGTACATTTGTAAAGATGCCTATCGGACTTGGCTGACAGCCACAGCATCTGACTTGAATGGTTAAGGAAACAGAGATGTAATTTTGAGGAGGTGTTGTTGTTGTTGTTGTTGTTGTTTTTAATGTCTTCACAAATTCGACATATAAGAACTAGGGACTTCTGAATCAGATTATGCAAGTTAATGTGTTTGGAATAAAAATAACTAAAGATGTTTAAATATGAACATTTCTGGGGTAATCCTGTTAACTCTGTCCTTCACCTGAAGTAACAGAATGGAATGTTGAGACTAATTTAATTTTGATAGATAGCCTGAATTTCTGTACTGTTTTAAACGTAGTTTCATCAGATTTTGTTAAAGACATCTTCGGTGTACTGGAAAGTTGATTGGATTTGAAAGTAGACTAATGCTTTTCAAGCTGTTGTCTTCAGGAAACAGGTTCCGCAAGATGTTTACAAGTATTCTGTGAAGAGAGGTTTCTTTGGCCAAGTAAGTGGGAAAATGCGGAATTAGCAGACCTGGGTTCTGAATCTAGCTTTTCCATTTAGCGGATATGAAATGAGTCACAGGTTTTCTGAAAACCTATTTGTAAGAAACCCAAAATACTATCTCACAAGATTTTTTTTTTATGGAATAAATAATACTAATGAAAAGACCCGAGGAATAAATATAGCCTTGAAGTATGTTGACGGACTCATCTTTTGAGTCCACAATGAAAGGGGGCCTGAAATCAGGTATTATTTTCATGTGATTGAAATAAATTTTAGAGAGAAATGGAGATGGAAAAATCTTCTGTTTATTATGAAGAATTTTATCTGCAATTTCAAACTTAGAAATGAATAAATGGACATATTATTAATGTTGAAAGGGCATTATTTGTTGAATGGGAATACTTTCCCTTTGATGCTTTTTTAATTTATGTATTTTGTTAATATGTTCACCAACAAGTAAAAGAAAACAAAAAAAAGTGGAGAAAGGGAAATCATCTGAATGGTATTTGAATAGGAAGCAGGAAAGATCTAAAACTTTGTGATGTTAAACCCACCAGTTAAAATGGATGCAATTATAAAAATAGTTTGGTGCTTATGTGTTTAGGAAGCCTGTGAACACAGTAGTTGAGAAACTACCATGTTTCAAAAAGCAAAATACAGGCACCAACAGGTATTGAAAATAAAATGGAACAACCAGAAATCTCACAGGCTGGTGGGAATGTAAAGCGTACAACCACTTTGGAAAACGATTTGAGGGTGTCTACTAAAGCTGGGCAGAGGCACACCCAATGACCTACAATTTCAGAAACACATTAGTTGTCAAAAGGCACGCATTAGAATCTTAAAATCAGCACTATTTGAAATAGTCCTGAAGTGGAAGCTACGCCAATGATCATCGACAGTAGAATGGACAAGTAAGCAGTGGTCAATTCCCACAATGGAATGCTATGGAGCAAGGGAAGGAACCGCCTAGAACTTAAGCAATAATGCAAATGAATCTCAGAAACAAATTTGAGCAACAGAAGCCAGACACGAAAGGGTATATGCTGCGTGATTTTATTTCTGTAAAATAGACAAAACCTATCTATGTTAGACGTTAGAATGATTATCTCAAAGAGGCAGGTTTTTGATTTGGTGCTGGTTGTAGGGATGTGGTCAGTTTATAAATACATATTGAGCCTTATACTTACACTATGTATATTTTTCTGTGGTATATTCTACTTCAGTAAAAAGAGAAAATACTATTTTTTTAAGATTTTATTTATTTATTTGACAGAGAGAGAGAGCACAAGCAGGGGGAGCAGCAGGCAGAGGGAGAAGCAGGCTCCCTGCTGAGCAAGGAACCAGCCGTGGCTGGATCCCAGGACGCCAAGTTCATGACCTGAGCCAAAAGCAGATGCTTAACAGACTGAGGCACCAGGGCATCCCAACACAGAAAATAAGCATTTTAATTTTAAAATAATTAAAACAAATTTTAAAGAAAGTTTACCCTCCCTCCCACCCCCCACTCCTGACTGCATCCAACTTAAAAAATGAGAATTATCTCTAGGTGTTATCTGAGACACCCAATGGCTAGTTTCTGTCTTATATATAAGATGTTTATTATTATTTTTTTAATACAACGTTAGGGTTGAGCTGTTGTGGAATAATGTTTTATATTTGTTTTGGCAACTGAACCTCATCTTCCCTTAAGTTGTTGCAAATACTCTTCAAACACCAATTAGTGGGAGCCTTCAGAGCAGCTGTGTAAGAGCCGTTTCAAGGCCAGCAGCTGTCCTTACTCTGTAACTTAGCCAAAGCTATCCTTTCTCCAGTCACCTTAGAAGACAAATAAAATAAATAAAATAAAATAAAATAATAAAATAAATACATCAATTATTACCTATCAACTGCAGTTAAGTCAAATTCAGAGACTTTAAACATACAAGTAACTGCATGTTCGCCATTGGTGCTGATGCCAGACTTCAGCAACTACAAAGGAATTCTAAAAATTTATCTTATGGCTATTTTGCATAAGTTCTTGAAATCTCAAGAACTTAGCAATTAATACAACTATTCTGCAAAATGAAAATAACCTGCATATGGACATCGATTACATGTTTTAATAAAACTATGCAGTCTATGAATGTATTTTTCTAACATATAATCTTCTGCTTTTCCTCATCATCCCCCTACTCCTCTTGTAAAATGCTGAGGCTGTGCCACTGTGACTCCTCTGCATTGCCTGTTTTCCTTTCTCACGGCTCACTTCATATAGACTTGCAACATAAAAGCAGGAAGGATATGTGAGTGGCATGAAGAATCATTAAAATATATATTCCCAGAACATGAGTAGGAAGGAATTGGATAAATGGACAAATTGCTGACCAGGATTTCAAAGATTCATTTTCTAATTTTGCAGTCTTCCAGGAAAATGAGAGTATTGTTTTTTTCTTCAGCAGTGACACATACTCACTGCTATTTAAATACATTGAAATATTGCTAATGTTGAAAGTGTCTAAATAAAACGTTGAAGTATTATTATTAAGAAACAAATAGATTATTACATGAAGAAAAATAAATTTATAGAGGTGTCCTCGTAATATGCAAAATTAAGCTGTTTATGTCTGATACATAGCCAGTCATTTAATAACAATGACATTTAGGGGCACCTGGGTGGCTCAGTTGTTAAGCGTCTGCCTTTGGCTCAGGGCGTGATCCCAGGGTCCTGCAACTGAGCCCCGCAATGGGCTCCCTGCTCCACTGGGAAGCCTGCTTCTTCCTCTCCCACTCCCCCTGCTTGTGTTCCCCCTCTAGCTGTCTCTCTCTTTGTCAAATAAATAAATAAAATCTTAAAAAAAAAACCCAAAACAAAAAGCAATAATATTTAAAGTTGAAGATCATGAAAAGACTATTTTGAAATAGCCAAGTGCCTTAAATTTTCCTTCGGCTTATGATGGTGCCACGGAGAATCTTTAACACTTAGGGCCATTTTTGAAAATAAGATACTTGATCAATGAAAATACATTAAAAAAAACTTGGTAAAACTTCTTTAAAAATACAATAACAACGTGGCTCGCAGCATGATTTGGATGAGACATCATTTCCTATGCCATCAGCGGACAAGTATTCCGTGTTCGATTAGATTCTTAGAAATAGGTTACTGTTATTATTCAGTTATGCTTTGAGTAGTAAATTAGTCTGGTTTCATTTCATTGCATTTACTCATTAAAGTGATGCATTTTCTGGTGAGGCTGGTGATAAATTTAACAACAATACAATCCAAACCAAAAAACCTGTTTATGTTACAACCAGTATAAGCCAAGCCAAGCCATGTTCATTGTTCAGTGTTGAATTCAACCTACTAGTCTCAAAATACAAGACTCATTCTCATCTGATAATGACTTATGGTAAAGATCTACAAATGAGTTTTGACAATGAATGGCTCAGGGGCTGATAACCAAGGTGATGTGTAGTAACTGCACATTAACATTTTTACTTAATGGAAATATGGATTTGATTATTAACCAACAGATTGAGAAAAAAATGCTAGATAAAGTCACAAATACAGATTCTCTGTGCCATTTGGGCATGTAACACCCCTCCTTTTCCAGTTGGTTTAGAGACCCTGCCTATTACTGAATCCAGAATACCTCCTTAAATCAAAGTCATTTCCTTTTTAGGTTATCTGATATTTTGAGTAGGCGCATATTACATTTTATTATCAAATTCTTCATAACCATTCATGAATTAATAACTTTAAGAGTTTATTTAAAAACACCATACTCTTTTTACATTATTTCCAAAGTAAGTTAGGATGGTAAGTTGCTTATCAAGTTTTCCTAATGTCTTTTAGCTGATGGACCAAAATTCTAAGACTGGCTTCAGAGGATCCTAACTTTTGATTTTAAGAAACTCTTATGTATAAGACTTTATCCACTTCAGAATTCTTGAGAAAATATAAACATAAAACCATTTTGATAGATTTTCCTTTCCATGTTCTATTTAGCAAATCCAGAGTTCATAAATAATTATAGATACCTACCAGATAGTGTCATCATAAAAGTATATTATGATTATGTGAATATGGGTACAGTAAAATTGTTATCCACATCATAGAAGATTGAATATCCTGAGTAAGTAAGGCTTTGCTATGTCAAAATTTTCATTTGTCTTTATGCATGTTGAATGCCAATTTTGCTCTGATGCATTACATATGCACTGCTATATCGTGATGCAAAAATCTCTCAGGCTTTCTTGATGACCTCAGTTATGCTCAAGGTCTGGAGCCAAAGATTTTCAGCCTTGGACTAAATTCTCTCTCTTTTTTTAATATTTTATTTATTTATTCAACAGAGATAGAGACAGCCAGCGAGAGAGGGAACACAAGCAGGGGGAGTGGGAGAGGAAGAAGCAGGCTCATTTCGGAGGAGCCTGATGTGGGGCTCGATCCCATAATGCCGGGATCACGCCCTGAGCCGAAGGCAGACGCTTAACCGCTGTGCCACCCAGGCGCCCCAGCCTTGGACTAAATTCTTGAGGTCATTAAATCCAGTTAGTCATTTCATGAAGGTTTCTTTAGCAGTCAGCTGTTTCCTCCCAAATGTAAATGAGTAGCCTGAACAAGCGTCCTGTGCGAGCAAAACAAGGCTTGAATTTCAGATCTGGCTCTTCAATTACCTCTGCTATTTTAGGGAAAGCACATGGCCTCACTGCAGTTCACTTTTCCAGGTACAGAAGGAAAATAATAATATTTACTAGGACGGTTATAAGGATTTGATACAATAAGATATGATGAAGCATAGTGAGCAAAGTGTGGAAAATTGCACAATATGGAGGGGGAGAGTGTTGGTTGCTCCCAATATCTGAATAACAGATAGGCATATTTAAAATAAATATATACAGATATTTTAGATATATTTACTATAAATATCAAATATCAATTATATGCCAATTGTGACTGGAGGTTTTTAAATCGTTGCAAGCAAATTTGCTTTTAAAAATGACTTATGTGCAAGGTTGCCCAGGTGGTTCAGTCTGTTAAACGTCTGCCTTCGGCTCAGGTCATGATCTCAGGGTCCTGGGATGGAGACCCTCATCGAGCTCTCTGCTCAGTGGGGAGTCTGCTTCTCCCTCTCATTCTCCCTCTGTGTTGTCTTTCTCAAATAAATAAATAAAATCTTTTCAAAAAATTACTTACATGCAGTTTTTTTTTTTTTTTACATTAATTATCCAAAGCCAACCACTTTTTGTTTAGATGAGATCTCTCTGCTACTCTTGGAGTTAACTTCAGTTCACTGAGACAGATCAGAAACATTGCAGCCCTCTACTGCATATGACAATTTCAAAAGCCACTTCTATTTTGAGAAATGACAATAGGGAGTTGATAAAATGGCTCCTTTGTGCAGCTAGGGTTATCGTGGGAGAGTGCTGGCTGCCTCTGTTCCTTCCTGACTTTGAGATCTTGAAAAGCCCACTTTGTAACTCTGGGTCTCAGACTCTTCGTCTGTGAAATGGGGCTAATGACCCATATTTGAGCTTATGTCCAATTATATGTAACATGATCTTTTCTCAAGTTCAAATAAAAATCTCAGACACCCTCTTCTGTGGAGTTTTTTCAGTAACATGGAAATGTGATATCCAATATTAGAGTTTTCATAGTTACAGCATCCGAAGCTATTCATAGAGCAAAACATGACAATAAAAACTACTAACTAGGCTTTCAGCTGAGAGAGAAAATGTATAGGTTTTCAATAAGTTGTGATGGCGGACGCCATTAGTGATCAGCTCTACAGCGCCTTGCCACACTCCTTTCCTCCTTTCTTCCTTCCTAATAGAAACCCCTAGGTTTTTCAGGAATCTGATCTGGTTACATGTATTTCAGGAAAGTCTGGTCTCCTTTAACTTTTACCATCAATCTTAGTTTATTTGTATAATGCTAACTGTATACCCTTTGACTGGGATTGGTTTAGAAGGGTCATTGTAACATAAATCTTGCCAATGACACATTAGAAGACATGTTTGGTGGCTCTGGGAAAGGTTTCTTCTGTTTTCAAAGGTATTGAGAAAGGGAATTCGCTCCTGGTTCTAGGGTATTGTTGCGTAAAGATTTGGAACATGGGCCTGAGGCAGCCATCTTGTCACCATGAGGGGAGTTTTAGATAGGGTCCAGTAAGGACTCGGAAGACACATCAGTTATTTTAATATTATCGAGGATTTAGTCTAAAGAATTATTAATCATATATTGGAGGGGTGCCTGGGCGGCTCAGTTAAACATGGGACCCTTGGTTTTAGCTCAGGTCATGATCTCAGGGTCATGAGATTGAGCCAGGCTTGCGCTCAGTGCAGAGTCTGTTTAAGATTCTTTCCCCCTCTGCCCCTCCCCCTGCTGGTGGTCTCGCGCGCACAGTCTCTCTCTCAAATAAATAAATAAAATCTTGAAAAAGTAAAAGAAATCAGGTACTGGAGGACTCAAAAAGGAAAAAAGAACATTAAGATACCATGGCGTGGTAACTGTAGGAAGCACCTGCCGCTCTTATGGTTGAGGGAACAGCAGAAAGAGTCTGGAATTATTACACTTTGAAATTGGAGGAAGGGGTCCGACAGCTTCTATCCTGACTCGCTGGTTCTGGTGTGTAAGAGGGTGAAATGGGACTGCTTCTGAAACCAGGAATACCCACAAACTGCCGTCACCTGGTGGTATTGGAAGGAACTGCCTCTGCGCAAAGAGGGTCTCTTCATGCCTCCTGCGCGGGCTCCCTCTCACGCCCCCTACTGGCCGCTCTCCCAAGGAGCCACTTGGCGCAGCAGAAATGTGGTTCTGAGCTTCCGAGCCCACGGGCCAAGTCCAAGAGCGTGGCTTTGATGCCGATGGACAACTGCTCAATGGCCAGCACAGGGTACAAGTCTCAGGACAAAGTCATCATGACCAGGATAGAAGAATGGGGACCGACATCACTGCGCTCCTAAATTAGCCAACTCTGAAAAACTCAGTATCATGTTTTATGTGTACATAATCACCTTATTGTCTAAGTCGGTTGAGTTAGATCTTCTCTTTCTTGCTGCTTGAAGTATCCAGATTGGCAAAAGTGTAGGTAAAAGGTCACTCTGAAATACTGATCATACCAATAAAAATTGATAAAACAAATGAAGACGATTCTAAAGTTAAATGATTTTTTAAGTGTGTATAAAGTTAACGTGATAGTTATATCATTCAGAAAGAATTATCAAGGTGTATGCAAGAATGTACGTACAAGTATTTCCTTTACAGTATCATTTTAACAACAAAACCTGAACAATTTTAAAAATTGTTTGCAGAGACTGCGTAAGAATTGGATTCACAGTGTGAAATTGAGTAGTTTCTCAATTCCCTAATAACCTATATATTCTTCCTCTTTCTCTCTCTGTGTCCTGCTGTCTGTCTGTCTGTCTCTCTCTCTCTCTCACACACACATATTAAGTCCAGACAAACCTAAAGACTAGGATGAATGTATATCAAATTTTAAATAAAGATTAACTACGAAAGGTAGAATTAGAGATAATTATTTCAGTTTTCTCTGGAGACTTTCTGAATTGTCTTTTTTCCCCCTTCAGTGGATATGTATTCTTTTTATAATTACAAAAATATTTTTATACACATATTCTTTAGGTCTTTGTTTTAATGGTATTACCTCATGTAGGTTTTCCTGGTATATTATGTAAAATTGTAATCTAGAGACTTTAAATTCCCCTTTCTTTTATTTTTCTTTTTAGCTATAAAACAGCAATACATTATACATTATATTTATTTATCATATTCATTGTTTGTCTCCTTAGTACTATGTATGCTCCCTGAGAGCCAGGATTATTTCCCGTTTTGTTTACTGATGTGTCCCTAATACCTACGATGGTCCCTGATATGGTGTATGAGCTCTATAAATATTTGTTAAATAATAAATTAATTTGTTATATTCATGTTTGTGATATATGCATAATATTCAGCCTATTTGTTATGCTAAGCGAGGCAAACAATAAAGGAATTAAGATATCACCCTGAATAAGAGATTAAAAATCAAAAAACCTTTTAGTGAGATTAGCAAGATCAAATAAATACCACACACGGAGGCTTCTCCCTAGTCAATTTGATACCATCTAGAAACAGGAATGTCTTGGCTAATGACTTTCATATTATAGCTTTTTGCTAAAGCTGAGCCCTGGTTTGAGGGTGGGCCCCTGTGGAAGGGAGGCAAAGTACTCAGTGTGGAGAGAGATAAATGGCCTTTACAGGGAATACAAATGCATTTTTTGATGCTGTGGAAAACCGATTCTAAGAAAAGTTGGCTTTTAAATGTTTGGACAGTTCCTGCAATGCCGGTTATGCTAGTATTGAGGGGAACAGGGTGGCAGCCTTGTAGCGGTTCCTACAAAAGCTGGCTTGGGCCCCCGCTGCTGTTGCGATCCATTGAAACCTGGCAGGAAAATGAGACTTCGGTGCTTTCATCCCCTTTCTTCTGCTGCATATTTTCTTTGGAGCTTGGGACCACACTCGTTAATGAGTGTTAACAAGGCCTTTTAAAAGAAGCAAGGAGTAAGGAGAAAAATAATAAAAGAGTGAAGGAGGGAAGTCAACCCAAAAGCAGGAATAGAGTGGAAAGCAAAACAGAAAGGAGCAATTCCAAAATGTTTTAAGGGACTGTATTCTAATATAGATGCTATGACAATCTGGTTCGTTACCAGACTATGGGAATAGCATCTTCCAAAAACCCATCACTTCCTCTAAACTAAATTTCCTCAGTGTGCAAGTTACTGAAAGTGAAGTCACCCCGTAATAAACATCATATTAAACCAGATTCAATTACCGAATAGTAGATTCATCCCGGCTGTTAGGATCATTGAAATGACGGGACCACCAACGACCTCATCAGTTTTATTTCCTTGAAAAATAAACAGTTTTGATGTTTGGAGCACTTGACGTTAGTCACTAAAAAATTAAAAATCAACCAAACACTCGGTTTGTTTTATATGGATATCATTTGAATAAAGTTATTTAAAAAAACACATGTACTCTTTTAGTTTATTAGAAGAGTACTAAGTATCCTGAATAATAATTAATTCAATGATATCTGAGTGACTTGAAAGAGATTAAACAATCATATATCAATTAATCCTAGTGGATAGTTTGTGCACCAGATACTCAGAATTAGGATAGTACAAAACAATGGATTAGAAAGTCACTTATTCCTGATTTATTAACTCAATCACATTGATTAAGCACCTCTTATGCACCAAGCTAGGTACTTGCGACATGCATCAGTCAGCTCTTTCCTGGGGCTATGTTATGTAACATACAAGCCCGAATCCCAGAGGTTATGTTATATATCATATAACCCCTATATAACATGTAACCCCTCATCTAGCTCTTTCCTGGGGCCATGTTATATAACATAAACCTCTTGTCTCTTTCTCATGGATCCATGGGTTATCTGTAGTTCTGCAGGGCTCTGAAGGCCTCAGTTGAGTTTGGATTTAGGTATGTGTAGGATTCAGGTCTGCTCTGCCTGGCTACCATTCCAGGAACATGTCTGAAAAAGTAGCAGCTACCACGGACATGCCCTTTTCATGGAGGAAAGCTTTTGTTTAAAAATGGTACACTGTCATTTCTGCCTACATTCCATTGACCAGAACAAGTCATAGAGCCAAGTTCAACATTTGTGGGGTAGTGAAATGTACCCTTCAAAAGAAAAAAAAGTTGCTGAATAAGAAAAAAATCAAGAAATCTGTCAAAATACAGCAAAGAACAAAAGAGAAAAGTATACCTACAGTTGTGGTGCTTACATTTTTGTGGGAGAGAAATACTAATAAAATAATTTATTACAAATACATTAATGCATGTTAGAAGACAACATTTCAATAAAGTAGTGCAGCACTCGTTGAAAAGGTGAGCTATGAGCAAAGACTTACTCAAGGAGTGATGGACTGGCCCATGACAATATTTAGAAGAAAATCACTGCAGGCTGAGGGACTAGCTTTTGGTAAAGTCCTAAACTGAGAGTGTGCTTGGCATGCTACAAAAAGAACAAGAAGCCAATGTGTCTGGAATGAGATGGACAAGGGAGAAAAAATCAGTGGATGAAGTCAGAGAAGCAATAGGGTGAGGCATTATGTAGGTCCTCCATGGCCATTACAAGGATTTTGGCTTCCATCCTGATTTTATTATGAACTCATTGAGGGAGAGAATGTATGTCCAGAAATACACAGTACCAGTGTTTAAATGGTATTGAAAATCATGGAACAGGAGAAAATTATCAAGGAACAGGTATACATCATGAAAGTAAGGAAGACTGCGGACAGAGTCAAAGGGTACCACACAATTCACGAGAAGTTTCCTGTAGAGTGTTCCTGTAGCTCATGCATGCTCAATGTCAGTTAATACAACTACAAAATCTAAGTGGTTTTCTTATCTAATTACTTGTCTAATTCAGAAAATGTCTGTCTAGTTGTGCAATCTATCTACTTGTCCTGCTGAAATAGCTGTTGCCCTTTCTGATTAGTAGAATGATGCCCATTGGCTGCTAAACCCTTTGAACCTGAGCTTAGTCTGATAAACACCTACAAATGTTTATCTGGTTTCTCTTTTCATGTTTCCAACGATGAATGGGCTCGTCTACATCGGGTAGCCCATGACTTTATTGGCTACTTCTAGTCATCAGAAGATTCTTTCCTGTACCTATCTGATGTCTCTCTCCCTATAATTTCCAGCCTTTTGTTCCAGTCCTGGCCTTAGGAAAGTCACAAGTCTTATCATTCTTCCATTTGCCAGTGGTTCAAATATTTGTAGGAAGCTGTCCTTTCCTTAAGTCTCATCTCCGCCAGAAAAAACGTTCTACTATCATTCACCGTATCTTGTAATCTGGTTAGTTAAGCCTGTACACTATCCTGTTCACTCTCTTTTGGGTATTTTCTAGTTTGTGGATTACAACCAAAGTGACTGAAAAAAAGGACTTTTCATTATAGGAGACAGTGAGTGCATATTCTGCTTTTTAGAATTATTACTTTATGAATGTTTTGATTTTTATAACAGTGCTTATAAAATTATTATTACTTTATGAATGCTTCAATTTTATAATCTATGTATAGACTGTCATTTATTTATATTTGGAAAATTGCAGAAAACACTTCAACTAACATTAGTTACTGCCCGTGAAAATAACTAATATGTGGACTCAAATCACCTACCCACATGTTCTCTTACTTTTTTGAAAAGTTTAAGCATCTTTACCGAGATATCATTTTAAAATCAGACTTTTTAAAAACTGTTCCAACTGCATATTTAGTGACGTTTCTTTTCTTCTTCGTAACAGTACGTAACTACATAAGCAAAGACACATTTCTGAGATGTTCTCTTACATCATTTTCTGTGTCTTCTTACTCAATCTGGCCATAGGATCTCCCCCAAGTTGTTAATTCTACAAAACCTGCCAGAAAAAGCACCTTCTTCCGCCTATTGGTAGAGTTAGGCTTTCCTTCTCTCAAAGTTGTTGTCATTTCCACTTCACCAACCAGATAACAATTTTTGATAAGAATAAAGTTAAAAAAAAAAGAAGTCCTAATAACACAAAGCAGTTCTAATAACAACAATAACAATAATAATATTTACTAAAAGCTTCCAATGTGCTGGAGCTCTTCTAAATGCATTTGTTAATTCCTTTAATCATCACAAAATATCTTTATTTTAAGGATGAGGTAGCAAACAACTAGTTAGTGGCTGTTCTACTGGGGTTCGACCTCAGGTAATCTGCTGTACAGTGCACACTATTGACCACCAGGCAGTTCATGTGTGGGTTGAGTTACCGGATCCATCTCATTCAAAATTCAGCAAATAAGAATTGAGCACCTGCTACATTTGAGGCACCATTTTATTTGTTCTGGACTCTGTACAGTACTATGGAAGAATCGAAGAAGGAGAGATTATGGAGTCTGCAGGTCTGAAAGTATGTAGCAATGAAAATGGCATTGTAATAAACTTAAAAGGTGAGTTTAATTCCACCACAGCGGAGAAGGATGTAGGAGAGGGGCCAGTCTATTAGGAAAATACCTGATAGGAAGGGAAGGAAGAAGACAGAGGTGTGAGTGTATGAAAGAAAATAAAATGCAATGCAATGGTTTGGCTATAAGACTGTGCTCAGGAATTTGAATTTGTCCTGCAGGCAACAGGGTCATCATTGAACATTTCAAAGCAGAGGGGAGATCCAAACATCTATAGATTTAGAAAGATGTCTCCAGCAATGTTTTGAAAATGTATGAAGATTTGTGGAACAATTAATAAAATAAGGCACATGCCTTTTTAAAAGGTAAACAAATTATTTTTTTTCCTTTGAGGTTTTTTTTTTTGAGGCTTTCTCCTAATTTGGAAGTTAAAAAAGAAATGTGTCATAATCTGTATCACACTCTCCAGTCTATCAGTCTGTGAAATGGAACTCAGTGCATATGGATTATGGTTGTTTTTGTAGTTACTGATTTACTCTGGCATTTGGAGAGCTCATTAAATTTGAACCCAGCTCCTCAACGATTTTACAAGTTTCAACAGCTACACAATTAATTATAAATACAAGAACGTGAGGACACATAGGTATTTGGTGAGCAGCTACCCAAGTATGAACAGTCTATATAGAGATAGATTAAGTGAAGTTTGGACTTGAACTTCTCTTGAAGTCCTAACTTCTCCAATTATAAGCCATAATTATCATCTAGATGTACACTTTTTGCTTTTATATATAGAGAGAGTACACGTGCAAGCAGGGGTGGGGGAGGGACAGAGGCAGGAGGAGAGAATCTTTTTTAAAAATATTAATTTATTTATTTTAGTTAGAGAGAGTGTGAGAGCAGGGAGGGGGCAGAGGGAGAGAGAAAATCCTCAAGCTGACTCCATGCTGAGGGCAGAGCCCCATACAGGGCTCGATCTCACCACCCTGAAATCATGACCTGAACTAAAATCCAGAGTTGGATACTTAACTGACTAAGCCAAAGTCCAGAGTCAGATGGTTAACTGACTGAGCCCCCCAGGCACCCCTGAGAGAGAGAATCTTAAACAGGCTCCACACCCAGGGTGGAACCCCACTCCGGGCTCGATCTCTCCCTGAGATCATGACCTGAGCCAAAATCAAGAGTCAGACACCTAACGGACTGAGTCATCTAGGTGCCCCTAGATGTACAATAGTGGTTCACTTTCAATAGTGGCTCACTCTTCAAGAAATGTAAATATATCTTTCTTTTTAATCATAGTGCAGAATAAAACAATGACTAAACATAGTCCTGAAGCTGACACCAAAATGAGACTCTAAAAACAAATCTGTACCTGTGATTAAATTCTGCAGTGTCTCTGCAAGTGGTCTCACTATGGAGTGCATAGACTTGATGCTCATCGTAGTAGAAGAGACATCATAAACTGCCCAACCTTCTTCTAATATAAACAGATTCTTACTTTTTATAGTCCTTGAGAATTTGAATAAATAAATTTAAATAAATTATGTGTTTAAATAAATTAAATACTATTTAATGCTTGGTCTAAGACAGCATAGTTTAACAATATTAAAAAAGTATCACATGAGCAATATGATTGCTCAAACAGTATTTTCCTTAGATGCATTTTAAAGTGAAATTGATTTTGAAGTTCATCTAATCCAAAGTTCTCATTTTTGGATGAGCCGTTGAAGTCTAGCAAAGCAGAAGGTTCACCTAAATTAGTAAATGCAGCCAGGTTTTCTGTATCCAAGTTTACCGCTCTTGCGGTAACAACATGCTAGCACATAACAACTTTATGAAACAGTTCCCAGGATTAGTCAGTACTTTGCAGACAAATTTGAGGCTCCTACAAATCGACTAGCTTCCCTAAAGTCTGGTAATTAATGAATGGCTCTACCATGGGCTATAGTCTGAAGGAGAGTAATATTGTCATAAAATAATTACATATTTTTTTAATTAAGCACTTTTATACCATCCACAAGTGGATCTTAGTGAATAATTTTATTTTTTCAACAAAAACAATTTTCAATCAATATTTGATATTCTTTAAACTAATGCATGGCATGGCCAGTTTGAGCCTAGCGTTCCTTGACTGGCTTTTTTCTGGCCCTTTTCCATTGCACCTTCACTAATGTGCACTCAGAAAATGCACAGGGAAAGACATATTAAAATACAAATCAAATCAGATATTCTAAAAACCAAGTTATTTTTGTCAACTAAGCATTTTTTGTTTGGAGAAAATATGTATAAAATATTTTAATTAGTTATTCTAGTTTAGGAAGCACACGCTAGAAAGTATAACTGAAGCTTTCTTTGATGAACTGAGGACTGTATTATTCTAAGGCTAAATTTATTTGCACTATTTTCTTTCTAAAGCACTTTCAAGTATCATAATTGGAGAGATACAATGCATTGGGCTTCCAACTTGTAATGTTGGCAATGGAATTCATAATTTACAATGTTATGCTATATTGTGAAAGACATTCTTTATATATATCCGGCAATAATAAGGTTGTTTTATTTTTATTTAATACTGTCTTCTTGAGGTTAAGGGAAAAAAAAGAGAAAACATGCAATGTTTTCTGGTTAAGTAGGTACTGGTTAGCTAAGGTATCACTGTTTAGATTTTCAATGAAAATCCTATGCTTCTTGATGGAATAAGCAAATCTTCAGCTTTTTTAAAGTTAAGGTAGTATGACATAATTTTAGTGGCAGAATTTCATAACTTTGAATAATAGGTTAACAAATATCCACCAAGAACCAATGAGAAAAATGAGGAAAAATAATCCCATGCCATTTTACTTAATAATAATGTCTTCACAATATAATTCGAACTATGTAATTCCTTGAAAAAATATTTTCTTATGAGTTCATTTCTGTTCTGTGGATTTTGTATTGAGTGTTTAATAAATTCTAGGTGTTGTCATAGACAGCAAGGAGGATGAGAGATAAATAGGACATGACCATTCCCATTAATGGAAATCGGTCTATTAGAGGACGTAGATCTAAGTATTGTCATAGAACTGGCCCAGTTCAGTGACTGAGATGAACAAGTTCTGAGCAGTACTATCCAATAAAAATATAAGGCGAGCCACAAAGGTGAGTCACATATGCAATTTAAAAATTTCTACTGGCCACATTAAAATGGTGAAATTTGTGAAAGTATTTTCATTTCTTTATGCAATCAATATAAAAGTGATTAATGAGATATTTTACATTCTTTTTCTCTATTAAGTCTTTGAAATCTAGCAAATGCTTTACCTTGATACAGTCCATCTCAATTTGGACCAGCCATTGTTCAAGCACTTCATAGCCTCATACAGCTAGTGGCTGCCATATTGGACAGTGCAGGTCTAGATTAACAAAAGGAGTAATTATTTATACCTAAGAAACTCAGGATGCCTCACTGAGGCAGGGGCTTTTGAACCAGGACAGAGAATGTACAAAGCTTTGAGAAGTGGAGCAGAGTGAGGAGTTTTAAGGCTCATGGCTTGACTAGAATGAAGGGGTAGCAGGAGAGGAGGGGGAGGGGCCGGGGCCAGCAGGGACCAGACTTTGAAAGGCCTTACCTACCCCTCCACACCTAAATAGTTCGTATCCAATGACTCCTTGGACTCATAACAAGCCTACGGTACTGAATCTCAATAACCTGACCTTAGGGAAAAAATAATTAAATTTCTTCTTCATGCCAGAAAAAAAAAATGTATCAATGAGTAAATGTCCATCTTAAGAAAAAAAGACTGTATGTCTTCACTTGGGGCTGTTGCTAAAACCACTCGGCCAGCCTTTCACCTTCCTGGCGATTTCTTACTTTGAAAGGCACATTTGCAAATGACTGGGAAACCTACAGGATTAGCTCATGTTTTTCTTGGCCCATTGAGATTTCGCTCTTCAGATGCCCACGCTACATGTTTGAATCCTATGCTGGCAGAAGACAGTAAAATATTTGGATTCAACCGGAGGAATGTGAGAAAAAAGTGTTAAGAAATGTTTGGTGCCTTTCGTTTCCTCTTACATGACATTCTCTCACATATTCATTTGTTAGGGCAAGCCATCGCTAATGTTGCAGCAGACTTCTGACCTTTACTTCACAGAGTATTTATTTAAATATAGACTCTTGGGCAGGGACAGAGTGCCCTAGCACGAGGTCATTCATTTTTCTTCGGGGTAGCCTATGCTTGTACTTTTCCAACTGAGGAAGTACACGGCAACAGTCTCTGATCCCTAGAAACTGTGTCCAGCAAGTTGCACCCAGGAATATTTGCTAAGTTGGTTTTGTGGATATTTAGTTTGGTTCTGACATCATTTAATTTTGAAAAGAAAAAAGGAGTGAGATCAAGTAACGTCTATATGAAAAAAAATTTTCCCATCAAATCAATGTAAGAGAACGTCCCATGAAAAGTAACTAAATCTTTTGTGCTTATCTCATTTCTATCTTTTCTTTCCCTATGGGATCTAAATTTAAAATATGTGCAAGCGTGTGTGTGTGTGTGTGTGTGTGTTTAAAATCTGTTTTATTTGCAAAGCTGTTAGCTACACACTCACTTTTCTTCCTCTACCCTTCTCCTTAAAGACTGATTTTCTCCAATGCTCTGTTTTACAACCATTTATTTCTCTCTCAGTATTTACCCTCTCTCTCAAACCACACTTGTGGCTTTGGCTAACTCTTATATGGTGTTTGTGTCTGTTTCCTACTGCAGATGTTAGAAGTTGCTACAAACTTAGTGGCTTAAAATTACACACATTTATTATGTTATAGCTTTGGAAGTCAGGAGTCCTAAAACTCAAAGGTGTGCTGGCGTGTCTGTGTTCCTGCTGGATGCCCTAGAGGAATCTGTGTTCCCTTGCTCCCTTGGGGTTCCAGAGCCTGCCTCCTGGGGCCGTTTCCTCCACATGTAAGGCCAGGTGTGTAACATCTCCAAAACTCTCTCTTTCCATAACTTCCACTTCCTTCTTTCCAGCTCCTTCTTTGACTCTCCTGTTTCTATCTTTCCCTGAAAGGACACTTGTGATTACATTTTGTCACTTGGGTAATCTAAAATAATCTCCCTGTCTTGAGATCCATAAATTTGCCGTATCTGCAAAGTCTCTCTTGCCATAGAAAGTAATATATTCATAGGTTCTGGAGATGTGAAGAGAGAGGGCACTTTCCTGTCCACCACAAGGATGACTCCTAGCTTCTCTCTCTGGACCCCTAATTCTCCCTTCATCTTCCAATTGCCTGTGTACAATCAAACACAGCAGGGTTAAAGACAAATATTTAGGACACCTGGGTGGCTCAGTTGGTTAAGGGTCTGCCTTCGGCTCAGGTCATGATCCCAGGGTCCTGGGATTGAGTCTCATGTGGGGCTCCCTGTTCTGCAGGGAGTCTACTTCTCCCTTTGCCCCTTCCCTGCTCGTGCGCACGCTCTCTCTCTCTCTTTCTCGCACTTTCTCTCTCTCAAGTAAATGAAAACTCTTAAAAAAGAAGAGATGAATGTTTATTCTCCCATAAAGTTGTCTCTGTTCCATTGGAACCACCGGTACATCGCCTATCACCTAAGCAAAGAGTTGCCAAGCTGGAGAACTAGGATTGGTCCTAACCCGAACATTTTCACCCCCACTTGCACCAAAGCCAAGACCTGACTATTTTTTTTATCTCTCAAATATTTCTTAATGCAGATTCTCTGCTTCATGCCTCCTTTCTCTCTCTCAGGTAGCGTTCATTCTCATTTGAACTGCTGCAGGACCCTGTATCCTCTTGTCCCCAACCTGCCCCCTCAAATATATTCCCCACAACTCCATCTAAAATGGAAATTTGACAGTATGGTTCTTACCATTAAGGCTTTTAACATCTTCTCTCTGCCTATTCTCCTACATATTCTTTCATATCACACAGGAGGCCTTCCCTGCTCTAGTGCATTCTATTTGAGGGATGTGGGAAAAGTGAAGAAAAATATTAGCTTTGTAATAAAGCAGGAAATTATATTGACTACCCGAAAAGCAGGTGAGCTTTTGGAGGAAGAAATATATAAACATACTTCAAATAAAATAGGCTTGTTTAGAATTTCCTTGTGCTTGAAATGTAGGCCATATTATTTTCTTTCTTTCCTCTTCTCTTTCTCCCCACCCTCCTTTTCTCTCTTTTATTTCTTTTTAAACAATATGCTTGAAAGGTATCATAAGTCACTGTTCTTTTTTTTTAAGATTTTATTTATGTATTTAGGTATTTATTTATTTATTTAGAGAGCAAGCGGGGTGGAGGGCAGAGGGAGAGGGAGAGCCTCTCAGGCAGACTCCCCGCTGAGCCTGGAGCCCGTGGGGGGCATGATCTCACGACCCTGAGGCCACGACCCTGAAGTCATGACCTGAGCTGAAATGAAGAGTTGGGTGCTTAACTGAGCCACCTAGGCGCCCCAAGTCACTGTTCTCATCAAGGGCTTGATTTGGGGTGGTTTCAGGCATAGGAAGCTGTTTTGAAAAGATCCTCTGACACTCTCATCCTTCCTTCAGCCTTGCCCCTGATTTAACCTAACCGTGAGTTGAGCAGCATTCACTGCATCTCCGCTTCCATCCCTCTCATGTGTGTGTGTGTGTGTGTGTGTGTGTGTGTGTGCGCGTGTGTGTGTTTTAAGTGCTACTTTGGCATATGAATTTCAAGCGCAGCTAGCTCATTTTGGAAGGTCTAAACTATCCTACCAACTTGAACCAGTTACATTTTTTGTAGAGAACCTATACAACATCTAACATGATGATTCCTGACATTTAGTTTTCTTCAAGGTTATTTCACATAGTGTGAAAAGAACAAGAGACTGGTCACCAATCGAAATTCTGTAAAGTAATCTTTATGTCCAGCGGTCCCTGCTATTTGTGTGTGTATATGTGTATGCGCACAATCTTGTTTTACCCAGAGGTCATGTGACAGTGTTTTGAATAAACAGGCAGGATGAGTGGGAATTGAAATTCTTTTCCTTGGAGTCCAGCATTTACATTAATATCTTTGTGACACTAAAATCAGATACATCAGATGGCAAGTCCTCTACTGCAAATGGATACTGTAAATATAGGGGACACTGATCTTTCCTCAGTTACCTACTCTAGAAAACTTCCCATCCTGGAGAGGATGTGTGCACTATTCTTGATCCCTAGCTGTCAAAATGTGGCCGTTAGACCTTGTGTCTGCCCATCAGATGCCCCTGCTGATGGGCACAATGATATAAAGGCAGACAAATCCGCAGGGGCAGGGGGCAGTTGAGAACCCAAGATGCTATAGTGAGTTTCCAGTGACTGGGCGTTCTAAGCAGAGAGTTTTTAAGGGAGAATTATGGCTATATTCTCAACCACCCACCTCTCTTCATTTCTATCACTTTCTGTTTCCAATTTTCTAGTCTTTCATTCATTTTTGGAGCCATCTGAGAGCCTTGGTGCAAATAGCTTCTATCCATCAAGTTTGCTAGAATTGGTTTGTATTGTTTGCAACCGAGAATGCTAATTTGGTTAGGAGGTGGTGAAAGAAGAACACTGAGAAGAAGTATCTTAGTGGGGGTTGCCCCAGAGGTAAACCTTGAGGCACAGATCTGAGTGTCAGTGATTTATTTGGAAGCTATCTTCAGGGAGCCCTGGTAGGGGAAGTGGACTGGTGAGACAGAAGGGCACTACTCAGAATTCCATTAAGTTAGGCCACTTCTCTTTCAACACAAAATTCATGAGCACAAAAATTTCTCAGAGCTCTGTCCACTGACACTCTTTCCACTCATTAATATCTTTTAGGGTCATCTGTAAATGAAGTTGTGATGTGACAACAGTCTACTTTGGCTCACGGCAATGTATTAAAGTGACCCATCCATGAACTAGGTCCAGATTTTCTTCCTCTTCTGTCAACTGATTGTACAGAATCCTCCACAAGGTTATTGATAGGAGCTAAAACATAAGTGTCAGGGAAAAAGACATGGGTGACGTGAGATCTTCATCACTCACTTGCATAATTTATTCATGCCTTTAGAATTGGTTGGGCATAATAGCAAATGTACTATTTCCATCACATGATAGTGGTTACTATGCTTGACCTAACTTATGATTTGGTGGATATGAAAATATCCAGCTTCTGATGGGCGTCTTTTATCATGTCACTAGTTATCATGCGTCCTGTCGCTTAGTCTCAAGCAGGGCCTGGAAGCATATAAAGAGTTGCTTTTCAAATGGTGATTAGCTCTTCCCTAAAGACGGTATGGCCTTGCTCCAATATGTAGGTCTATGTTCAAGTTTTCTCTGCGGTTTGCCAGAGATTGGATATGATGTGCATATCTACCAAAATCACTTCCTGTACTATGGACCTTGCTAAGCCCTTTAAGCCAAGTGGCAGGATTACTTATACCACAGCCTGGAACTGCTGCAAGGGCCAGCCCACCCTGGACCACATTCCAAGCCGACAGCCTTCTGAGTCCCTTAGTACACGGGTAAAGAAAGCAGTGCTCCTGGGTGCGGTATGCATTGTCTCCACCATCCAGAGGCCCACTGAGGTTATCAGCACCTGGCTTTTCACCACCTGTGTTGGACTGGAGTGCAAGTGAAGAGATACTAATTGGTTTTATAATAGCTGTTTATAAGAAATACACGGGCTCAATCATTATATGGATTATTAAACTGTTTAGCCACTGTTAGTAACTATACAGACCCTGGAGGAAGAAAATAGGTTATAAAATAAGATCGCAGAGTGAATGCCAGAAGTGATTCTTCACAGCATTTAAAGAGGCTCAAATCTCCTTCAGCTGAAGAGCAGAAGGTGTTGAAAACCAGGCTGGAGGTTTGATAGTAGTAGAGTTAGAGTTGAAAGGAGGCTAAATTCCTATTCCTTAAAAATTCTTTCATGTTGAATTCTGGGCCTTGATTGGGGCGGACTGGAGGGTGGAGGCTGGCAGCAGACCTTTGGAGGCTGCACTCGAGAATCTTGAACTTGTGAGCCAGCAGGACAAACCCTCTTCCTCCATCTTGATAGCCCCCTTCCATTGACTGAAACAATCTCAAGATAGATGTTTCTCAAGATAATGTCCTTGTATCTACTCCTATGTCCCCTAATGATTTCTAGACCAATCATGTAAGTCAAGTCTCAGTGCAGTCTGAAGAGGAAGATAATGTTTTTGTCAGAGGAAGAATCATTCCACGTAGAGCTGCAGACCTGGCTAATATCTATCAGCAGGAACTGGTCAGAGCTGCCTGGGAATAGAGCTTGGAGGTCCTGGATGAGAGACAACAGACCAAAAGCCTGGAAAAGGATGACTGTTCATATGGCCACAATCGGAGGCGGGGGGGGGGGGGGGCAGAAACAGCACTTACCCATTATATGTACAGAAATTTATCTATTTGTCTATCTATTTTTTCCTCCAATTTTAAGTGTGCCTTCCTAAAAGAACGTAAGCTCTCTGAGGCTCCAGGACACAATCATGGATAACCTGCCCCTAACTTTCTACGATTTCAATAAATATGTTTTAAACATACAATGTAGGAATGATACATGAGGAAAGCAGTAAGCCACTGGAAGGTATTACGATAAGCTTGTCATTAATTTTCATTTGCACCAATGAGGGCTGAAGGTAGATGTTTCGCACTAGGAGCTATTCTAAGACAGAAAGTAACACTAAGGAGAGTCTTAAAGGGAAATTTGTACTTAATTTGAGAATTTAATTTGATTGGTGACAAGAAAATTTTCCTGAAAGTTGTTAAGTTTCAACTCTTATCGTAGGAATGTCAGATGATCCAAACAAGTGGGTACGAACTGAACTATGTGCAAAGGAAGTGTCCTTGTTAAAAAGAAAAGAAAAAAAAAGGGAAAATATTCCTAGATTCTAGAGATAATTGACAGCTTGGAAAAATCCACCTGGCCAGTTAGCTTTCCTCATTCTGCAAACATTGAATAGCATATTTTCATTATCAACTTACAGCCAAAGTGTAAGACTAAGCTTTGCAATGCCTGTGATCACTCATGTGGGCAGGGACTGCTATGATTGGCTGGGTTTCAGGTTTGAGTGTCTGTGTAGACAGAGCCACGCCAGAAGGTCTTAGATCAGAGCAAAGCTCCTTCACCGTCTCAAAGGGGGACTGAACTAGGGGTTCCAGAATTCATTTGGCTTCCCTATTGAACCTATTTCCTTGTCCATGTTCCTTGCCTTCAGAGATTTCCTGCCCGTGAAAATAGGAACTGTCACTGCCCAAGAGCCTCACGGGAAAAAGAAATAGAATTGCAACCCGTGCGATATAGCATATTTGGGGGTGGTTGGGAGCCGCAACTGTTTTTCAGGAAGGGTTATTTATTTTCTTTGGTTTCAAAATTTCTAGTTTTTCTCTTGCTCAACAGTATCTTTAGAAACCCTATTAAAACAATTCTGGTGTCCATCTGGAGATAAACATACACACATACATATAGTTATAAATGTATTTCTTCTTTTCCTATGAATACATCTGCTGCAAACCTAAATTAGCAAGTGGAAAACAGCAAAGCGTGCTGCTTTTCTGGCTTGTGTTACTCCTCAACTTATTTCTACACCTGCATCTTAGCAACAGGCTGTGAGCTGGGAAAATAGAATCATTCTTTAGCCAGAGAGAGGGGTATTAGAGAACATACCTGGTCGTAACAGGTTTTACTTATTCAGTACAACTTGGCCAGAGACTGAAGTAAAAATATAACAGAAACCGATGACTTGTCATTTTTATTTCAAAACCTATGAGGGATCTCTTGTGGCCAGAATTCCTTCTCGGTCACTTACATCCTGGTCCCTGCTCGTCCTATCCCCAACTTTCAGGTCTTTGAAAGTCCTCACTCCCAGTGTCTCAAGCAGCTTCTTAAAGAAAGTCGACAAAAGAATAATGTATTTGTGGGGCACCTGGGTGGCTCGGTTGGTTAAGCGTCTGCCTTTGGCTCAGGTCATGATCCCGGGGTCCTGGGGTTGAGCTCCACATTGCGCTCTCTGCTCAGCAGGGAGCCTGCTTCTCCCTCTGCCTCTGCTCCCCCCTCCCCGTGCTCATTCTCTCTCTCACTCTCTCTCTCTCTCAAATAAATAAATAAAATCTTAAAAAAAGAGAATAATGAACTTGTGAAGAAGCAAAGTTTGAAGTGTCCATTAAAACACATTCCTTCTTGTAGGCTTCCAAATCCCTTCATCGAATAAATGTTTTATGGCCAGGTTATATCATTGAACATACATTTCCTACCTTTCTTAAAAAAATAAAAATAAAAGTCCCCTCTGGGCTAGCTGACCATAACCAGTCTTCCCACTGCTCCACTGCTTGGGCACTCTCTCGGTTCAGGCTCCCCATTCTTTCTGAGTCTCCTGGAAACCCGAGACCACAATGTTCCACCTAGAATTCTGCCCTACTCGCCCCCTGTGCCCTTTTATGAAGGGGGTGCCTCTCACTAGAGTAGATTTCCAAGGGTCCCGATTTTTTTGCTTTATCAGAGGTCTGTATGTATGCGTAGAGTTCAGTACTATTGTGATTTCAGGCATGTATCTTGAAACAAATCTTCTGCAACTGAGGTGGGGACAACTTAGTTCAAAATTCTCATTGGTTGAAACAAATTCAGAAGAAAAAAGTGAATTTCCAAGATTAAATCCATTTGAAAGAGTTGCTATTTGCTCATCAGCTGATTAAATTTAACTTTTCACCCTAAGTATGTACACTTAGGATTCTCTAAGATGAGATATTGGCTCTTCTTGGGAATTAGTTTTTCACAAGCACTTAACTTGTTCCTCTCTCCATGATCTTCTGTTGTCTCTGCTTTTGTGGCACAAGGCTTCAGTGACTCTAAAGGACATGCATGATGGCATTCACCTTCCCAGCATTTCCCTGACATCCTCTCCACTTCACTCAAAACTTCCATGCTCATGCCTCTCTCTGGACTGAGGTAAATTTCCTCAGGACAAGGAGTCAGCATGGTGACAGACTTTTACCCTGAATATATATGGAAGGGATATCTTTTTTTTTTTTTTTTAAATTATATCATTCAGTACAGGATCTTTTCTTTTGTTTTTCATTTTGGTTGGGGGTTTTTTTGAGTGTCTTCCTAGAGGTGGTGGGAAAAATAAGCTTCCAAACTGCACTGATATCAATACTTACAGGTTCACCACACAATTTCAATGATTTAATTATTACAACCCAGCAGACAGTTCTCTGTGGGTTCTCTGGTACTTCTAACCAGGTTCTAGTTTCATGACTAATTTCCAGTCTAGCTGCTATTTATTGGCTCTTTTTCCTGGACAATTTAACCAAAAAGTCACTGAATATATATAGATATATTTGCACATATTATGTTAGTTATGCTGAACATATATTTGTGATGAGGTGGGAAAATCTTATTAGTAGTTGTCATCAGAATTTCTTTTAAGAAAGGAAATGTATTTATTCATAGGAAACACACACACACAAACTCTTGACAAGTGATTGAGAGCAGGTGAGATCCTCAGGGATCTGGAAGTTGATGGAAATGTTCTAAGTGATATATTAAAATTATATACCTGCCAATCTTGCAGAAAGAGTGGACAGGGGTGGGGCTATTCAGATGGCAGAGGCTCTATGGAATTTAAAGTTACTCCACCTGTTATCCCTAAAATGTTGAGTAAAATTGCCAAACTCAGAAATGTTTGTTGTGAGTGTGAACATTTATAATCGTTGTGTGTTTGAGGGTGTGTATGTAAACCAACAATGGGGCTGAGTACCTTTCTGTACTGACACAAGGCAAAAGCCCACACAAAGAGGCAAATACATAGAGAAAAGCCTGAGGACCTAAGTCTCAGAAGCTTCCAGAAACTGTGAGGAAGTTTCTGGACAATCACGGACTAAAACTGTTTCAGGCCAGGTTTAACCAGGTCTCCAAGGATAAGAAGGAATCAAGTTAACATATGTGTCACTTGGGACTGATTAATAAATGAGGAGTGATTCCCTGAAAAGTGAACAGGAGTGGGAATTAATCTTGGTTCTGGCTTTTCTCCTGATTAAAGGAGAACAAAACATTATTTAAACTGTAAAATGAGAATAGTTTTTGGACTAGATTAAGCCAAAAAATCTTCCCCTATCCTGAGACCAAAAAGATATTCTTTTATATTTTCTCTTATAAGCTATGTGATGTTCTCTTTTACATGTAGATATTTATTTTATCTGAAGTTTATTTTTGGATGTGGTGTGAGGAAAGAACTTAAATCTATTGTTTTTCTTATAATGCTCTAACCTTGCCAATGTCATTAAAAATAACGGAGCTTTTTTCCCAATGGTCTGTGACACCACTTCCCTATATGCTTTCCATAGAACCATATATTAGCTGAAATCTCATTATCTGATGACTTTTCTCATGATTTCATTATGGTTTGTCTTTCTTTTTTTCTTTTTCTTTTAAAAAAATGGTTGGAGGGAAGTTTCAGGGGATTGTAAAGCTACTGAATGTGGTTAATGTTCAGTCTTTGAAATTTTATAAAGTAGCAATACCCAAAATATTAAAATTAAACTCAAAATTACAATGTCTTTTTTTTAAATGATTTTTTATTATATTATGTTAGTCACCATACAGTACATCCCCGGTTTCCGATGTAAGGCTCGATGATTCATTAGTTGCGAAAATTACAATGTCTTAATAGGAGATTCTCAAAAAAGGGTATTAGTTAGATTCATGCATTTAGTCTTCACGTGAGGAAACATTTATTGAGCACCTATGATATGCCAGGCACCGACTGAAGCTCTAGGAATATGTAAGTAAATTAAGTCTGAGGGCTGTTATTTGTGTTGCTTGATTTATCTTTATTGGTTCATCAACTTCTTTGCTGGATCTTAGAATTTAGAGAAAACAAAAGAAGTAGCAGTATCAGACGAAGTCAACTGAAGAAGGAAGAACAGAAGCAAGATGGGCTGGAATCCCCCCGAGTTGCTAAATGGAAGGACAACATTAGCTTGTGACACCATACATCTTTCAGAGCTTGAATTATGCCATCTGCTATGTAATCAAAGCTGTCACATTCTAAAGACAGAGTTAAGACTGATACCTATAAATTGTACTGTAACTGATTATGGAGGAAAGGTGTTTCGTTTTGTTTTATTTTGTTTTGTTTTTATAAGTAGGCTTCTTGCCCAGTGTGAGGCTTGAACTCACTACCCTACAATCCCGAGATCAAGAGTCACATGCTCTACTGACTAAACCAGCCAGGTCCCCAGAGAGAAGGTTTTATGTCCTAAGTTTTAGTAACAGATCCCTCATTCAGACATCCCTCCCCCATCCCCCAGCAAGCTAACTTGTCTACCCAGAGCAAAATAAAAAACCATAGATTAAATCAAAAGAACTCATTGGAACTATAATAAATATCACAAGCTCATACAATAAAATTCACCGACTTTAGCCATAATAAGACCTTCTCAGATTCTTGCTTTGCTGTATATGTTTTTACTTCAGCACATGTTCTAAAGGCTAGTCATCTACTTGTCTAGCCCACTGCAGAATAGAAGCAGAAATTAGAAGCATAAAATTGTAAAAATAGTGATGATAACATTAGAGGAAGACAACAGATATTAGGGTTATACCTGACAGCATGAAAGATGACCTGAATGTCAAAAATTCCAAACACAAAAGAGCACAGCAAAACGAAAGTATGCATTTAGCATTATGGCAAATGGTCCTGTGTCCGTCCTCCATCTGACATAATAATGGTTGTTCAAAATGGTGCCCTTAGCCTTGAAGAAAAGGTTTATATTAAGTATCTCAGATTAAAAGACAGATACATTTGCTGTGTACACTTAGAATATTTTTTCTCAAAACAAGTTTTGCTTTAGACGAATATATATTCAGATTCAACTTCGTTCTCAAGCACCATTATAGATTTTCACAAGTGTTATTTCATTTACTTGATATATATACAATAATAGAGTATACATTCCTGTTCATATTTTTACAGACCGAAAAAGCTTACTTAAACTGCTTCAGTAACTCACGCCAAATCACACCACTAGTTAGTGATCAGGCTGGAATTGGAAAAAGATCTGCTATTTTTACTTTATGTGATGCAATATAGAGCAGTGGCTAAGACCACTGTCAAAGTTAGAAGTGGGTGGGGGAATGGGATAGGCTGGTGATGGGTAGTAAGGAGGGCACGTATTGCATGGTGCACTGGGTGTTATACGCAACTAACGAATCATCGAACTTTACATCAAAAACCAGGGATGTACTATATGGTGACTAACATAATATAATAAAAAAATATTATTATAAAAAAATAAAAAAAATAAAAACTTCAAAAAAAAAAAAGAAGTCTCTGGGTTTGAATCTGCCGTTAGCCATTTGGTCATAAGAAATGATTTAGTCTTTTTGAGATATGACTTCCTTCTATGTAAAATAGAAATAGTAATGCCCAAGTCAAATGGTCATGAGGACTGATGAGATAAAATATGAGAACTTTACATAGTGCTTGGCACTTTGTAATGACTCAATAAACAGAATTATTCTATGCTTCTTAACTGGAGATGCTTCTGTCTTCTGAGAATGTGAAGTTTAAAAGATAGCTTAGTTCTTCAGAATTCAGAATGAACTGTCATGTATTTATATTAGATTTAATATATGACAAACCATGAATGCTCATTTTGTTGTTGTAAACATTGTTCAGTGAATCTACTTAATATGTTAAGATGTTTTTGTCTGAAAATCATCTGCTTCCCAATTATTTAACTGTCTAATCCCTCTGTCTTTAAGCCCTGGAAACCATTTTTTGAGATCTGACTACTTATCATCAAAGGAAGTAGTTGAATGTGTTTTAAGAGATTAGTATAAAGCTACCCTAGATAGGTGGAAGGGGAAAATTAAATCATATTATAAGCAACATTCTATAAGTAACAGCTAAGATGCTGACCAGAAATAACTAGTTTCAAAATGTTGGAATTCAAATAAAATTTATGTCACATTTTTTGTTCAAAACAGACATCTGCAAGATGACCTGACTTTCCAACAACTGATACAAAAATAAATATTCAGTATGTTCCCTTTGCTGCTCCATGCTGTTTCCTGTTCTCCACAAAGAATCTACAGGGTGATCTTTCAAAGTCTATACTAGTCCACATGGCTGCTTATTTAAAACTTTCTGATGGCATCACACTGCATGTAAAATAAAGCCAATCTTTTCATGGCCTACGAAGACGCTGTAGGATCTGGATTTTGTCTCTCTCTGAACCCTTCTTCCCTCTCTCCTTTTCTGTGCTCATTTCATAGAAGACACAATGTTTTCCTTAATCATCTTTGGATGCATCTAGCTCTCGTCACAGTCAGGATCCTTTCACTAAGAGCACCTTTCCGTAAATGCTGGCTTGTCCTCATTATTTAAGTTTCCATTCAATTGTCCTAGAACCCTTCATGACTCCTGCCTGATTACCTTCTGTCCCATTATTTCCTATGCTTAACACTTGTCAATATCCACAAGTATACTGGAACCAGAATATTGAGTGTGATATACTTAGTATAAGACTATCGAGAACAGTTTTTGTTTTCTTCCCTTTGTGCCTAAAAATATTCTCTATAGTACTTCCCTTCACCACCTTTCAAGAATGTTTTGGGCATGGTCTTTAGCTTTTTGGTCACTTTTTTGGTCAGCATTAGTTCCATCATTACCATTCTCAACTTCATTTTTCTTCATTACTTATTTGGCATTCCTATTAAGCTAATATCAACTTTTGACATCTACTAGTCATAGGATTTCCAAAACAGCAATTCTTGCTTCCTCCATAACCATTATTTTATTCAGCTCATCCATCAGTTTTTCCCAACAGCTATATTTATCACCAATATGTATAATGGATTTTTATGAAATTTGTTTTCATTTCACAGATGCAACTTTAACCTTTATTAATTACACTTGTATAATTCTTGCATTAAGTCTTTTTATGATTGCTTTAGTACCATCATTTCATTGTGCATGAGTATTTTGGCTTGTTATTTGATTTTGTGGTCTCTGTGCTTTTCAAATAATTTGTGGTTTTTGACTGTTTCTCTTAGTATTCACAATTCCTTAAGAATTGCCTGCTGCCTCTTCTGGCAATGCCCACCCGGGTGAGAGGAAAGGAACTTCCAGAGTTCATGTTTCTTACCTTTCATCAATAAGATGGGAAAGTGAGACAGTGACTTTCTATCTGGTCTTTTTTTTTTTATTTTTTCTGATTTTTGACTTGCTTGGTCTTTTCACTGGGTGGTCCTTGTCACTTGCTTCTTCCCGCTTTCAGCTTCTACCACCTCCAGGTATAGAGATCCTTGTGATGGCTCCCACTTTACTTGACATTCTCTTCCACAGGCTCACAGAGAAGTGATTTGCCTCTTTGAATCTCATAGTTCCTCTTGTGTGTTTCTGAGAGAATCCATGCATTCACTTTATTTTTAAATATATTTTCCAGTATTTCTATGATCTCACCAAAGAAAAGTGATTGTAGAATTTGCTCACATTATGACATAAAAACAGAATTAAAAGCGTAAGTTATTTTAGAATAAAAGTTTTAATTCAGTGTAAAATTGATTACAGCTTTTCTTTAAAGAATCTAGAAATGTTCCAGCAATCACTTGTATATATGTGTTTTTTAGTAGACTCCTAGAAATATTCTGAAAGATTCATTCTTAGCCTCATATCTCTTTGTACCAAGGTAAGTCCTGTGCATTTGCATGGTGTTTTATAGTTTGCAAAGATGCTGTTATTGGCTAGTCATGGTATTAGTAGATATCATAGCTATTACATCATTTAGTCATTGTATTTCACTGATATTCATAATAAACTGCTAAGAACTCATTTAATGTTAAGCATCCATATTTATGTGGAAATAGATTAGGAAAATAAAATATTGAGATTAAAAAATTCAACCAGAACTATACAGACATCTGACCCAGAAATAAAAAAGTCATTGACCATTTTAAGACTGAGAAAATATGTTGCCCTTGTCATTGAAAAAGTTTTGGTATAGCAACATGGATGCATATGGGGCTATTCTCCACTTTCTAAAGAACGTATAAGCCAATCAATGTTTATTGGAAGTCTGCTCTGTTTAGAATACTGTTCTATTGGGGGAAAAAACAAACAAGCAAACTCTTCATTGAACACTGCATCAAAAACTAATGATGTACTATATGTTGGCTAATTGAACATAAAAAACAAAAACAAAAACAAACAAACAAAAAAACCAAAAAATTAACTTAAGAGTCAAAGAGCATTAGATATTTCAAGAACTGGTTTAAGCACATTCCTTATAGGGAAAAATGTTGTCAGTGATTTTTCCATCTAAGAAGGTCAACTTTGATCCCATCTTTATATGACTGGGGAGACTAGATGGAAGAGGCTTTTCTTTAGCTTCAATTAAGAGGATTTTCCTTAGGTTTTGATGGAAAAGATTTAAGGGTACAGGAAGTTACTTGACTATTAGCATGATTGTAATTTCAGTGGAACTTTGTTTTAGACATCGCTAAATAGCAAAATGTACCCCTGTAATTTATAATTTCTCTGGCTTTTCTATGGGGAACTAGAAAGCTCACCTCAGTTCCTAAATTTCAGTACTTAAGCAGAATTAACAAAACAATTACTTTCTCCACCCTTAATTTTGTGTTTATGAACCCAACCCGTGCAGAAATTTCCATTGAAATTGCTAGATTTTTTTAATTTAAAAAAAAAAAACTTTTTTAGTTCCTTGGATATGATTTTTGGCTTGATTTTGAGGTTACTCATTTGTTTTTGGACCAACTTTTACCATGTGGCCGGGAGTTTTTGTGTTGTAATATGAAGTTGCACCATTGCTGTTCTAAAAAGTGGAACCGAATGGAAATTAAACCTCAAAAACACCATGTTCAAGCAATGTTAAGCATTTGACTTGAGCTGACTAGGGCAAGGCAGGACAGTGCATTTTGTGTTGTACCTGAATCTTTGTGTTAGAAGCACTGAGTTAGGAAGTAGCAGGTTTTCCTATACATATTATAGTCAGCACTAAAAAATGGGGCAGAAGTCCCCAGTTAATCTGGTTTTAAATTAAATATCAGCTCTAAAATGAAATCATGTTATGTAAATGCAGTTTATTTTATTCTAATTTACCCTTAGAGGCAAAAAAAAAAAAAAAAAAAAAAAAAACTTTAAATAACTAAATAAGATTTTTAACTTCATTAGAGGGACATTAATTAGAGTTCAGTGTGATGTTGAATTTCTCTATTCAAATATTCTGTCTTCAATTAGTCTTTGGAAAAAGTTATGTGCTATCATTTTCCTTGAAAATACTTAACTCCATGAGGCACTCTTTTTAAAAAAATTCAAATGAATTACTGGTATATACTTGACACTTTGCTTTACATGGGATTTTCACTAAAAATTTAAGAGTATTGGCATGGAATGAGTATTTGTATTGAAAAAAATGAAGTTTCCTATAACATAAACATAAAATTCATCCTTTCCCCCTCCACCTAAAGAGTGGAAAGTTATTTATTTTGCTAACACTATATAAATTTTAATCAGTACTTTGTTAGTATTAAATGGAATTCACATCAAAAGAGATAAAAATGAGTTTTTATTGTAGCTTAAGATTTTTTCTCCATTTCAAAGCAAAAAGATCATTTTCAAGTTAAAAGTATATGGAAAAGCAGTTTTATTATTTACCTATAATAATAACCTTTTTAAGAATCTTTTATTGATGTCTAGTAGGTAAAATGTAATATGGAACTAATAAAGGAAAGTAAAAAAAAAAAAATACTGTGTACTAGAAGACCCTGAAAACAAAGGAAATTCAAATTGATAATGGAGATCTCTTTTGGTAAAAATATTGATAGTTCGATGGTCTTACATAAAGACATGATCACCCAGGAGGCCAGATTATTCATGGAAATATCAGTGGATTTTGAAACCAACAAAAAATGACCTGTGAAAGTAACCAAGCCAAAACAAATGGATGTTGAAGTAGTTTTCTCATGGTTCACACCCATGAAATAGCTTTGTCATGATTTTACATTGGCAAGCATTTCATCAGGATCATAATGAGGTAAGGGGATAGATATTGTGAGCTACCCCAACCTTATTAACCAACTTTTTTCTTTTAAATGGTCTAGTTTTGAAAAGCAATATCTGAGAACTTACAAATCCTCACTTTAATATTCTTAGCAAACATTTGGCATTTAGAGAATTTGAGGTAAAAAAAGGGAAAGAGTTTTTGTTTCTTTATGTGTTCAAAATGCTGTTTTTTGGGGAAAAAATGAGACTTGATGAAATAGTTCTCCTCAGTGCTTGACATGCATTATGTCATTTGGTTCTCATGACAGCACTATGAGATAGGCAAGTTTATCATCTGTGTTTTACAGTTGCAGAAACTAAAGCTTAGAAAACTGAGCAACTTGCCAAAGATCACACAGTTGGTGAGGGTGAAGTGGAGAATGAACTGAGTAACCTGCCTTCAGAGTCAATTATTTTCATCATGTCTACACTGCCTTCCTGTGTCTGGGTTCATGGCAACAGTAAAAAGGGCAGGGGAGAGGGGTAGTTGATGTTGTGTGCGGGGGGAAAGGGCTGTTTGATATAGGGACAAATAAACATAGGTTGGAATAGAGGGAGTCCAATGCCCAAGGCAAGAATCTTGAATCTAATTTTGTACATAACGAAAAAGATGGCACAGATTATCCCTGAACAGACAGAGTGACTTCATTCTAGATTGGGACTAGGTCTCTGGCAGTTAAGAGCAAATTAAAATTGGTCAATAGAGACTTTACCAGAAATATGCAATCATGTATTTATTCAACAGATAGTCACTGAGCACCTCATTCTGTTCCAGCCATCGTTCTAAGTGCTGAATATGCAATGGTGGACTAGAGCAATAAAGGCCCTGAACACATAGAACTTACTTAGAATAGAGGAAGGCAAAAATAAACAGTGAAACCAATAAATAAATAATGTAACTTCGAGTTGTGAAAAGTTTGCAAAAAGTAAAACAGGAAGAGAGTATAGAGGGAAAAGGGGAGGAAGGATATTTTGTAAATGGTCTTGGAAGAAGACTTTTCAAGAAGGTGACCATGCCACTGAGACCTGAACATTAAGACCAATCCATTCATGTGAAGAGCTGCAGTAGCAGTTTTCCAGGAAAAGGATGCACAAATATAGGGTCCTGTTTTAAACAAGCTGGGTGTGTCCCAGAAGCAATTAGAAGCTGGGCGTGAGTTATAGTGAGTGAGGGTAAGAGAGGCAGGATGTGAATTCAACTAAGTTGAAAGGGTCTAGGTCATGTAGGGTTTTGTGGGTCACAATTAAGGGTTTGAAATTTAATTTAAGCAAAATGGAAGACTTTGCAAGGATTTAAGCAGAGATGCTATGTGGAAAATGGACTGGAGGGTGGAAGGGGGAAGGAGGTAACATCGGAAGTCCACTTAAGAAGGTGTTATAAAGTAGCAGACAAGAGATAATGGCAGTTTGGATTGGAATTTAGGGGAATGGGGAGTGGTTATTTTTAGGTTAATAAGTAATTCTTTTGACATTTTGAGCACGTTCAATTTGGTAAGACTGTTAACATCCAAGTGGAGAAGTAGAGTAGGCAACTGGCTACTTGAAAATAAAGTTCAGGGTGGTGGTGGGAATATGATATGTTTATATAGGTGGTAATAAACATTTACCACAGGAAAACAGGACAGAGCCCCAAGAGCTCCAACATCTAGAGATCAGGAAGAGGAGAAAAGCCAATTTAGCTATTATAGTAATGGAAATATAAGAAAAGCAAGGTGTTCTTAAAGCCAAGAGAAGAACAAATTTTAGGATGGTAAGGGCCAAGTGTATATAATTCATATAGATGAAAATTCAAGGTAATGTGCACAACATTCCTTTACAGAAACTTGGGCATGTTGAACAAGTATTCCTCCTCCCCTGCCCCCCGCTCCAAAAAATAAAAGAAAGAAAACAAGTTTTTCAATGCAAAACTTAATTGGCAAAGATAAATGAAAATCACCATCTTTGAATAGCTGGTACTGAAGGAAGTTGAATCGGAATGAATTGGAAACCGCTCCAAGATTTTAGCTCTTAAGGGAGCCAGAGAAATAGAATGAAATTATGTGGTAGATGGATTATTTTAGAATGGAACACACAAGTACACATACACAAACACACATTTTGAAATTATTTAGTTGAAACTAATGATGTGTAGCAATAAGGAATACCAAGGGATGGCAGGAGGAGAAAGAAGAGGTGATCTGGACAAAAAGTGATTGTAGTGAGTGGAGGAAGAACCCTTGGTATACAATGGAAGCACTGATGGAAAGAGGAAGGCAGATACTAGTAGGTTAGAGATTCCATGGTAGAAAATACGAGGTTTCTGTGTGAGAGAAATTTTTTTTTTAAGATTTTTTTTTCATTTATTTGTCAGAGAAAGAATGAGAGAGAGAGAGCTCAAGCAAGGGGGGGAGCATCAGTCTGAGGGAGAAGCAGGCTCCCTGCTGAGCAAGGACCCCCCCCGCCCATTGTAGGGCTTGACCTGAGCCAAGGCAAATACTAATTGACTGAGCCACCCGAGGTCCCTGTGAGAGAGATTTTGTTCAGAGTCTACTAAATCTTTTCCCAGTCAGTTTCATTGTAAAAGAATAGAACCACAATTTCTCCTAGAATTCCAAAAATATGAGTGCTTTCCTCGTCACTAAGGGACCATGATGCATATCGCTATGTGTCCCAGTTATAGAGGGTACCAATGAAAAAACATAAACCAATTGTTCTAAAATGGTCAGCTTTACTCCATAAAACCCTATGTTCTTAAAGCCTGTATACATGTATTCATTTTTTTTTAAATTTGTTAAAATTAAAGATGGCATGTCTAATTGAAAACAACTTATCAGCTGACATTTTTGTTTCAAAATAACACATTAAAATGTATACTTAACTTTTATCTTGCTGGAAAACCTCTCATACAGGATACACAGAAACAGTTAAAACATCAATAATGGCTTCATTCCAGACTGTAACTAAGAAACATGGCATTTGAAAGGTGTTCTAAAACTTATTTTATAGATAAAAGTGTTATAAATTAAAAACTAAAAATATGAAAATAAAGAGAATATGGAGGTATATAGAAAGAAAAATAAGGAACATAAATTTTTCCCCCCTCTTATATTTATGGTTCTCTTTAAACAACAAATTTGTAGGCCTTTGTTACTTTGGATGGCTATGCATTTCAAACTTCTCCATGTAAAACAAATTATAGTTAATATTAGAAAATAATTTTTTTCCAAAAATTTTAAATCTAGTTTACCTCTCAGATTTAATGTTGAAGGACTTATAAAATATACTTTGATCAAGTAACAACTAGAAAGTAAAGGAAATGATGCAAAAATATCTAAAATTTCTGTTGCTAATATGCTTGTTGGAGTCATATGATTGCAGGTAATTTTGAGTGTAAGAATGAAAAAAACAGCAACATTATGTGTCAACTGTACTTCAATAATAATAATAAATGAGAAAACAGATGCTGGAACTCTTAGTCCACATGCCAATAACAAGTTATTTTTCAACTCTTTCACATACTTATTCAAATTATTAACTAATCTTAAAATGAGAATAGCTTTGTGATATTATCATAAAAATAATATGCAATCACAAACCACATTCAATAATATAAAAAAGTTCAGATTGATAGGAAAATTAACTAAAATCTCCATCCTTACACTGAAGCACTTTTGGTATTTTGGCAAACAATTCCTGACATCTTTTTCTGTATACATAACAAGAAATGAACATATATACATCATTTGTATAAATGGAGTAACTCTATGTATCTTTTTTTTTCAGAGCTTATCAAGATAAGTGTCCTTTTTTTATTATGTTCAGTTAGCCAGCATGTAGTACGCTATATATCTTCTAAACTGCTTCTTCATTCAGCACTGTTGTAGATATCAAAGTATTTCCACATGAAATACATTTTCATAATTTATTTTATTTCAATAGTCTTGTGTTAAAAGACACATATTGAATTTTCATAATTTTGATAATAAAAACAATGTTACAATGAATATATTTAAACTATCTTTAGTGCACCAGTTCAATTATCTATTAAGATAAATACCCAAGATGAAATTACTGGGTCAAAGAGCATACACGTTTTAAATTTGAATAAAGATTTATTTAACATTTATAGGTGTGCAAAAATCTCAAATACAAAGCCATAGGTTTTAGAAGCTGTGCTTTCTCATGTTTGCAATCTCAAACATAATTTAGAATATCCTAACAAGCACTCAGAAAGGAGGTCTTTGAAATTAATGACTAATTTTGTATTCTTAGAAATTAACTTTGGTCAAATTGTAATTTACAAATTTTCCTTTCTATTTTCCTATTGCTTGGTTTTTGTTACAAGTTTAATAATAAAAGACAAGAGTAATTCTGTAATTGTATCTGTGTGGTCTCCTGAATAATAATATAAAAAATGCAAAACTCTTTAAGAAATTCTAGAACCTTTCAAGTCAAGGTCATGTTTATACATTGCTTAAAATTTGACAAATTTGTTTCAAAAATGAAAACAATTTTGAATATTCTTCTGGGTGATTTTGCCACATATTTCACAATACTGTATTAAGTTCAAATGCTTTTTGTTGGATTTCAAGGTTTCAAAGTCTCACTTTGCAGCTGCAAATGATAACCTCTCAGCTGCTGGGTTGAATTTATGGGAGTTGTACATGATTAGGTGGCCTGCCAGCCAGCCTGATAAATCACTGTTCAGTGTAGATTAAAAACACGCCCTGAAAAATTCATTTGTCAAGATCCTGTGGAACAACTAAAATGCACGTGATTCTTGATTATTACCAATACCTCGTTTGTCCATTCTTTCTTTTCAGTTATTCTTCCTGTCCCAGACATGTATATCCACTTACAACTTGGTCAAAGAGAAAGAGCATTAGTGTTAGCTTCAGTCATAATACACTAAACGAGATTCGTCAGTAGATGTGTATCCTTGAAGGGTTTGCTCTAACTTAAGTTTCCTCATTCGCAAAAGGCAGAACATAGGTACTTCCTAATAATAGTTTCCATTTATTTACCACTTTATTGTTTGGATTTGAGGGTAGGCATTTTACCGTAAAAAGTTATTGTCATACAAATACTGTCCCCAAAACTCTTAGGCTCTTTAAAATTACAAGAGATCTCATAGTGTTTTTGTTTATACGGGTCATATGTATCAATATTCTCTACATTAGAAATGAAAAATGAAAAGTTAAAAAAAACTACATATTTATTTAAAAACTAATTAAAATGAACCTATTACATGTTAAATTAAATTACATATTTTCATGAAAATAACTTTTTTAAAAAAAGATTTATTTACTTACTTATTTGAGAGACAGAGAGAGGGAGAGAGAGTACAAGTGGGGTGGGGAGGAGTAGAGGGAGAGGTAGAAGCAGATTCCCCGCTGAGCAGGGGGCCCAACCTGGGATCATGACCTGAATCGAAGGCAGAAGCTTAGCCGACTGAGCTATCCAGGTGCCCCAAAATGACTCATTCTTTAAGAAAAATAATGAGAAACTTTCATCACATTGCATATTTGCAAATTTTTAAATGTGTTTTAATAGAAGAGAACTGTAATTTCCTATCTGTTTTTGTATTCAGTTGTCAAAATAGCTGAAGGAAATCCAGCCTCACCTAGATATGTAGTTGGAAAGGGAAGCAATATTTTTTTTAAAGATTTTATTTATTTATTCGACAGAGAGACAGCCAGCGAGAGAAGGAACACAGGCAGGGGGATGGGAGAGGAAGAAGCAGACTCCCAGCAGAGGAGTCTGATGTGGGGCTCGATCCTAGAACGCCGGGATCACGCCCTGAGCCAAAGGCAGACGCTTAACGACTGCGTCACCCAGGCGTCCCGGGAAGCAATATTTTTTAAAAGATTTTATTTATTTATTTGAGACAGAGAGAGAGAGCATGATCAATGAATGATCGATTCATTTTGATTTTATAACATCATGACATGGTTTTGTAGCATCATGCATTGGTTATTTGAGCAATATTAGTTAACTGAGTTAGTTAGACTTTCCAGATATTGACATATTTCATTACATGATATCAAGAACAGCAAACATTTATATGACCACTGACCTTGCATGAAAAGTCTTGAAGTACTGGGAAAATGGCAAGCTCACCATGACAGATAAAAATTTCTCAAAGTTCTAATTTTCACTTGAATGTTTGAATTTTAACAAATACTGTCTGTATTTTCATTTAGGTGACAGACTCGCTTATTTCTGAGAACATATCTGCCAAACATCTGAATTGAACTAACCATAGTTTAATCTACCTTACCTTTCAAGTAAATATAAGGTTCCAAGAAGAAGGCAATAATACAAACTTCCCATTTCATCACACAGAATATTAAAAAGATGTGTGCATGATTTAATAAAATTTAATACTGTAATTACTTCATCACAGAGAGTTTCAGGTCAGTAAAATACTTTATGTATATAATGCTGTTTTATATTTCATCTTACATTTATGTTCTATTATATATGCATGATACGTTAGGGCAGAATCGCTCTGTTCTGTCAGATTAATTCTAGCTCTTCACCTTCCCAGCAGTGTGAATTTGATTCTTAAAATTCCTGGGGCCACCTGGTTGGCTCAGTTGGTTGAACTTCTGACTCTTGGTTCCGGCACAGGTCATGATCTCAGGGTCGTGGGATGGAACCCCATGTAGGGCTCTGTGCTCACAGGGATTCTTTCCCCCCTCCCTCTCCCTCTGCTTGTCTCACTGCTCTTGCTCTCTCTTTCTCTTTCTCAAATAAATAATAAATAAAATCTAAAAAAGAATTCCTAAATCTCAGTTTTGTCAGAGATAATCAAATAAGCAAGGATTAAATGAATATTTAGAAGTCTTAGCAGAGAAAGCACTCAATATGTGGTATTAAAATTGTAACAGTAAAAGTTATTTGCAGAGAACCCAAGCCCACGTCTCCCTGTTCTATGTTCAAGGTTCCTCTCGGTGTGGTGGGCCGTCTTCTGGTTGCAAGGCATCAGAAATCCAGAGAGATGATTCTCTACTTCAGGTTAGCTAATGTTTTCTCTCTACCAAATTTTTAAATAAATTGTAGTGCCTAATATCAGCTGTTCCTGAGTATGTAATTAGATCTTTCCTTATCAATGTCATCATCACGCTGAGAGAAGCACTGTCATATGCCTTTTTAAGTATAATTGAACATTATTTTGAGTCCATTAGACATGACACCTGTCTAAGGTTTTGGCAAATAGCTCATTCAAGCTTTCTGCAAAATAATCTCCCAGGTGAGATATTTCTTCTTGGTTTTTTTTCTTTTTCTTTACCAGTTGTTTCTGTAGTTCTTACTGCTTTGAAGTTTAAAAAGACAATTATCTCTTTCTAATCTTTTTGACATTCAAAGTTGCTTCAAATTGTATGTAATTGAGAAAATACGACCTCCTAGATCTTATTTTAGAGTTTTTCTAACAGATCTGATTATAGCAGATGATTTTACTTTTCACCCTATATAGTATAGAGAAACGTGTCTTTACTGCCCTGGCATTTAGCATAATAGAATTAAAATAATGACAATAGCAACTATCACATGAACAACATAATTTAAAAAAAAAAAAAAAAAGCCACCACCACCAAAAAAAAAAAAAAAAAAAACCAAAAAACCAAAAAACCTCTCCCTGAGTTTGTCTCTTTAATCTTTTCTCTGTGACTTGTACTCAGAACATTCACTTAAAAGTAGAAAGGTGCAGAAAAGGGGCCGTGAACACATATGTTGTTTTCCAAATTATGTTCATTTTAAATTGATCAATAAGATTAAGATAAGTAATTTTAATTGCTATCAGTTTTGGCCTTTATCATTACAAGGTGTGCATTAAAACTTTCTTAAAATGATGAAGATATTAATATGCCATTTATATGCAGAGGGAGCCCAGTGAGACGGAAAAGTGCAGTGGAGACATGCGCTCAATAAACATTTGTTGGCTCAGTGTGTCTTGCAACATTCTCTACAATGTATCTTAAGAAACAAAGAAGTGTTTATTTTGTTGCTCTTCGCTGTGAGACCCTTAAGAAAAAGGAAAAAGGAAAGGAAATAATTGCCTTTGATCTCTCCTGACCTTTTACTTGTCTTGTTATAGAAAAAAATAAATTCTTTTTTTTTTTTTAAGATTTTTTTCATTTATTTGAGAGAGAGAGCAGGAACGGGGAGGAGAGGGAGATCCTAGGCCGATCCCCAGAGCCTGACACTGGGCTCCATTGATCCCAGAACCCTGAGATCATAACCTGAGCTAAAGCAGATGATTAACCAACCGAGCCCCCAGGCGCCCTCAACAAATAAATTCTAATCTGTTTCATGGGTTCATGTTTCATCAAGAGATGACCAAAGGTAAATTAGCCAACAAGGTAATGCGGGCTTGAAATGAGATAGATTTACAACAGATAACGTTTTAAAGGCAAAAACATCTTGCACTGTTGAGTCAAATAGGTGCTTTCAAACATTCCACACTGATCTTCGTGTTTAATTTCTGCATCATCCGCTTTCTTTGACCACAGTGATTCCTCTTGTTCTTTGTAATGTCTTGTTCTTCATTTCTCCAGACATTTGCTGTCTGTTTTAATATAATCATGCCTGGAGAGGAATGAAAAATTGTTTGAATGAGGTTTCCTTTTGTACCAAAATGATTATTGAATTTCTAGGCGTAAGCTTTAACAATCAACTTCAACAATAGAGACAAGATAATGTGTTTTTATGTCTGCGAACTATTTTTTCACTGAGGAAGATATTTCCCCAATCTCCAAAATAGCAGGTAAACAGTTGACACAAGAATAATGGAGGACTTACTTAACTATTCTCATATTGGATTGTTCCTTTTATCTAAATATGATTATTACAATGAAATTTGATATGATAGTTTATTACAGCATATATTCATACAGTAAGACAAATTAAATAGCAGCCTTGTGGTGCTATGTCACAGTATTTGTAATATTTTGATAGACATATTTTCTTATTTTAAAGAGTTTTAATTAATTAATTTGTTTAGAGAGTGCAAGCAGGGGGAAGGTGAGAGGGAGAAGGAAAGAAAGAATCTCCAGCAGACTCTGCACTGAGCACAGACCCCGAGGCAGGGCTCCATCTCAGGACCCTGAGATGATGACTTGAGCCAAAATCAAGAGTTGGATGCTTAACCAGCTGAGCCACCCAGTTGTCCCATTGATAAGCATATTTAGAAGACACATTACACTGACCCAATTGTGTAGAATAAATAGTAAAGGAGTGGGATAAAGTGGGATAAATGAGTATGGAGGTTTGGGCAGTAGGCCAGTTATAGGCTGCCCAACTCTTCTTTTCCACTTCCCTTTGCCAAATCATCCTCCTGTAGCCAAACTTTTTCATTTTTATATTGATGGAAATAGTACATATTCATGGTTAAATATCTGAAAATATAAAAAGATGTATACCATGTAAAATAAGTCTCTGTCCTTTTGTAGACTCCCAAGAAAGTCCTCTATAGTACTTTCTCTTGTACCTTACCCATCTTACAGTAACGGAAACTTAGAATCTCTCATTTCATACTTCTTCCCCATTATCTTATCCATGCTCATGAATTTATAACTCAAACATTCAGGTGTCCACCAAATTTTTATGTCCAGCTCACACAATCCAACTTCTCACTAGACTTGTCCAGTTGAATATCTAAAAGACACCACAAATCCTGCAAGGCCAAAATTGAACCCATGATCATCATTCCTTAACCTGGCTCCTTTTAGGACAGGGTTCCCTATCTCCACAAATGGTATAATGTAGGACTAAAAGTCAGACATTATCCCAGACACCACCTTCTCTCACTAACCCCTATATCTCATCAATCACCAGTCCTACTGCTTTTGCCTTCTAAATTTATCTGTATTTTCTTCTCTTCATGTGCCATCAGTATCCATTTAGCCCAAACTACTGTCATCTGATACTCCTTTGTTGGTTTTCTAAAAGGCTGACCCATATCCATGCTGCCTCCCTTTAATCTATGCTATGCATAGCAACCTGAGATAGGTCTTAAAACTGGAAGCAGATGATGTCAAATCATTTGCATAAAATTTTTTCTTTGCCATTTGCAAGAAAATTCCCCAAAAGTTTAAAACAGCTTAAAAAGAGATGCAAGGTCTGGCCCCTTGGTAACTCTCCAGCCTTATTTGCACGCTCTCCATTTCTGAGCTCTAACCACATGGTCTCAGTTTTCAACGTGTTCTTCTGTCCATGCTTCAAGGTCTTGGCACACTGTGTTTTCTGTCGGGAAGGCTTAACTCCCACTCATTCTTCCTCACTTCCTCAAAAAACATTCTGAACAGTTGAAATAGTCACTGTATTTCTCCTTTATAGCAAAGATCACTGTGCATAACTATACTTTTATCTGTAGGATTATGTATTCTTTAAGTATTCCACCAGATAGTAACTTCTATGAGGCAAGGCCATACTATCTACTGATTTAAGAACATGGAGTCTGCAGCCAGGGACCAAGTTCAAATGTAAGCTCTAGTATATAACTACGACAAGTGAGTTAATGCTTATAAACCTTGTATTTTCATCTGAAATATCTTCTTAGAATTTATGTGAAATACAAGTGAGTTTACATTAAATGAGTAGAACAGCACATGCACGGAGTAAGTACCATACAAATGTTAGCTACTCTTATTTATTTTTGCTTGTCATTGTTTACCCATCATTAAGCACAGTACTTGGGATAGAGCAGGTGGTTAATGAATTTTAATTTATGATATTAACAAAAGAGGATGGGTTTGTGATTATAACAATGAAAGAAAAAAGGAGGGATAACATTATCCTTGAAAAGGATGAATAAAATGATTACTTGGAAGAAAATCTGGAACGTCTTTGTATATGAATTGCACGAAGCACACAGTAGAGTTGAAAGATTTCTTGACTAGAAACCTAGTCATTGGACTTTGGTTACATGATCCATTTAGAAGGTAACTTTGGATTAGGAGAGGAGAGATGAGATGAAATTGATTTGGAGTCTCTTGATTTTGAAATGACTGAGAAATTCAAGTTGGAATGTGTGAATGACTTTTGAAACTGTGAGATGAAGTGATGAGAAAAGGTCAAGATTGATGGCCAAGAGCACAGAGGTTTAATTGAACAGTTACATGGATTGGTGTGGTGGTGGTAACTACTAACTGTCCACAGAAGTCCTTGTCTCCTTTCTTCAGTGGTAATAGAATGGGAGCAAACACATGGTTACCTAGCTAGATGCCATTTTTCAGGCTTCCTCCAGTTTACCATTCTGTTGGTGTAAACTTATTCATGTGGAATTTCCACATTCTCTCTTCTTTTATCCTGCTGACAGTCCAGCCTAGACCATACATCAAGGTCGTAGGGATGCAGAGCTACAATTGAAAGGGACATACATCTACAGTTGATGAACCACCTGACAACCCAGGATGCTTTTCTTGAATTTCTGCATAAGAAAGAGAAATAAATTACCTTTTTCTTTAAGTTGATGAATTTGGAATCTCTTTGTTATAATAATTGGTCTTTCATACTAACACTAAGAAGGGAGTGTATATAAGGAAATGTGTTTCCTGGCTCTAAGATTTACTGATGATGTGACCTGGGATAACTTACATAATTTCTTTGATTATATTTTCTACAAGTAAGAACAGTGATAACTGTCAGAGTTGTTTAGAGATAACATATGTCAGTTGCTGAATCCTGTGCCTAACCTAGAGCCGGCGAGCACTAAATTATAGCAACAATTGTTATTATCTTGTCCTTCTGCTTCTATTTCTTCTCTTCCTTCTTAAAGAAAATGTAAACTGCATATGTTAATTATAAACCTACCAATTCTTTGATCACTTCATGACTTGCCACTTAATTTTCAATCAAGATTTGCCAAAGTTACTGTGTATTCAGAAAAAAGAAATGTTTTAATATAACACATAAAGTTGGTCTCCCTTCTGAATTCAACATTCTTGTTATCATATTATACATTGGAGGTGAGCTTTTATTTAAAAATTAAAACCCAAGAATACCATATATCTTACACCTAAAATGTACTTATCCTTAACTAATATAAAAATTAGACAAAATAAATATTATAAACAAATATAAGAAACAAAAGAAGATAAAATTCAGCATGGCCGGGGCACCTGGGTGGCACAGCGGTTAAGCGCCTGCCTTCGGCTCAGGGCGTGATCCTGGCGTTCCGGGATCGAGCCCTACATCAGGCTCCTCCGCTATGAGCCTGCTTCTTCCTTTCCCACTTCCCCTGCTTGTGTTCCCTCTCTCTCTGGCTGTCTCTATCTCTGTCGAATAAATAAATAAAATCTTTAAAAAAAAAAAAATTCAGCATGGCCCATTTTCTTATTCATCACAACAATTATACTTAATTTTCACCCAGAAAATATGAATTTCATTATGAATGATAATTTTTATGATTAGCTGTAATAAAAAACAGATAGTAGTGGTTTATTATTTTCTGAGCTGAACTTGTGACATTTTATATACTGAATTGCAGTTTTTAAGTCATTTAGTTTAGTTTAAGTCATGATTAACACATTAATGAGTGATCTGAAGGAGCAACCCCTCAGACTTAACGTGGGCTCCGTAAGCAGGAAAGCTTGACAACCCTCCTACCCTGACTCCTCTGGAGGAAAGTGGATTTTTTTGGCAGGATGGAAAAGGAATGGAGAGAAAAGGCATATCCTCTTGATTTTAAAGGAAAACTTTCTTCCTAAAGTAGTGAAAATGTAACCTATCCATGATATGGTAAGGGGTATTTTCACATTTGTAAAAAATCTGAAAATCTCTATATCATTGAATCAGTGGGGGAAAAAAATCCTGTAAAGCAAAAACAAGCAAACAAAAAACATTGATGGTGGCTTAGGGAGACACTTAGAATGCGGGCTTGTATTTTGGTGACATTTCCAGTGAAATCTACTTACATATCTGCGAAAAACACAATGAAAACCACTACTCCACATAGAGAATCATATCAATCTTTAAAAGAAGGAAGATGTTTCTAAACATAATGATGGAGAGCTGTTCAAAAACATCGTGTCAACTATATGCCAGTTTTGGTAAAAATGAAGGCTGTATTTAATATAATTCCTCTGGGATTATGAAAAACTGAACAAATGTATATGGGATTTTCTAAGTTTTAGTAATGTTTATAAACATCTGGCATTAGTGAAAAGGTAAAATCTGAAAAAAATATGGAGACCTCCAATTTCCAATTCTGCAGGTATGGCAGTTTGAAATCGCCACTCCATCTTAACAACAAGTAAAAAGCTAGACAGACCAAAAAATCAACAGTTCTCAGATCCGTAAGAGTTGGAGGACACAGGGCAAACCATTGTCCCCAAGACTGGATAGACAGGTAATAGAAGAAGTCACAGGCTTCCTAAGCAGAGACTCAGGACCAGAAATTGCATCAGGAGCAGCCCTGGGAAAGGAAACCTTGAACTATAATTGACAAATTGCTGGAGGCTTATTATGGACTCCTCAGAGAGTTAAAAATTACAGGGAGAACAAACCACAGGAGTCCTCACAGTACTGTCAGATTTACCGCCAAGAGCTCAAACAGGTTACCACAGTAAATACTGGAGGAAAAATTCTTCCTGCTTCTACAGGGGGAGGGGAAAATGAGCCATCTTGAAATATCCCAGAGCACTTTATTCTTAACAAGGCCTGCCCTCAGGAGAAAATGAATAAGGGACAGGTGAGGCTAGGTAGGGAGAAATAGGTAGGGGGCTACATGACTAGGCTCACCCAAAGGGCTACTTAACCAGCTTCACAGAAATCCCAGATGTGGAGAAATGTTATAGATGAGATATGAACTAGAGAGAAGGGAACATAACAAATCCACCTTGTTTGTCCTAAATAAAGAAGAAACACTCACCTGATAGTTACAAATCCACCTTGTTTGTTCTAAATATAGATGATATTTTCGTGATATTTACAAATCTACCCTGTTTGTCTTAAACGTTTTAGACAAGATATTTACCAAGTTCCCTGGTCAATTTTCTGTAAAACACCGACCATAAAAGCCTATAGTGGCAACCCATTCAGGACCCCCTAACCCCAGACTTCTCTTTCCTTTCTGTTCTCACCTTCAGGTAATAAACTTGCACTTTCACCTAACCCTTTTGTGTCCCACAAGATTCATCCTTTGACTCTGTGATACAAGAACCATGCAAACCTACAACAGAACTAGTTAACCAGAGCCTAAACTGTTAGTGATTATTAGAGTCTAACTGACCTGGGGAAAGAAAATACCCAACTCCAGTCCATTCTAGCCATCCTGTTGCATGTGTGAGGGAGAAAAACAAACAACGGAGAACTTCTGGTGAAGTTCACAGTCCAAGAAAATATGTAAATAAAGGGGCACTCATTTTGATGCCACTTATGCCACTCAAAACTCAGGGAGTCAGGGGCTCATCTCTTAACCCTACTGAGCTACAGTTTTTTGGAAGAGACATTTACATTTTATATCACTAAGATCTTTCTGGCTATGACAATTTTTTTTTCATGATGAGAAATCTATGTTACATGCTTTCACTTGCAGGGAACAGTCAACTGTTGTTATTCTCCACTTACAGTCAATGTGTGGCTATTGAAAAGCACACTTGCAAGGTTAATATAACAAATGTCTCGCAGTTTTTAACCAATATGGTTAAAGACTTTGGTATAATGGGGATGAAAGTTAATATATACTTCACAATTTGTTAAAATATAACAAAGCCAACTCAGTGGGCTTCTTCCAGTCCCTTCTGTAACCTCTTACTTTTTACTTTACACAGTCTGAGAGTAAGACAGGTACTTCACTCTGGGTGGGATGCCAGCCATTTAGTGGGTAAATTAAATTATTGGAATGAGTAAATCATGGGAATAAAAGGCACATGTAAAAAATATTGTCAATGATATCGTAATAGTTCTGTATGGTGACAGATGGTAGACACACTTGTGGTGAGCATAGCACAACATATAGACAAGTTCAATCACTATGTTGTACACCCGAAACCAATGTAACATTGTGTGTCAGCTGCACTCAAATAATATATATATATATATATAAAATACATATAGGCTATGGTATTAGGAATTCAATTATGACCATGTATCTAAGCCATCTCTTCTGATTCATTTTTTGTCAGTAATAAGTGTGACCCTCCCAAACCCCCACAATGCTTGATGATTCTTGTGTCCTTTTGTCTGTTTCTACTCTTGGGAGGAAAGACAAGAAGGCTATTGATCAGCCCCTTAAAATCAAAACAGATACTCAGTTGTTAATTATTTTTTTCTGTTCATGCTTTAAAAGGTCATTAATATCACACTGTATAAATATCATACACAAAGTTTTGTAGAAATTTGTAAAAAATATTCAAGAGAGCAATCTGAAACTTTACATTTGTTCTTTTTTTAAATTTTTTTGCTAACATGAGACATATTTCGCTATAGTCAGTTCTGTTGCACCTGACCTTTGAATGTGAGCTAAATGAATGCAAAGATGCTGTTTTTGTCACAGTTCTATGAGTTGTTGATCATCACAAGATGAAGGACTGGTCCCTGACCTTATTTCAAGCTGCAGTCAAAGAGGAAGGCCTAGTTAGAACAGTATTTTTTTGTGTGTGAGTCTTCTGTCTTGCATTATCAGTAAAGTGACACGTCCTCTTATGTATAATAAATTGGCTTGACAAAATTTAAGATGTGATTAAAAACTTGAAATGTGGGTGAACTAAGTTTGGTGGTCTTAGAGAATGCTTCTAACCTCCAGTAAGTACATTTTATTGCTGCTATTTTCTGATAAGCTCCAAATACAGACAGACATCTATATAAAACAGAAAACATAAAAAATATTTTATATACTTTTAAGACTTTTCACATCAGTGCAATAATTTTTAGCAAGACTGGTTCCTATGCAGCGAAAAAATATATAAAGTGATGGATTCCTTGTGTTATGTCCCATCTTGCCAGTGGATTCAAGTGATTGCCAAGACCACATTGGTGGGCTTGTGATGGGTGATATCCACATTCTCCACCCATGGTGAATCATCCCATGGTGAGGCTTATGAAGGGTGGAGAAAATCTCAGTGTTCTGAGACCGCTGGAAGGAAAACATACTGTGAAAATGCAAGTCTGTTGTCCTACGGACAATATTGAATTTGCATGGATTCAGGGCCATGTGGTTAGGACATCTTGAACTCATTATTGGAAACTTGAAAAATTAGTATAGTTTCTGCCACATATTTTTTTTTGTTGTTGTTAAACTTAAGATTAAATGTATGATTGTCTATCTTTGTACACCCTTTTGATTTTAGTAATCTTTTTGAGTGGTGTAAAAGAGAAGCCGTGTATTCTGTTCTACAGTGGTAATGTAAAATTCCTAAGGGCTCTATGTTCCATGAACTTTGCAAATGCTGAGATCCCATCTAAAAAAATGGCATTTAGGGAAAGCTGTCAAGTGAATATCCTTTCCGCCTTTTGTTTCTTCCATTCTGCTTTCTCTCTATCTATAAATGTCATTTCTGTTAAAAATCAGAAAAGGTAATAATCTGTATTTTTTCTTCTAAAATCCTTAACCTTAAGCAAAATAGCATGAGAGAGATGAATTCATTTTAGTTTCAAGACGTTTTAAAATTGTGTTCCTCGATAGAATGGGTTAGAAATGTTTACTACTTTGGGGGTTAAGATACTTAGTAGAGCAGAGGTTCACCTTGATTAACTTATTGAGAACTGGAGTAAGTTGCTTTAAATATGACAGACACTAATATTATCACAGTGCTATGACATTGAAATAATATTCTCTGTGTGGCTACATTATAATATCATATTAAAAATAAATGAGGCTTCCTCTCTTAAAAAACATGGACTAATAAGAACCAGATTTATACTCTGGCATGAAACCATCAAAACACAGATGAAATATACAAAGTGATGGCTTTCGAGATGTTTGATGTGATATAAGTAAAGATAATAATTATTGAGAGATAAGAAAACAGTAAAGCAGCCCTGTCATTGCCCCAATTTATTGCCTTGAGAGGAGTTCTAACTTCAAGGATAGGGGTGGGAACACAGGACAGTATAGTGGTCTCCCAGAGTTCAGGAGAAAGAAATCAGAGCACAGGGATCCCAAAGTGAACAGTTGGCAGGACTGAATGCTGGAAAGGACAATGTAGACAGAAAGGGAACTTTGAAGATTTCCAGAGGTTCTGGCTCAACTGAATATGGACTAGTGTGTATATGTGGGGAGATTCCCTGAGACCAAGGAAAGAACCACATGAAGAAATTAGAGTTAATAGTGCTAGCACTCACCAAGACTAGAAATCTTGTGTGTCCCTGTTAGGTAGACAGGAAAAATCACGAATCAGGTTATTTGATGGAGAGCTCAGAAGGGTATTGTCTTGGCAGTGAAGAGTGTTTCTTCCTAGTCTGAGCTCTTTTCCAGTACTGCCTAAAAAAATACCTTAAAAGCAAAACTTGAAAAGATGAAATTATTTCCAGGTAACTTAATTGCATCCCAGAATAAGGTTAAATTTGCTTATCAGAATATAAAAGTGCTTAGCAAACAAAGGCAAAATGCACAATATTTGAGGTCCATTCAGAGATCATTAGTCATTCAAAGACTCAGAAAATACAATCCATAATGAGGAGAAACATAGATCAATGAAAACTTACCTGAACTGGCATAGATGTTAGACTTAACAGAAAAAGGCATTCAAATAATTAATTTAACTGTATCCCATGTGTACAAAATTTTAAGTACAGAATGGAAGATATTTCTAGAAACCCATATTAAACTTTTAGAGATTAAAATCTCTAAAAGTGAAAAAGTGAATTTCCAGTGAATACTACACTGGATATGATAACAGCAAATTAGACCATGTAGAAGAAAATACTGGTAAACTTGAAGACATAGCAAATGTCCAAAATGAAACAGAGAAAAGACAGTAATAAAAAAATGAACAGAGTATCAGTTAGCATGGGATCATTTCAAGCAGTAAAATATGTATGTAATTGGAGTCTCTAAAGAGTCAAGAGCATGTAGAGGAATAGTATTTGAAGAAATAATAAACAAAATACTTCTAAATTTGATGAAAACTATAAACGTACAGATCTAAAAATATTAATAAGCCACTGTGACCAGGAAATGAAGACTCTACCAAAGGAATATAATAATGACATTTCTCAAAATCAGTGCTAAAGAGAAAACCTTGAAAAACTGGGGAAAAACAAACAAAAAACAAGGACACAAAATATATAGAGGAAGAGAGAGAAGAATGAGACCAGATTTCTCACTGGAAAAAGTAAAATTAAGAAAGTGGAGCAATATCTTTAGAGTACTGAAAGAAAATCTGGTCAGTTTAGAATTCTATATCTAGCATAAACATTTTTCAAAAATAAGAGCAAAATAAGGAGGACTTCAGATCTATAAAAGCTGACATATTCAGTCACTAATGTACCCCACTAGAAGAATGTTAGAAGAGTTCTTTGAGGCAGAAGGAAAATAATACCAGATGCAAATCTATATCTACATGAAGGGATGAAGAACTAAAATGGTATTACATTGATAAATATATAGAATTATTTATTATTTAACCATTTGAGAAGATAATTGAACATTTAAACAAAAAAATAATGTCAGTACTACCTAGGGTTTATGAAATATGTAGAAGTAAAATGTACAATAAAAATACCACCAAGTTTGGTGGAGAAAAGTGGAAATATACTACTGTAAGCATGTTTGTTCATATGGCTTCTTTCACTGGACATAATTATTTTAAGTTTCATCTATGTTATTAAAGGTATTGATAGTCCATTTCTCTTGCTTCCTGAGTAGTATTATATTGTAAAGGTATTCCACAGTTTGCTTATCAATTCATCTGTTGGATTCTTTCCAGTTTTTGGCCACTGCAAATAAAGCTGCTCAAACATGTGTGTACCAGCTTTTAAATGGACGTATGTTTTCATTTCCCTTGGACAAATATCTGGGAGTGAGACGACTGGATCATGCAACAGTTACATGTATACTTTATGGAAAGAAACTGCCAAACTGTTTTCCAAAATAATTGTTCCATTTTGCATTTCCACCAGCAGTGTCTGAGTGTTCCAGTTCCTTCACATCCTTGCCAATACTTGGTATGGCCAGTCTTTAGCCATTTTAAATAGGTGTCTAGTGGTGTCTCGCCAGGTATCAAATTTGCATTTCCCTGATGACTAATATATTTATCTGCCATCAATATACTTTCTGTGGTGAAGTGTCTATACAAAATTTGTGCCCATTTTTTTAATTTGGCTGTTAGTTTTCTTACTATTGCATTTTGGAAATGCTTTATATTCTGATACAAGTCCTTTATTCAGATATACACTTCACAAATATTTTCTTCCAGTCTGTAGATTGTCTTTTTATTCCTTAAAGAGTCTCTCTCAAAGGGCAGAAGATTTAAATTTTGATTTTGAAGTACAGCTCATCAATTTCTTTTTTGGATCATGTTTTTCGTTTTGTGTCGAAGAAATATTTGTCTAATTCAAGATCACAAAATCTTCTAGGTTTTCTTTCTGAAATTTTTTGGTGTTTGATGTTATATTTAGGTCTATGATCTGTTTTGGCTCAGGTCATATCTCGGGGTGGTGAGATCGAGCCCCACATGAGGTTCTGTGCTCAGTGTGGACTCTGCTTAAGATTCTCGTCCTCTCCATCTGTCCCTCCCCCCAAGCACACTCTCTCTCTGAAATAAATAAATGAAAAAATACATTCTATAAAGAAAATAAAAGGAGAATATAGAACCAATAGTTTAGGTTCTTTGGACTGTGGGAGATTGAGGAATTGGTGAGAAATGGAAGGGAGTGAAAAATGACACCTGGATTCCTGATTTATGAAAAGTAGGTATCATGGAAACAGACAAACATTCATTTAGTTTATGTCATTTTATTGAAGAATTCTTGCTTTTTTTAGCTCACTCTTTATACCAAGATATTCATTAGGTTCATTGAATGCCTGAAGCAGAAGAAATATATCAAGTTTTCAAAATATTCACATTAAAATTGCAGCAAATTGTCTCTGACTAGACAATATCTTATGATGTTAGTTATCTTGTCCTAGGCTAGAGTCATTCTTTATCTAAATTCCAAAATACTAGCTATCTTTTTGATGTACTTTATATACTATTACCATATTAGAAACCTTTTAACTTTTGGATGAGTGGATATAAAATACACTGAAAAGTATGTTCCATGAGTTTGAGGATGGTCTACGCCTATATTCTCAGCATGAAGCACAGGGCTTCACCTGTGGTAAAGGCTCAATCTTATCTGAATAAATGAACAGATGAATAAAAGGATTATATAATAACAAATACATTGTTTCAAAATGCAAATCAATGCTTAACTCAGTATCATTTACTACCACAATTTCTTTATGATAATGAGATAATACCAAAAACATTTCAACTTAGTTTTCCAGCTACCAATTCCTCACTCTCTGAAATGCAATCTGAACCATGCCTGCAACCTGGTATTCTTTATTCACCAAATATAAATGATGTTTTCAAAAATTGTTTGGAAAAGACCCAATGGGTAAGCATTCAGAATTACTTTAGATAGGGCTCATTTTAAGCAATGTACATATTACACTTAGATAGCACATTTCCTCCTTTATTTTGTCCTGTCACCCCATGGGCTGTTGCTGGCGGGATCCTTAAGCAATTCCAAATTCCAGCATCCAGAATTTTATGTGAAACCTACCTAGAACAAAGACTGCTTGTATTTTTTTCAATGATTACTTTCTTTCATGGCCTGGCACATAAAGGATGGAGACTTTTCTCCCTCTTTTCCTGAATAATGGATTTTAAAAACATATTAGACATCTTCAACGTAATATAAACCTTGGGAGTATGTGGTGGAATATCTTAGGAATGCCCTGCCAATAAACACAAAGAATTAATCAGCCCATACTTTTGTTTTATTGCCCTACCCCACTCCCATGAGATATAGCAGTAGTAAAATTAATTCATCCAACATTCTTTAATACTTGCCAGATAAGAAGGGCTCCGTGCCCCCAATTCAGTGACAGGTTGATAGTTGGATTTTGGAAATGTGTGTCCAGATCCAAGAGCTCAAGTTCAGTGCAATTTATTCACTTGGGAGATTTTTGGCAGGAAGTGCTATGCCCCTACCTGGCAGAAGGAGAAAGGGTGGGGGACTTTCCTTCATTTTAAATGGTGTTTAATTCAATATGAAGGAAAATAACTACAGGGTATAAATAAGAAAGAATATATAGAGAATTTACAAACTGGTGTTAAAATTAGCTTCACCTGAACGTCCAAGGTGGAGTTTCATTATCTTATGACATAAGGACATATTTCTCCAACTTTTCAGCTACTTTCTAGGGAATCTCCATTTATATTTGAGGGCTTTTTTTTTTTTTTTTTTTTTTTTTTGTAAGCCAGTTACAGGCTTACAACTCCAGCTTTAACTGCTTTTTTGATGCGGTGAATCTTACATTCATATTTCAGGTTCATAGTGCTTGAATTATACTTGCGTGGATCATATCAGAAAAATTCTCTATGGAGAGAGAAGACTTACTTATATCCCCCCCTGCAGTGAAGTACATTTCTCTCTCTGAATATGGCCCTTGACCCCCAGTTTAGGGGCATTTCCATATCTACTGTGGAATGTCACATCTACTGTATTTCTGACCAAAGCAGATGGGTCCTTTTGCCCCTTGCTTTGTGTTGTCTACCTTGACCACACCTCATTGTATCATGCCATTCTACTACCATGGCCTGATTGGCAAATAGCAGCCATTCATACATAGACCAGTATACATCATAGCCTGGTGCAAGAGGACAGCCCAGAGGAGGACCTCCCTAGATGGAGCAAGTCAATGAACCTGCATGGAATACTAGATCAGTACAAAGTCTGGACAATTAAGATTAGGGTGTCCATATAGATCATGCTTTGATACTCTTCTATGAATACTTAACAGGATAGATAGGAGCAAAAAAAAATTAAAAGCTTAGGGATTTTTTTGAAGATTGAAATATCTTTGAATACCAGAATGTCTTAAGAAAATAGTAATGATATATTAAAACTAAAATAAACAAGGCATAGCCATAACAAAAAGGACTTAATTATCTTTGGTGACCAGAAATGGTAGAGAAAGAGATTCAGAAAAGATTTGAATCTATGGCTTGCTGGAATCTGGGTGAAGTAGGCAGAACCAGTTAAATAATCACATAGTCATTCTGATTTGTTCTCCTTCGTTTTGGCTTCACATTGAGTTGGTAACAGAATGGTCACAGTGATTCCTGACATCATATCCCATAATCAAATTGGACTTTATCTAGAGAAATTAGAGGAACATCTCTTTCCTAGGTCTCTTTTTTGAAGAAAGAAAGTCTTCGTTAGAGGCCTCCAAGTGAAACTCCCCATTGATTCTATTGGCCAGTATTATGACACATTCCCATCCCTTCCTAGATCACCTTAAAGGAATAGGAGTCAGGGAAGAAGAAGAAGAAACTGAGCAAAGGTAAAGTTTTTTGTCAAAGTCCCAGCATCAGTCCAGTCCCACCAGAAACTCTGAATGTAGAAGATAAGGCAGTATTTGCCTCTCCTCAGGGGAAGGGAGCATGTTTTCTTTCTGGGCTAGCCAGGTATTGACTATGGGACTACCTAGAAAGGACCCAGGGAAGGTGTACTTCTGGGCACTTCTGGTCCTAAGAGATTCAGGAGCCCAGGGAAAGTCCTCCAAAGACTGTTGCAGCAGCCAGCTGTTGCAGGCAAAGCACACAAAGACTGGTAGAAGTATCCCGGGGAATCTAGGTGGATCCCAACAGTACCTAATTCAGGGATAAATCCTGAAAGAGAAGTCTATATGTATTTTCAGACTGGCCAGTGTTAAGCATGCTTCTTAAGCCACAAGAATTAAATTTGGCCCAGGGTTAATAAATTTGACCACCAAATACTCTGGGTCCACTTTCAGAAGTTAACCCCTAAGATTAAGTGTATTCTCTCTACATTTAGCAAAACTGTATTTCCCCCACCCACAGATTTTATGTTAATAGAATTGTAAGAAATTCCAAACATGAAAGAGATGCTAAAATAGTGTATAAAGCTACTTTTTCACACGTGAAAATGAGAGTTTGAAAGGTAACTTAAAAATAATACTAATTATCCCAGATATTTTTGTTTGTTCCTTATTAGCTCAGATATTTAGGCACAGATGCAGCATGGAATTTCTGTGATGTCTTATAGAAGGAACTAAATTTATTTAGGGTCAGGCATTTTAAAATCTCTAAAATTAGGAGGAGGAAGACATTTTTAAAAAATTGTGCATGTGTGATCAAATGTCAACATGTAATAAATAAATATGGTTTCCATTTTACGTTCTAATATTGTGTTCAGAGGTTTAGAGTTAACCATGCAATTTTTTAATATGATCCTAAGCAACAGGTATTAAGCAATGATGGATATCCAATATGGATTTAATATTGGATTGTTATGTCAAATGTGTTTACATACGTAAAAGACCTAGTGGAATATTGACCAGAGTTTAATCTCATTCCATATGATTTTCCTTCCCTCTGTCTTCCTACTTTGATTATATTGGCGTTATTAATTAATGGCTATTTTGTTAAGAATATCTATTAGTATTGTTCAATTAAGAAAAGTCCTTCAGTGATGGGATGCCTGGGTGGCTCAGTCGGTTAGTCTGCCTTTGGCTCAGGTCATGATCCCAAGGTCCTGGGGTCAGGCTCCCTACTCAGTGGGGAGCCTGCATCTCCCTCTCCCTCTGCTGCCCCCCCACTTGTGCTTTCTCTCTCTTTCTGTCAAATAAATAAATAAAATATTTAAAAAAAGAGAAGTCTTTCACTGTTAACTGTCTCAAGTACCTTCTCATATTATATGTGCAATAATGTACATCACCTAAAATCTTCTGATGCATAAAATAAGGTCATAAATTTGGCAATAACCTAACCATTTTTAGCCAGAAGGACATAATTCTTTTTAAAAAAAAATATTATGTATTTATTTGAAAGAGAGAATGAGAGTGAGCAGGGGGAGGAGCAGAGAGGGGGGGCAAGCAGACTCCATGCTGAGCGCAGAGCCTGATGAGGGGTGCAATCTCACCACCCAAAGATCATGACCTGAGTGGAAATCATAAGTTGGTTGCTTAACTGAGCCCCCCAGGGACTCCCAGAGGGCCGTAATTCTTAAAGTGACTGTATAAGCCAAAGAGAATCTCTTCACTCATTAGAGTGGTTCTTCTCCTAAAACCAGCCTAATGTCCCCCAGGTGCTCCTGGTCACTGCTCGGGACTGATGTCAGCAGCTTCTGGGGGACCGCCTCCCCTGGACCACCTACACATCATGCTTCCTATACAATCATCTTAATGGAGCCATATCGTCTACCTGGCACCTGTTCTGCACACTGACGTAGTGATGTGAGGAGTACTCAGTGATTTCTGATGCTGACTCTGTGTTCCTCTCTCATTCTTCTTACCTCACTCTGTTGTTCACACCCTTTTAGGATTACCTTGACTGTTCTGTTACCTTTCCAATATTCAGATAGAATTAACTCTCTGTAGATGGAATTGGTGACAAAAATTAACCAATGTCTTCTCACTGGACCATGAATTTGCTTCTGCGCAAACATCCACGGAATTTCCCATGACACCCAGTGATCAGAGCTACTGTTTAGGAAGGAAAGAGGGATGTGTTACCTCATAGGTGTGTTGACATTCTTGGTAAATACTTTCCGAACTATTTCTTTTAGATCAAGGAGATTTTTATTGTGATCTCCACTGTGCAATGAGAATCTATCCCTGAGACTATCATTTGTCTAGAATCAATTCTCTAGCATTCTCCAAAATTCTTGAAGTGTGGGGCACTGAGTAGGGGTTCTGTAGAAACTTACTTCTCAGACACAGGCAAAAGTAATGAATGGCCCACCTTGAAGAACCAACAGGAGGGGCTGAGAGTGCTTCGAGGTCATTAAAAACCCTTTCTTTTGTTCTGTTGAAATGCTGTTATATGCAAGTAGGAGGAGTGTGGGGATTTATTTGAAATCCCTTGAAAGGATTTGTTTTCTGTTTGTCATTTAAAGAAAAAAGCCAATATTTTTGGTGATTTGCTAATGATCCAAAGCACTATTAATGTTTAAAAATGTATGTTTAAACTTGTATTATATGTTAGCCATGCTACAGAGAATTGCTTCTGCTTCATTGTATTCTTTTTTTTTCTTTTTAAGATTTTATTTATTTATTCGACAGAGACAGAGAGAGAGCACAAGCAGGGGGAGCTGCAGGCAGAGAGAGAGGGAGAAGCATCATCCTCTCAGCAGGGAGCGATGATGTGGGGCTCCATCCCAGAACCCTGGGATCATGACCTGAGCCAAAGGCAGATGTTTAACTGACTGAGCCACCCAGGTGCCCCTAGCTGAATTCAACAGGGGATTTTGTGAATGATTTAAAATTAGCTGAAACAGCCTGAGGTTAGTTCCCCAAACATGCACTCAAGGGATGCATTAATGCAACTAGTTAGGTGAGGCTTTGTAAAACCCTATAAATGGTCACAAAACTCTCTAGAATATTATCTTTGCTTTCAATTGTTATGTTAAGGCCTTTGTTCAGCTGTCACTTATTCTGTCTAAATGACATATATGATAAAAATTTCTCCCACATATAAGTGTCTGTGTTTGGGGAACAGCAGTTTAAAAAGTAAGATGCATTAATGAAGTCAGATTTTATGTTTCAACTGTATGCAATTCTTTGTTTCTATGAACAACTCATAGTTATAGTTTAGTGTTGACTTGGCTTGAGCATATTTTCTTCTGAAGAATCACCTAAAATGTATAAAATTCCATCTCTATATGAATACAAGATCAGCTTTTAAAAAAATGTTTAATTAATAAATAGTCTCAACGGAAAGAGGACAGCCAAGGAGATATGACAACTAAATTTAATGTGGTTTCCTGGATGGGATCCCAGAACAGAAAAAGGACATTAGGTAAAAACTAAGGAAATCCGAATAAAGCATGGTTTTACTCAATAATAATGTGTCACCATCAGTTGATTAATTCTTGCAAAGGTGCTATACGAATATGTTAATAATAGGCAAAGCTGCATGTGAGGTGTATGGGAATTCTCTGTAATATCTTTGTAAGTTTTCTGTAAATCTAAAACTATTTGAAAATAGAAAAAAGATTATTTAAAAAGGATGCCTCACAATCAAAATCACTTTGCATTATCTAAACAGTAAATGCCATTTATGGCAGATTGATTGCAAAAAGATCCCTAACTGTTTACTCCCATCTGTATCCATGTATTTTGCAATGTATCTTTACAGCTCTGCTCATCATGAATTCAGAATCTTTCTTTACCTCTTAAATCTGTGTTGACTTTGTGACTTGCTTTGGAGAGTAGAATATGACAGCAGTGAGGGCATGCCAGTTTCTAGTCTAGGTCTCAAGAAGTCTGTGCACTTCCGTTCTCTCTCTCAATTAGACTCTTGTTTTTGCCATGCTGAAGGATGAGACACCATGAGGAACAGAGTGGTGTTAGCCAGTTGTTCCAGCCAAGGCCCTGGGAATGTGGGAGAGCCCAGGCAGGATCAGTGAAGCCACCTAGCCGATTTGCAGCTCACTACAGATGACTGGGTGACTCTTGCAGGTAAGTAAAGCCATAACTCCCCCCTGACCCAGAGTCTCATGAACAATCATAAATATACTTTAAATGCCTGAGTTTTAAGGTGTTTTTATTTCAACATTACTTATATGTCACTGACATTGTACAAGTAATGAATACAGTTAATTATACACCTACCTATTACATAATAAAAAAGACTTAAGTCAAACAAAATTGCTTCACATGTTAATATGGTGAACTTGAAACACAGGATTGTTTTCCTGTCATATCCTATCCGAAAATTCTCTAATTAGTTTTTTTCATTAAAAAAAAAACAACAACGATGTTACGGAATTGAGTTTATTACAAAATGCTTTGCTGCATCATGGTTTTCTTTCTTAAGATTAAAGTTTATGCCAATTTTTTGATGTAAAAACACACGGCAAACCCTATTGCCATTAACAATCATCTCTTTTGAGTCTCCTTTTCTGAAACTATTCTCCACTATCAGCAAGAACAGCTCTTTTTGGGATATCTGCTGATGACTGGTGTGTAATATCCTTACGGACTAGAGATTATAGCTGTGAAAATAGCGCTGTTAGATGATAGGTCCAAATCCTGTCTTGCTCAGAACTAGCAGTGCATGCTTAAGGTACATTATTATACTATCTCCATAAGGCTTTATGGTTCTCAGCTGTACAATGAGGACTACAGAAACTACTGTTTCGTAAATATTTTATGAAGAGTAATGACATGACACTTAGAACTTAGCAAGTTGCATGGATCATGGCAATCAGTCAGTAAAGATCATTGCTATTTCTCCCATGTGGCAGAATTTAGAATATTCTTGCCATGATCTCTGCTAATATTTTACTTGAGTATGTTTTTGCTGTAGAATTTGTAAGAAATAGGCATACTCTCTCACTTGGAAAATTGAATTCTTGCTAGCTATCATAAAATCAGCTCAAGTATTGATAAATAGGGCACACAAATAATGAAAGAAAAGAGAGAAAGGAAAAATATTAGGAAAAAAAATATCAAAAAATGGAAGAAGTTTATGGCATGGCCACCACTTATAGACAATAAGAGGGGACTGAATGCTTTACCTACATCTTCCTGTACAACCTTCCCAACACCTTTGTGACATAGGTATGACTAATGCTTTTTTAAAAATATTTTATTCATTTATTTGAGAGAGAGAGCACAAGAAGAGGGAGAGGGAGAGTCAGGCTCCCCATTAATCAGGGAGCCCTACATGGGGCTTTATCCCTGGGATCATGACCTGAGCTGAAGGCAGATGCTTAACCGACTAAGCCACCCAGGTGCCCCAATACTTCTTTTTTAAGTTGAGAAAACTATGACTATAACTTGCCCAAAAACAAGACATAATGGTTGGGAGAGCGGAATGAAAACCCAACTGTGTTGACAGCCAAGGCCTCCTCTAGCTCCTTGCCTAAATGTATCCATCCAGTGGCTTAACTGACTAAGCCACTCAGGTGCCCCTTTGCTACTGGATTTTCAAACAAAAGTTAGGGAAAGTTTCCTAAGAATATTTTAATACTTTTTGGGTGGGGGCAAGGAATCAGATTATTAAAACATTTTTGTAGCTTCAACTACACTTCTTAAAATGTGTGGTTTGAAAAAGAAGCTAAAGGATTTTGTAACAAAGTCCCTAGTGTGTTCATGTTGTATTTTATTATTGATAACATGAAGTATATCATAGTGTCTTGGACTTTCTGATTCTCCACCTTTTTCTCCCTGAAGAACAGAAAGAAGACCTCCCTGCACAGCTATTTTGAATGTGAGTGCAGATATGAAAGAGCAGTAGGACATCTGTTTCATGCATTAGGGAGCTTCTATCAGGCCTATAAATAAGACCTCCACCGGTTCCATTAAATCCCAAACTATGAATGGGCCTCTTTATGTTAAACATGAATGAAATAGCATTTCCATGGGTGTGGTAGAGAATGTTGATACAATCTTGGAGCAAAAACTCCTAGTAGATTTCCTATCTGGGTCATGGGCTCTGATTTTTTTGTTTGGAAAAAAACAGAGAAGCCAAAAGTTAGATTCTCTTTTCTTTCTTGAAATTTTATTTTAACATGGCGGAAGTGGTTATTAACAATTTATATAGAATATGAGTGTATTTGTGTGTGTAAATATAAAATTATGGCTAGAAGATTTAATGATCTAATGAGATTGGGGACCAGTAGGGAATTCTTTTTAGGTATAGAAATCTTAATAGGTACTTTATTTTGAATATTTCTAAATTATTATTATTTTTTAAAGATTTTATTTATTTAATTGACAGAGAGTGAGAAAGAGAGCAGGAACAGGGGGAGGGGCAGAGGGAGAGGGAGAAGCAGACTCCCTGCTGAGCAGGGAACCTGATGCGGGTAGACCCCAGGATCATGACCTGAGCCAAAGGCAGATGCTTAACCATCTGAGCCCAGGCGCCCTCTACATTATTTTTGCCTAAGTTTAAGGAAAAAAATCTCTGCAAAATAATCCCCAAGTAGAACAAAACACATAGAATGAGTTTGCAAATATTTGTTTCTCTATATTTTCACCTTTTTATATCTCTGTATTTTGTTTCTCTATATTTTAATGGATCTGTTTGGTCAAAAAAAGCAGAATTCAAAATATTTTGACCATAATTCATGTTTCATTAATTAGAATAGCAAGATTTTATCATAATCCCTGAATGAATAAGTAGTATCAAAGTTAAAATATAAACATGGAAATTATTACTAGGATTTGGATAACATCTCCTACATTGCTGACATAATAAGCATATATGTGTGAGAAAGTTCAGAATTCATCAGATCCACCCTAAAGACATAGCTAGTTTCTCCTCATGTGTCAACAAAAAAGCAGGTATCCCTTCCTAATGGATCCAAACTGTCTATTGTTTGTTATTGCTAGACTCATGCTTGAACGATTGGAAGCAATGACTCCAGGATTCCAAGTCCCCAGGAAAGCTTTGGAAGGAACTACTTCTTTAGTTTATTGTTACTTCAGGCAACTGGAGCTTACTCCTTCCAGTGAGCCCCCAGAAGTGCTAGACAAAGTTATAGATTCCATAGAAGCCGTCCAGTGACCTTTATCTGCCTGAACACTTTTTACATGGAGAGGAGGACACATTTTTTTCTCCCCATAAAATAGGATATGTTCATTCCACACTTACCTGTCACTATTATTCAATTGATCGTCAACATACATTATTTTACATAGGAACCATACGTAGCTTCTTTGGTTGTAGGAATTTTTCCATCTTCTGCTTTTTCTAGGTTTTTGGAACATTTCGATCTGCACAAGATCAAAGAAAAGTTCTTTTTTAATACCATTTCAGCTTTGAAAGAACATTTCATGGTGATTCAGATCATATAATATTCAAACGGATATGTTATATTTTAATTCCATAGTTATATTATGTAAGGATACCCACACATTATTTTCACCGTATATACTTGACCTATTCATTCTTTTGTAAAGCTAATGCTGTAGTTATAAAATAGCAAGCCTTCAAATGATAATGCCACTAAACACCTAGTGATTAAACATGACTAACAGTTGAAATAATTGTGAGTATTTGGAAGACAATGGGGGAAAAGTGAAGCCACATGCCAGGAACAAATTATATTCATTTATCTCTGTGAGTACCATGAATTTGTACTGAATTTATTAGTTCCAAAAAGAAAAAAACAAACTTTCAGTTCTTTTATTAAAACTGATCTATATTGAAGGCAATTATTAGTTAGTGACCAGGTTCTCAGATACAACTATATACAGGATATAGAGCAATTACGAGAAATATCAGGATTTATAGGAAGTGTCCATGTTCCGTGAAATGTCACTCCCTTGAAAAGCTCTGGGAGATCGGGCACATAATTCCGTTCACATATGGTGCATATTTTCTGTGTTGAATTTTTAGTGCACCAGATACAAATGGAGTTAGCTTGCATTAACATGGCTCCTTAAATATTATTGTTCAACATTACCATATGATAAAAACTAATCTCCCTTTTTACTGAGCGTATGGGCGTTATTCTATGGAAAGCAGCTGTGGCTAATTCAGTCATATCTAAGAGTAACTCCCACCTGTCAAGTGTATTTGGATCCTTTTATTCCTCCATAATTAGAACATTCTATTGGTTGATTTTTTTGTTTGTTATTTAAAGCAAGCCATAGTTCTCCCTTTATGAAACCTAGATTATTAAAATTACAGTTTTAAATTATTATTATTATTATAATTTTGTATTTGCCAGATGCTTTTTTGAGAAAAATAATTACTACCTATCTTATACAGATATGAATATGTGACTGTGTATGTGTGCAGGCATGTATGTTCATATTTAAAATTAGCATGCAAATGAATCATTTAAAAAATTACTAAGACCCATCTGTTACCATTATTATGACAAATTCACAAGCCAAACAACAACAACAAAAAACACTTAGAGCAATTAGACACAAAAAAGAAATAAAAGAAATCCAGATTAGAAAGGAAGAATTATAACTCTATTTGCTGATGACATGATCCTATATGTAGTTAGTACCTAAGACAGCATAAAAAAAAGTAGTGTTTCTATACACTAACAATGAACAATCCAAAGAAGAATAAGAAAACAATTCCATTTATAAACCATCAAAAATAATGAAATACTTAGGGGTAAAGTTAAAGAGGCAAAAAAATTGTACACTAAAAACTATAAAATATTGATGAAAGTAATTAAAGACATAAATAATTGGAATGACATCCTTTGTTCATGGATTGAATATTTTTTTATTAATAGTGTGTCCAACTGTTCTTTGCCTTCATAAAGGCATCATAAAAAAAGTTCACAATGCTGGGGCCAGAAAAGTGACTTTTATCGGCTCAGGTACTCTTAGGATTCAGGAAGTTTAGGCAAATAGACTCACTTCCCATGAGCCAGAGCCTCTTACATGCTTGTGTCACTGGTTCCAGGGTAGATGGTTGGAAAGTTCTCTGTCTTTACATCTAGAACCTAGGTGCCCTACGTCTCCAGAAGGGGAAGAGCGGATATAAAAATACAAATAAACACATATAAAATTTCCTATCTTTTTCATTTATACTCATCTCAGACAGCAATAATCCTTTGATGAGGCTTCTCATCTCCCCTCCAGAGCTCTGTACATTTTCCTGATCTTGAGATCTTAGGTGGGTGTGGAAAATAAATAAGAAAATGGAAAAATAATACAGGATGCTAGAAGCATGCTTGGAGTAGGTAAAGAGATATATTGGAGGTGTCCCTCTAGAAGTGAACAAACTTTGGATTCTCTTTGCCTGACCAATAGGAGCTCATTAAGGTCTGGCCACTATCTGAGAAATCATTGCTATCTTAGGAAATCTCCTCATTATACTTTGGCATGTGTTAATGTATGGTCAATTCTTCATAATAGATGTCATTCAAGGGTGGGACTACCAAAAGCTGAATACGTTTTCCAAACCTTTAACCAGAGAAAGTCATTAGTGTAAGTGGTTAACTTCTGTGACTATCACAAATACTCCTTAAATACTTAACAGATATGTGTTGGATGAATAATTCACTCACATATTAATTAGTTTGTTTAAAATGACTGCAAGGCCTGTGAAGAACATAAATGAAATAAAATAAGCTCTGTCCATCCTCACAGAGTTTGGCTTATAAATATTGTGACTTAATACAGTCCTTATAACTCTCAGTGGGGTAAAAATATCCCATGGCAATCCTACTTCTTCTTTCTTTTGGAAAAAACAAAAACAAAAACAAAACAAAATAAATGATAACTAAGAAAAATTAGGATAGCAATTTTAAGGAAGAAAGACTAAACCAGTTCCTAATAGGTATGCAAATGATTTGTAATTTTTCTAAGAAAATATAAGCTTAAACTGCCGAATTTTAATTTTAAACTAACCAGTGATTTTTATACTTGTCTTTATAATATAAGGCAAGTTGTCTAAATAAGCTGCATTAATAGATAATTCATCCCTAACAAAGTGGTATCAAATAAGAATTTAGGAACATTAACTATATATCACCTTTAACGATACAGATGAGGCTGATTTCAAATTTATTGGTCAAAAATTATATTGATACAGGGTACAATACTATACACTGTCAGTTTTAGGGTTGACCAAAAAACCCACAGCAAGCAAAATTGGTGCTATGAAAATGAACTCACTGTGATCTATAATGTAACAGGAAAAATTGTTGCAATTGATAATAACAATCAACTCAAGGCAACTAACACTCATAGCAAATGGTTCTTCTAAAATGGAGAATTCCAACAATTTTTTCCTATACACAAACTATGTGGTCATCAGAGTGTTTTAGTAGATTGCGATTAAGTGTTTAGTAACACCTAATAATGTATTAAATTTATTTATAACTATCAGAATTTAATAACCCTTACCAGATGGACTTAAGGAGCTTTTAGTCATATACATAATCAAAAGCTTATTTAACTGTGAACAATTTAACAATAAAAATTTAAGACAGGATTTCTTGCTTATTGGGAGTGCTTTCGGATCCCACTGCTACTTATACTCTGAAAATTGCCGTATGAAAATGACAAAATAATAATTAATATTTGGTGGGGTGTTTTGTATGTTGACATTTGGTATGTCAGTAGCAATACAATATTTTTGTGTGGAAGTTTCAAAGTAGTAGCTACAAAACAGTGAAAAAATATATCCAGAGTGAAGGAAATTAGTAAGATTTTTTTTTGCTGCTACTGTTGCGGAGCAAAACCATCTCTACCCCATGGAGTACCATCAAAACACAGTAGTCTTCCAGTTATCTCTTTTGAAATCATGATAAACCATAAAGGAACTAAACAAAAGGAAAGGAAAGGACATTCAGACTCTCTTTTAGTCAATCATGGTGGAGCTAAGGAAGGATGCCTCCCTGGGTGGAGAAAAAGATCGAGGTCAATTATCAGCTTACAGTGGGAAATGCAACCATCAGGGACTGGCTGAGGAAGAAGTAAGGACTGACCACTTTTGGCAAAGCGTATGTCACAATCTGGAAAGGAAACAAAGGTCCCTACTTATAAAGAAACAAAGAGATGAGTGCCCTGAGGCCTAAAGTTCAAAGCAAGATCTTTGGAGCATTCTCTAAGGAAAATTAGTCAATCTCTGAATAAAAATGACTCATTTATTTCCTTTTCCCGTATTAGTAATTGTCCAACCTCAATGTGTTTAAATACCATTTGAAGTCCTCTGTTAAAATGTGGATACTGGTTTTTCATTAAGTCTTGCAGAGCTCTCATAACTTGCATCCTAACTGACTCCAAGTGTGGCTCAACCACACTTTGAGAAGCATTACTGCCTCTCTCTATCCTTTGTCATATACCTCATACACCTCATCAGAAAACTGAAGCCATCTGAGTAAAGTTGCCTCTATAAAAATGTTTGCATCTTCAGCCATCCATTTTTCCTGACATTTGGTCTTAAGAGAAGCATAGTACCCTTTGGCTTATCCAAGATTGCTCTCTCCTTTCTCCCATCCTCTTTCATTTTCATGGGGCCATTATGACATGTCTTTATGTCTGCTCCATTTTTCTCTGGCATCTACTGGTTTTCCATCCATCTTTAAACAATCAACATCTACCACCTTGACATTCCATCCCTCAATTCTCCTTTCATTTTTTAACTACTTCTCCCCATCTTTCTCTTCATTTAGATTGTCTCCTTTCAGATTAGAATATTTTTCTGTGTCCATTGCATCTACTTCTTTGCCATCATCCACTCCTTCTCCTTCTCTATCTGGCTTATCCCAATATATGTCCTCTGAAATGTGTCTCACTAATGGGATGTGTTAGTTCCATGTCAGCACGCCACTGGAAACTTTCTAGGTCCATCTTGTTGAATCTCTTATTTCTCTCCTCCTTTCTTTAAACACTACCTTTCCTTGGCTTTCTTGCATTAAAAAGAACAAACAAACAAACAAACAAAAAACCACACACACACACAAGCCAAAACAAAACACTTTTGCTTCTGTCTCTTTCTGGGGAAGAGTCTTTCATTGTTTCTGAGTCTCTTATGCCAACTTGCCTTTCTGTCACACAATTATTTAATTTTGGACATCTTCTAATGCTTTTTTATTATCTTAAACCCTATTTCTATGTGGTCTCATCTTCTTATGTAAATTGGCTATCACATGAATATGCCAACGAGCCCCAAATGTACATCCATCACCCTAACTTCTTTTCTTAGCTCTGGGTCTATATGTCTAGACGCCTACTTGTCAATCCCTCCACAAATATCTCATAGACACTTAAAACTTAATATGTACAAATTAGACTTGTCATCTCTTCTCTGCTTCATAATTGTTAGTATTTACTGTTTTGTTTCCCATTATAAGAATAACATGTTCCAGTTGTTCAGGCCAGAAATCTGGGAAGTCATCCTTTATTTCTCTATTCATTTTATGTTCCATATACAATTAAAAAGTACTGCTTATCTTCAGCATAAATATCTTTGTAATGCACTCAGTTTTCTTTATCCTCACTCATGCCATACTCAATCTGGGCCAACTTCATTTATTTCCAAGACTCTTACAATAATATTTTCATAACTTGGTGCCTTACATCAATTCTTGTTACTTTTCAACTTATTCTCTGTACGTTTGACCACTAATCTTACAAATCTGATATTTGCTTATATCCCTCTCTCGCTTCCAGAAGGTCATGAACCCAACTGTGGTAAGACCCAGACTAGCACAGCAATGTGTTGAGGACTATTGAATTAGAGGGCACCTGCTACCCTACCCTCTCTCTCAGATTTGGCTTTTATTTTTTGAAATATATATATACCCTTGCTTGTTTGTTTAAGTAGGCTCTACACCCAGTGCAGGGACTGAACTTGTGACCCTGAGATCCATCATCTGAGCCACACAGGCGTCCCTGGAAAAGTATAAATATTTGCCTTTTTCTAAGAATGACACACATGCGATCATTTGTTTGACACCTGCATTTGAAAGTGATCTTCTTCAGAACCAATCATTAAAAGCAATAAATTTTTTTAATCATAGAATTACTGAATTTCCTGTGATCTATGTTATAATCCAGCTGTTATGTATTTGTAAAACAATGCCCTTCTTAATTTTTACCTATACTTTTTATGCTTAGCATTTTAGGAGAAAAAGAAAATTCTAGACTAGACTATTTATGTATAACCATACAATTTTTTTTCCTTTTTTGGATGGTGGATTGAGTTAAGTTTCTTTAAAAAATAGGTCACTCAGAAAACATCATTCTCTCCTAAGCAGCAGTGTGTACTTGAATGGTTTGGACTAAGTGTTTTAGATAAAGGAAACACTCTAAAATAACACACAGTTAACAGCTGGAAAAGTAGTGAAGCGTTAAACTGTCCATTATGCTTAAAGAATAACTTGGCTAAAATCCTTCCTTCCCATTAAAAGCACTGAGTGTACCTTTGGAATTTATGTAACTGTACTTAGAGTGTCTGTTAAACCCATTTATCGTTTTTTCATTTATAATTCAGACTAAATAATTAATTCATATCAATTTAGAGCTATCCCTCCCCTTTTAAAAATAGTACAGATTATTTTTAGTTTCCATGAGACTTGGTATTAATGATATTTCAGAAATTAAAAATAATGAGACTCCCTGGAAGGAACCAGTAGTGCTTTGCAGGTTAGTAAGGCGCATTTTCAGGTTAGAATTATTCTACTGGCTTTGTTGTGAGGTTTCTTTAAGAAAAAATTAGGTAACATTTAAAGTTGAGGAAGGAGAGGGGCGCCTGGGTGGCTTAGTCGGTTAAGTGTCTGCCTTTGGCTCAGGTCATGAGCTCAGTGTCCTGGGATCCAGCCCCATGTTGGGGTTCCTTGCTCAGTGTGGAACCTGCTTCTCCATCTGCCCCTCCCCCTGCTCATGCTCTCTCTCTCAAATAAGTAAATAAAATCTCTTAAAAGAATAAAGTTGAGGAAGGAGTTAAAGAGAGAAAAAGAGGCAATACACATTATTGTGCGTTTGAGTGCCAGGAGCTCTGTAAGGTAATTCTATTGCCATTCCCACGAGTCAGAGGATTCAAAGCAGAGACCAAGGCCATGAACTCAGTTGCCACAGTCAGGTGGCAACTAACTAACTAACTTCCTTCCTTCCTTCCTTCCTTCCTTCCTTCCTTCCTTCCTTCCTCCCTCCCTCCCTCCCTCCCTTCCTTCCTTCCTTCCTTCCTTCCTTCCTTCCTTCCTTCCTTCCTTCCTTCTCTTTCTTCTTTCCTTCCTTCCTTCCTTCTCTTTCTTCTGTTTTTCTTTCTAGGGAAGAGGAGATATTGGCATTTCTTGCATGTCTTTGGTGTGTCACACGTTTTGATAGGTCTGTAACAACTGTGATATGATTCTTACAATAATTGAGATCTAGTGAAATAAAGAAACTTATGCTCAGAAAGAAAAATCGATGTGTTCTAAATTACAGTGATGGTTCCAGAGTAGAAGTTAAACTCTGGCTAGCCTACAAAGAGTCACCTTTGTCAATAGCATCCATCATTTTTATTAGTTAATCACCTGTCTTATTGTTGCTTTTTGAAGATGATGTGCATTTTTTCCCCTTATGCCTTCTATTTTCTATTTATTTTCTTAATTACCCCACCCCCCTTCACTTTTGTTGTTGTTGTTGTTGTTGTTATTGCTTTAGTTTCCCTGAATTTCTGGCATCTGGAATTTAGGAAACTATGAAACATTATTTATTTGAATATTGCTTCTGCAACATTCTTTGTCCCTCTGATTCTGGCACTCCGATTATATGTATGTTAGGCATTTTCAGCATATATGTTATGATCTAGTCTCTTCAATTTCTTCCCAATATATTTTTCTGCATGGGCTTCTGTTTGACTATTTTATATTGAAACATATTATTTAATTTAAAATTCCCATATCTTGCTATACCCAACTTTTTATGGAAACTTTCCATTGAACTTAAATTTTAGATATTCCATTCTTAGCTCTAGAATGTTTATTTGAATCTTTTCTTACTGATGCCAAATTTTGGTCAAAATCATCCATCCGTTCTTTTATTTTACCCATTATTTTTCTAAATTTTCTTGTTTAGATTATTTTCATAGTTATTGTCCCTAATGTCTTCACAGTCATTAAGCAAAATTATTATTTTTTATTATTCCAATAACTGGTCTTCCATTTCTATTGACTATGAAATTCTTAGTCATGTTTCTATTCTCATTTTGCCTGCAATTTTAATACAATGCAATATATTGTGTATAAAAAGGATAGGGTATCTGGATAGTGTCATCTTCTTCCACAGAAGGTTGAACCTAAATTCTGGCAGGCAGCCTGAAAGGGAGCAAGTCTTCTTAATCCAATTAGGGACTTAGCTGAATCAAGACTTGCTTGCAGTTTTATTAAAGCTCATTTTATTTCTGTTTCAACCGTGTTCTAAATATTTAGATTTCCACTGGTTTCAGCTGAGATCTTGGAGTGTTTCTTTAAAACCCTTCTTTCTTGGTCAAATCTGAACTCCAATTCTGGCTTCTTAGTACCATAAGACTACGAAATTTACTCTGAGTTTCAGTGGCTCTTGGCTGGGATTCTTCTTGCTCCATGAAATTTAACAATTTGGCCAATGTCTCAAATCGACAAACTTCCAGCTGTCACACCCACTTTCTCCATACAATGTAGGCAATCAATCCCTGACTGCCTTGACAGTTCCAAGTGCTAATGTCTTTCCAGACCTATGCTATTATTTGAAATTCTTCTGGTTTCTTAGGCTTTTCCTTGGATGATTCCTCCACCCTTCTGCTGGGAAAAAAGTCACCAAGGCCCTGGGGGAAGAAAGAGATTGCAGATGTAGGTGAATCAAATGTTGACTACATAGCCATATTCCTCAAGTACCCAGGCTTCTCAAGTACCGGTAGCCTCGCAACTTTCTAGGACTTTTATACATATATATTATTCATTTTATATAAACATATATAAAGTGTATTTAAGTATACTTAATTTTATCAAGCTGTGATAGAGGTATTTACCTATTGTAAGCTAACCCATCATTGTCAAAATCGTAAGTAAATAAATCAATATAAACATATTTCAGAGATTTTGCATATTTCCCTTAAGTAAGCAGAGGCATACTATGGTAGGAGACAAATAGAACTATAAATTTCTAAGAATTACTTTTGAAGAATATCAGTAATCATAGTTTGAATAACAAAAGTTTTCTGATGAGGTAATATATAAAAACATGATCAATTTCAGGCTTTGAAAGATACCTAAATATGATGGAATTAAGTGTTCTGCACACTTTCAATACTATGAAAGTTCAGTATAGTATGAAAGCATATGCCAATTGGAACAGTTTTATAGTTTTAAAACTTCAAGTCATAGGCATGAATTTTTCAAAAGAACTCCAAGGTTGATAAAAATTTTTATAATAATAGTCATCAGGATATAGCAAGCAAAATAAGTAATAGAATATATTCACTCAAATTTCATCCGTTTGCATTTGTTTTAACTTTTGAGTGAGAACTTTTAATAAATAGTACAAAGTGTCATTTTTGTTACTATGTCTAAGAGATTTACTTAAAGTTAAATGCAAAGATATTTGTTTCTTTCAAATAAATATATGTGTCCTACATTTAGATTTTCCTTTAACATATGGAAAGATAGCATAACTAGGAATATTTCTTCCAACATTGGCGTTTGTATTGGTAAAGGTGATATGTTTTTTTCAAAGTTGAAGAAGGCAGAGTTGAGGGAGGCTGCTGAGTAGAGATGAAAGTGTTGGAGTATTATAATTGGATGAACTTGGTTTTTTGTCTGAGTTTACATTTACCATGTGAGGACACTTGAAAAATTACTTAATTTCATTAAGAATCAGTATCCTTATCTGTAAAATGAGAATAATGCTATCTAGCTTACAGTGTTGCCGTGAAGACTACAGGCAGAGTATGTGAAGAATTTTGAGTAAAGACTCAGTAGACTGAGACTCTACTTAGAAAATGATGGGGCACCTGGATGGCTCAGTCTGTTGAGTGTTGGGCTCTCGATATCCACTCAGGCCATGATCTCAGGGTCTTGAGATCAAGACCTGCATCTTTTCCTCACTGGGCGTGGAACCTGCTTAAGATTCTTTCTCTCCCTCTCCCCCTCCCCCACCTCGAAAAATATGCTCAATGGTGTGCTTTGTAGACATTAATGTTTATGTAGCTTTCAACCATATGTAAAAGCAAACAAGCAATTAAAGAGAAAAGCCATAGAACAGTCCAGATGAATTAAATAGGATTTTTTTTGACACTTATGAACTTTGTATGCATTGCATAACAAAAGAATAAAGGTAACACAATTAAAGGTAATATAATAAATACTTTCAAGTTTAAATTTAAACTTTGCATTAAAAATTAAGACTATGAATACAAATATATTATCATACACTTAGTTGAAAGTGACACAATATTTATTTTTAAATAATGCAATTATTCTCAAGTAGAAGAAGCCAAATGTAGTGATTGGAAGTCCATTTGACTTTTGTTGATGAGTATAAATATTTTAAAAGAATGACAAAATTAATTTTGAACTTCCATATATTCCTAGAATATAATAGTACTAGAAGATATATGATAGGATGATGTAACATTTCTACACACGTTCTTCAAAGACGTTATTGTTTATCAGAAAGCTTTAGCCTGGGGGCGCCTGGGTGGCGCAGTCCTTAAGCCTCTGCCTTTGGCTCAGGGCGTGATCCCGGCATTCTGGGATTGAGCCCCACATCAGGCTCTTCCGCTATGAGCCTGCTTCTTCCTCTCCCACTCCCCCTGCTTGTGTTCCCCCTCTCGCTGGCTGTCTCTATCTCTGTCAAATAAATAAATAAAAAATCTTAAAAAAAAAAAAAAGTTGAAATCTTATAAAAAAAAAAAAGAAAGCTTTAGCCTGAATTATTACCTAAATCCAAAAAATCCAATAACACATAGAATTTGGTACTCAGCTTAGAGTTTTGTAGTAATATATGCTTGAAGAAAAATATTGTTTTGTTTTCTTTTTTGAGAGGGGTTAGGGGGAGGGCAGAGGGAAAAGGGGAGAGGGAATCTTATGCAGGCTCCACACCCAGAACCCTGAGATCATGACCTGAGCCTCAATCAAGAGTTGGATGCCTAACCAACTGAGCCACCCAGGCACCTCAGGAAAAATATTTTTCTTAACAAATAATTTTATTTTTCTCTCAATTATCTGTTATTCAAATAATGAAAATAGTATATAATAAAGTGAACTAAAATAAGCAAGTAATTAAATGCATGCAATTTTCAATGATTAAAATCTTTACAGTGCATGGGGGCGCCTGGGTGGCACAGCGGTTAAGCATCTGCCTTCGGCTCAGGGTGTGATCCCGACGTTATGGGATCAAGCCCCACCTCAGGCTCCTCCACTATGAGCCTGCTTCTTCCTCTCCCACTCCCCCTGCTTGTGTTCCCTCTCTCGCTGGCTGTCTCTATCTCTGTTGAATAAATAAATAAAAATCTTAAAAAAAAAATCTTTACAGTGCATGAAGTGCTTGATGCTTCATTTGGAAAGTTTTGAGAAAGGTTTAATAGTCCTACATAGGGAGTAAAGTGCTCAGACCTTATTTATTTTAATGACTTCTGAAATGGCCTTTAAAAAAGACTTACATTGAAAATTGTATGGAAAGGGGCATATAGTAGTTTTATGACACTATTGCGTGGCTTTTGAAATTATATAGTGATTTTCCATTTTAAACAACTTTAAAGAGTAAATTTGTTAAGCTCCAAAACAGTAGAATCACGTTAGTCAAGAAAGAATATGTAGGTATGTTTATGGATTAATGTAAAAATGGAAGGAGTGGCTTCACCTTTATAAAGTAAATTAGGTAAATTCATAGTTTGGATTATAGCTCATTTTGACACACTTTTTCATTTGTACGAAGTCATTACTTGATAATGTATTTTTATCACTTGTTCTTACTAATCACTTTTACACAAAATTTTTTATATGCAATAAAATATTGAAATTATTTAAAACTTTTTTATATGTTGGACTATACAAATTATTAGTTTTGAGCTACTGAGTTAGATTTTGATATATTTTATTGGTATTTGGTTTGACTTTTGTTGTTGTTTTGATTTTCATATATTAAATGATGCAACTTGCTTTTCTAAGTTCTGCTTAGAGTTTATAGGGCTCATAGCTATGATGTGAGTAATTCAACAATTTTCCCCTTTACACATTCTTTTTACTGAAATGTCTTTCTGTAAATCTGCAACCAGAGGAAAAATTAGGTAATTACAGCACTTTCTTTCTTGTGTTTATATTAGAGGAATGTGTGAGCAAAATAAATACCACTTTTGTCATTTATCTTTTTCTTTTATTTCTAAACTCAAATGTTTCATGTCTTATTTTAATACTTGTTTCAGTGAAAATCATTAAACTTCACATAGTGATAATTTTGGGTTTTGCAATGGAATGGAATTTTACTTATGGCAGTGAATTCACAAGTAGAGTACATATCTTCTCAAGATTCCCTCTGCCGTCATAATAAAGTATTCGAACATGAAGGGTGCTAAGAGAAAGTTTGCTTCCATTCCTTTGATAAAACCAAGAATTATAAAACTGAAGTGACTTGATCAAATTAACAGAGCAAGTAAGTGATAGAAACTGAAGGAAGATGAGGGAAATGCACCATGGAGTGTCTTCCATGTGTTGGGGACCATGCTAGCACCTTAGAAGTGGTACCTCCTTAAATCTCCTAATATCCCCATAAGATAAGTTCTTTTTGTAGGTTGTGGAAGCTGGAACTCTGATAGAGTAAGATGACTATAAAATATATAGATGGTTTTCCTGGTGTAAACCATGTCCAGAAGTTTAAGAATACATAGGAAGACAGACAATAAACTTTCATGCAAATAACTAATCACCTATACCACTCACCCACCTTACCGTTACTATATTTATTAGTGGTTGGATGAGTATTGCCAGTGAATATATTAGCAAAGATTGCTTTCTAGATTAATCTTCTGGGGAAGGTGTCCCTTTTTATAAGATTCCATATACCTTTAACTGTCAAAGACCAATATTTCGGCCTCATTTTCTGCCTTGCTCCATGAAGAGCAATCTTTCCCTAAATCTGTGGAAATCCCCAGAGAGTGTTCCCAGATGCCAAACATCTCTGCCCCCTTGGCCAGCTCTTTGGCTCCAGACTACTGATCAACTCCCACCTCTACCTTCCAAGGTAATTTGGTAATAAATATATTTTCTATTTATAACATTCAATGCTAATGAAATTCTTTGAATGATTTAATTGTGTGCCTTAAAGTCTATGGATACAATTCCTGTGTATTGTTGTATTGTTGCTTAAGATAGCTCTAAAATGGGGCTATTTTTTAGAAATAGTTCAGAAAAGCAGTTCAAGTACTCAAGGACTATGAAAAATTTAACTTCTTTGGCAGGACTGCCTCCCTGTTGTTGAATGTTTGGCATTGTGCTATCAAATCCTATCATTCTCCCACGCTAAAAAAAAAAAAAAAAAAAAAAAAAAAAAAAAATCACTCAAACATCAAATAAAATAATCTGACAAACTCAACTGATGTATTTTGTAAAAATAAAATCAGTGTCCACAGTCAACTATTTGAAAGGTCACTTTAAAAAATAATTTTTACTTTCATTAACATTTTAAAGTGTTTCTCTTTTGTGAGAGGAAGGAAAGGGAGATGTCATACTCTGTAGACTTAAGTAAATAAATAGAATTTCATGGTATATGACTTAAAATCAGTCTTATCCAATTTAGTGAAATTTTTTTGTTGTAACATTTGACTTCACAGCAATAGAATTTTCCATTTTTTCAACCCCAATTTATGACAAAGCAATGTGCACCAAATTTCAAATTATTCTTCTTTGGAATAATTAGACAAAAATGGAGGAAACTTGTTGAATAAAATACAGGATGGTAAACTTTTTTTTAAGTATAAGCATGTCCCGTGCAATATTTGGGACATACTTATACTGAAAAAAATAATTGTTTGTCTGAAGTGCAAGTTAAACTGAATATCCTGTATTTATATTTGCTCAATCTGGTAATACTAGAAGGAAGATAAAACAGATAGCATTTAAAAAAATTGAGGTAATAACAATAAGTTTTGGGAAATGTATTTGGAACTTGGATTCGAATTCTAATTTTATTAGCTGTAAAGTGAGAAAGAGAGTTAGTATGCCTTCTTAAGTAAGCCATTACATTCTATGGATGGGGCCAAGACTGCTTGAATTTTATTGATGAAAGAGACAAAAAGAGATCGAAGAACTTGCCTTAACTAGCAGGTGGCATGGCTAAGATTACTTTTGGTGACTACCGTTGGTTTGTCTCCAAAGACCACCCATCCTCCCCCCATTTCTCTAAATACTTCATCCTCAAGGAGAGCATTACCAAACAATTGTTCATCTGCAAAATTCTTCATCTGCCAAACATGCACGGTAAGGTCAATCTTGCAGTGTTGTTGTAAAGGCTTGCTACAACCTATTTATAGCATAATATAAATGATAGGCACTTAACACAAATATTTATTTTTCTTGTTAAGCATTTAAGCTTCTAGAATCTCTGGGATCATGACAGAATTCAGAAAAGAGGATGTGGGATTATGAAACTGAGAGGCCAAGGAGATTAGTCTGCATCACTTATTTGGAAAAGAATTGAATCATCAGTTCTAGAGAAAGAAACAATGGAGAAATGCCTTCTTCTATCAATGTATTATTCACAACCCAAGTAAAATAAATTTTCAAATACTTTATGAAAACTTGTAGAGATGGAGATCCTGAAAGATCTTGAACGAGGAAGGGAGATAGAGAAGTTATGCCAACAGGCCTAGTGTTACTAATTTTAGTTTTATATATTGATTTAAGTAGTGATGTTACTTTTATTTACTGGGCTGTAGTCATTAATCCATTTTACATACTTATTAGGGCTCTCAAAACTTTATTCCTAATTTTGTTTACTAAGTCTTTCTGTTACTGCCCCTTAATAATAATAGTAGGAGCTAACATGGTAGGAGAGAGTCTGTGCAAGCACTGACCCGTACTAGTTCATGAAACTGCCAAGACATCTCTATAGGAATGTATTGGACGTGGTCTTATTTTCCGTATTTTAGATATGAGTAAACTGAAGATCACTGGGTTCACTAAAATGTTCAAGGTCACACAACCTTGAACCAAGGGGAAGAAACAAGTTAGAGCCCAAGAACCCTTTTATTTACTGCGTTCTGCCAGTCTACTTCTAGTAATGTCTTAAATCCATTAATCATTCTGATGGGTCAGCACCTGTGTCAAATCAATGCTGAAAAATTTTAACTATCACCTCTGGATTTAAGTGTAATTTTTTTCCCTATGCAGCTTCAAACTCTTAGTCTTTCCAGCTTTAGCATTTGCTTTGGTTTTCTACCTTATTTTCCAAATAATTATTTTAATGGCCTTTCTCATTTTAATTTTAATTTACTTTAACTTAAATTTCATTTTGTTTTATTTTGTTGTGAAGCCCGAGGGGACACTTTCTGACTTGAAGTTATCTGAAGCCCTGAGGCAACTTTGACTGGTGCTACTTTGGGGGACTAATTAGCAGCATTCAGAAAAGGTACACAGAAAGGCCTTCATTCTGGAGTGGTATCATTAGAATACAAACTAAGAAAGGGAGTGGCGTATGGTGAACAAACTTCTGAGCCGTCCAGCTGGAGGTCACATTCTGGCCATGACATCACTGGTGTGTGCTCGAGGTTCAGGGCTGAGCTTGGCAGCACTATGGGTCCTTCATCTGCAAAGTGAGTATGATAAGGCCCATCTCGTAACATTGCAGTAAACGCTTACCAAACATATTTATAGCACAATATAAATGGTGGGCACTTGATAAGTGGTAGTTATTTTTATTCATATGCTTAGAGCCAAGTCCATTGACTTCATTTTCCAGAGATAAGGAAATGAGCTTTTCAACAGTGTTTTCCCCCTACTCTAGGATTAGTTGACAAGATGGTCATTAATGGGCCCACTCAGCTCTCTTGACAAATGTGTTTTTGTAGTTCTTGGACAATAAAGACTAGTTACACAAATATGCTTATTGTATTTTCCACTTTAAAATACCGTTTATGCTTTCTGTTTTCTTTTGCTTTTCAATGACGAGATGAGTTATTTTATAAAACTGACATTTTCTGACTGTTAATTTGGTCACTGAAATTAAAATAAATGGCAGTTCCAGACTCAGATTTCTAGCCAAGCTCCAATATTCAACAATGCTACTCTCCAACTTTCACTGCTCATCAGCTGTACTGGGTACATCCAAGATTGTGGAGTTTGGACAAAACAATGTTTTCATTTAAGATATCAGATGTATTTGCTGAGTGGACCATTGTGGACATCAGGAAGTTTTGGATCATTTGACCACACATGTGAACTGAATAACGTGCTAGGAAAAAAATCCTCTCAGCATTTGAAACTATTGACCAGTTTGCTGATGCAGATTAAAAATATACAGTGAGAAATTCTATTCCAAATATATGTTTAGGTTTTTTTTGTGTGTGTGTGTAATAGAGCAAGGGATAAAAAGAAAAACAAAAACAGAAACAAATGAACAAAAACACCATAAGAACCCAAAGAGGAAGATAAATAAGAAAAAACATGGAAATAGGTCATTTTGCCTCTTGTCTTCATACAACTATATGAGAGGTCACTAAAATAATCCTATCACAATCCATGTTTCTGGTATAATTTTATTTAATTTTACCGGAAACAGCCCCATTAAAAATAGCACACTTAACGTTCTAATTAAGAAAACAAAGATTATTATAATGGGCTTATGATAGACTTATTACTTTGTATCTTTTCTTAGAAATTTGTCACTTTCTGAATGCCATGAGACCTTACACTCAGCACGTTGGCTGTGTTTTATGCTTTGCTTTTCTGACAAGCCACCTAGACTATGCTACGCTTGCTATCTTAGTGCAATGTTGACAATTCTCATTGATAGATCGAATGAGAATTTCCATAGTGAAATTGTCATTTTAAATAATTTGTTTCACTGATCCATTTGGTTATTATTCCCTTTATGATTTCTCACTACCAAAGTTTATGTTGAACGTGACTTTTTATGTAGACCCTGAGGCAGGGGCTTCCCTGTTATTCATAAGTTGCCAACAATCTTTTGGCCTTTGCATAACAACTGACCCTCTTTGCCCCCTGTGAATTTTTAAATCTATACTTTGGGGTACTAGAAATGGCTGATAAACCTGTGTAGAGTTGCCAATTTAATAGAATCATGAAACTGTGTGTTTAGTTAGAGATATTAAGGCATCAGTTCCAGGGGTTTTATTATTTGTTTATTAGTGGGTACCCATAATTATGATTTTGTTTAGTTTACATTTAAAAAAAGTATTTATATCCTGGGCTGCCTGGGTGGCTCAGTCAAGTAAGCATCTGCCTTTGGCTCAGGTCATGATCCCAGGGTCCTGCATCGGGTTCCCTGTTCCATGGGGAGTCTGCTTCTCCCTCTCCCTCTCCTTCTGCCTCTCCCCCTCACTGGTTGTACCCTCTCTCTCTCTGTCAAAAAAATAAATAACACTTTTTTTAAAAAATAAAAAAAATTATTTTCTTAATTCAGTCCAAAACTAGACCTTAAAGTTGTGCTAGATGTTGGAGTCCAACCCAAGATCTATTACCAAGGGCTAGAAAATTAGCATTTACATTTCCCAGGTAACTGTGCAACTAGGAGTTTACAAATGAGCTAGATTCTTTACCTAGATTTGCGTCATTTTCCTGAGTCCAGGTCCCAGATCTCTGGATTGGTACCGTGATAGCCTGTGAGTGAACATACTGCACGTGTGGTTCCCTGGTGGCCAGACTGGCTAAGTGCTTGCTCCATGGAGAGTCAGTTCCATGTTCTGAGAGTTATTTCTGGGAGCCCTGAGCAGGGTAAATACTCCAGCCCTTTCAAAGATTTCTAAGTACCCAAGTCACTTTATTACTTACATCTGCTTGAAATACATAGGGTGGCTTGTTTTTCACCACTAAACCTGAAATAATTGAAATGAACTGCTTTTGCACCCATTCTTTTATGTGTGTGATTTGCCAAACAATTATAAGTAGGTAGATAACATTGTTAAATAGCTAAAGACTTAGAAAATGAGAGTTACCATTAATATTTATTATACCTGTGTGTACTACTGTAGTCCAGTTTGTGTTTTGCACTGTAAATCCAAAAATGTGTTATATTATTTCTGTCAACTCGGGTTGCCAACATAAAGCCAATATAAGCTGGTTTTACAGGAGTTTACCTATAATCTTTAACAGCTGGGCTTGAAAATAATTCAGGTTTTAAAGTTGGAAATAACTTCTATTTCACTAGGTAAAGAAATAAAAATCTGAGAGGAAGGATTAGGTGATGTAATTTCTTCTGTTTGATACTTAAATTCCAAAAGAATCTATATTTAAGAAATATAAAAAATACCGCTGCATTGCACTTTTCTAGGACTTGGAGAAGTGTGGGTGACAGAATGCATTTTATGAACATTTTTTATGCCTTGTAAAAATAACATTACATATATGTGCTTAATTCTCTATAACAATGAACTTACTTTCTCTCTGCTTTTTATATCCCTTTATGGTTTACTACTTTAGGCATTAAATCAAGAATCTAATATGTTGAGGGAAAGGGGTTTCATATCAAAAGCGTCTTTCTTCAAGCAAATATTTGGTGGATTCCCACATGTCTACTGAAATAAAAACTAGTGAATGCTATATATGTGTATCACACTATTCTTTTCAAGACTTTGGCAGTAGAATTATTTAAGTATGTCATGCTATTTTGAAAGCCAACTATGAGTTTATGAGGGGAGGGGACATATCTATACATTATTGCTTGCGAGGTTAAGAAGTTTTTAGATTTAAGATCCAGCAGTACTAATTATAATGTGATTTTCAGCAGAAGTGGTGAGTTGCTTTTGATGTAATCTGCACTGAAGTAAAAGAAACATCATCGCTCAGCTCATCTAATGCTTACCAATGAAGTTGAGCCATTTTGACATGGATTTGATGTTTCCAAGCATCTTAATGTTAATTGCAGTTGACATGTAATCTGCAAGTGCGTTGTGCAATAGGCTTGCTCTTACAGGACGGGGTCTGCATAATAAGGTCAGGTTGCCTATGTGGTCAAACACTTGGGGTCTGCAGACCCAATGATCTGGATTCAAATTCTGACTCCATCAAATACAAACTCCATTATTGGGGGCCCATATCACTGAACTTAAAGCTTGCTTTATGTATGTATGTATGTATGTATGTGTATATATATGTAAAATGAGGATTATGGTTGTATTTATGCTTGTATTTATTTCATGTGATTGCTGTAAGAGTCAAATGGAATGATTTATGATATTGGTGTAAATTCTCTCAGATAAAGGAATTCTGCACTGTATTTGGATTCCAAAGGCAAGAAAAAAATGAAAAATTATGCCAATATGTAGATTGACTCAAATGACAACTTGCTAAAAAATACTAGATATATAATACTAAAATATCTGTTTAATGTTAAATAAGGTATGAAGCCGTCCTTTAGAATGCCGCCTCCCCTCAGGGTAGCGTTGCTACTGGGCAGTAGACCTGGCTGCTGGGCGCAGCCCCTTCTATACTCCAGCAGCCTCCCACATGCTCTAGAGGAAGCCTACACACAACTAGCTGCATGAGCACCTGTTGCCACGTACACGCTCCCGCCCTCCATTAGGGGTGACCATGCTAGGTTTATGTCAGGCTAGGGCAGCAGAGATGCTAGAGAACGGATTTCAGTGGATGCTAGAAGCAGGGTCAACAAGCAGCCTTGCATGCCTTTGTGTGCCATTGGGCTTCCTCAACTGTGTGCATGGCTGGGTGTGTGCCCGTGGGGATTTATGACGTAGGGCTCTGCTGCGCTAACCTGGGACTTAGCCAGCAGACTTGGAATCTCAGCCTCTGGCTTCATATTTTCTGAATGAGAATAAGTTCTCAGTGGGAACGGCAACCCCTTAGATGTGGTGCTTTTGTGCAGGAGAGAATCCGAACGCCAGTATGTGGGATGGCTGATCAAAATCTCATTTTTTACTCAAAAACACTAGTTATGTTCATTGAACTAGAAGGACAAGTTGATGGTCCAGTTGTTTTAGGTTAATAGAAGTGAATTGTATTGATGGTGAATTCATACGTCCATCCAAAATGTGCGATTATACTAATAAAAATGATAACGACAAAGAATTTCTTTATACAAGGAACTACTGTCACACACTTGACCTCCAGAGCTGTTTCCAAATTGAGTGATGACGTTACTATCGGTTCTCTATCTTCTCCCTGATGGCTTGTTCTATTATCAGCTTGAGAGACTTCAAAATCCATTGCTTTTTTTGTTTCAAAACTTTTTAAGCTCCTGTCATCATTTGCATTTCCCTACAGGCAAGACTACAGACTACATTTTGTCATCTCTTAGAACTCCTTTATTCGATTATTTGAATGATGAGCCCTGCTAGGAATTTAAATGAAAAGACTAACTCCCATACTTTCTTTAGATTTCTGCTCAAATGTCACTTTATCATTTTTTGACCATGCTGTTTAAACACTAGCTCCCCACCTACAGGACTTCCTAACCCTTATACCCACCTGTAATTTTCTTTCTTTTTTTTTTTTTAAAGATTTTTTATTTTTATTTATTTGACAGAGAGAGACAGCCAGAGAGAGGGAACACAAGCAAGGGGAGTGGGAGAGGAAGAAGCAGCCTGCCAGCGGAGGAACCTGATATGGGGCTTGATCCCATAACACCGGGATCACGCCCTGAGCTGAAGGCAGAAGCTTAATGACTGAGCCACCCAGGCGCCCCCCCACCTGTAATTTTCTTTAAAACACTGATTGCACTGTGTCATCGTATATCTTGTTTGCTTTGTGCTTCCTCTCACTGAAAATATGAGGTCACTGGGAACAGAAACTTGCTCTTTGTTTTTTAAAGTGGTGTATTCCTCAAATGCTCAGTACCAAGCATATAGTAGGTGCTTAATAAACATTTTCAAATAATGAGTGATGTTACTTTGACCACACAGCACACTCAGACACTAAGGGACTAAGGAGGCAGAGGTAGGTAATATAAAGAATAAAACTTAGGGAAAATAAAGCAAAGAAAGGAGAAAAACTCCTTAAATTTCCTGCAGGAAAGAGCCTTATATAAAAAGGATTAGTCCAAAGGAAATTGAGAAACTCCCTTTATATTTAGTTGTTAGTATCTAAGGAACCTGTTGTAAAGTTTGGCAGCAAAGCATGGTGATGGATATCAAAGATGGACACAGTAGGATCTGTGTTTTAGTTGGAAGTCAAGGAGATACATCTGCTGTGATGGGAAGGAAGCAGAAGCAGGTCCTCCCTTGGGGAGGTGACTGGGGGGAAATTAGGTGGTAGTTCCGGGCTCAGCTCTGTCAGAGAACTGGAGGACCAGGGGTCATGGGTAGAAAGCCCTTTAAGCAGAAGAGGTCACAGATGGCTGCGTTTCAATAGGGAGGCTGCAGGTTGATGCTGTCTTAGATACCCAGGAATCTGGTCTATACATTCATAGAAAGAGGACACAAAATTTGGGAATACCATCTTATTGTCTAATGGGAAAAGAGGTCCTGATATATTGCTGGATTTGGTTCACCTTGATTCAGAGCACAGGTGAGCCTGCACCTATTTGAAATATGTTAATATTCCCTGGGATTGGGTAAGTCTTAATCAAAATGTAAGTGGCAAGGGTTGCCTGGATAGCTCCGTCGGTTAAGCATCCGACTCTTGATTTCGGCTCAGGTCATGAACTCAGGGTCATGGAACTGAGCCATCCATCAGGCTCTTTTTTCAGTGGGGAGTCTGCTTGAGATTCTCTCTCTCTGCCCCTCTCCCCAACTCTATCTTGCTCTTAAATAAATAAATAAATAAATAAATAAATAAATCTTTAAAAAAATGGAAGTGGCAAATCCCCTCCAACAGTGTCCTCTCATTTCTTACCTCTTGCTCTCTCCTGCTATTAAAGAATTTATTTTTGCTTCCATCAAAGCTTTCAGTACTTTACCTGTTCCTCCTTTCTCTTCAGTCCATGCAAAATTGGCTCCTGATGCAAAAGCACTGATTGATAAAGCTTCTCCTTTAAACTAATTTCATGGTGTGTGCTTTTATCATAACCTTAGATTTCCTCATCCCTGTCTCTTGTATTCAGGAGGCAGAGACAACAGTAAAATTGCAGAGATAGTGCAACAGTCCCATTCCACTTTTCTTTGTTTTTTTTCCTGTTCAGAGTCATCTAGGTTCTCATGGCTGACAAACTACCCGCGGAACAAATTCCGGATTTCCTCCCCTCTTGGCAAGTCCTCTGTACCACCCAGCCCCACTCAGCAACTTGTGACCCACTACAAATAAGATAAATAAGAAAAAGAGGCCTCCCTTCACCCCATTTCAGAAACGGTCCATATCTTCTCCTCCATGTCTTGGGAGGTAGTGCCTCTTCTTTTCCTTTACTTATCTTCCTCATCCACGGGCTTCTACTTCCATCCTTCATTGGAAGCTTCCAGGCTTCTTCTCCTTCCCTCTTTTGACAAAGTCCAAGTGTAGAGACTCTGTTCCATCTCATTTTCAATAAATACATTCAGTGGGAGTACATTTATTTTTCCTGAATTTTTTGATTCTATACTATCAATTCCCTTTTCTAGGGCATCTTGCTCTTTCTTCAGGGCATGTGTAGAGAGATCGTTTGCCATCTCGCCTGAAGACAAAAAGCTACTTCTGGCTGCTGCTGAAAATAAAACTTCCTAGGCTACAAAACAACAACAGCAGCAGCAACAACAACAACAAAAACAAAACCAAGCAAAACTTCCTAGGCCAGTCCCTGGATGGATACAATGAGTTTTGGACAGACCTGGAAATAGTTATTTTTAACAAGTACCACTGCCCCAAGTAGTTATTGGGCAAGTTTTGGGGGGAAAATGATACAGAAGATCTTTTTTTTTTTTGATGCTTTTCTTTTTTGGCTTTTGTGTTGAAAATCTTTTCAAATTTCTTGGCTTTATTTAATAGTTTATGTAAATGGCTCTCAAATGTTTTTTTAAATCTATTTTTTTTTGTTTTGTTTTCTGGTAGTTCAGTTATTGCTAGAAATATCAGGTTGATTATACACATCAAAAATCTGTTTACTTTTTTTTTAATTGATTAACTTTTATAACATTTGTAGATTTACAGAAAAATTTAGCAGTTTAGAGATTTCTCATATAACTCAGTCTCCCAACAGTTCCGCTTATATATCTTGCATTATTTGGTGTATTTGGATATATTAATGAACCAATATTGATACATTACTAACTAATGTCTGATGAACAGAGTTTATATTAAGGTTCACTCTGTATGTTTCATAGTTCAATGGATATTGACAAATGCATTTCATATATCCACCATTGCAGTTATCACATGGCATAGTTTCATTACCCTCAAAATCTCCTGTGCTTTCTCTATATAGTCTTTCTTCTTTTTCCCTGGAGCCTGGAAAACCACTGTTATTTTAATGGTCTCTTTATCTTTGCCTTTTCTGGAATATCACACAATTGGAATCATAGAGTACCTTTTAGAATGGCTTTTTTCACTTAGCAATATGCAGTTAAGTTTATTTCATGGTATTTCATGGCTTGATAGCTTCTTTCTTTTTATCACTGAATTATATTTCATTGTATGGGTATACCAAAGTTAGTTTACTCATGCACCTATGAAAGACATCTTGGTTGCTCCCAGTTTGGGAACAATCATGATTGGAGTTCCTATAAACATTCGTGTGGAGGTTTTTGTGGTGACATAAATTTTCAGATTGGTTGGGTAAAGACAGAGAAGCACAGATTTTAGATAGTGTAGTAAGACTCTATTTTGCCTGGTAAGAACCATCTTCCAAAATGACTATACCATCTTGAATTACCACCAGCAATGAATGGGAGTTCTTTTTTTTTAACTTCTTAATTTTTTTTTATTATGTTCAGTTAGCCAGCATATAGTACATCATAAGTCTTTGTTGTAGTGTTCAACAATTCATTAGTTGCGTATAACACCCAGTGCTCAACCCAATATGTGCCCTCCTTAATACCCATTACCCGTTTACTCCATCCCCCCACCCCCTCTCTTCTGTAACCTTCAGTTTGTTTCCCGGAGTCCAGAGTCTCTCATGGTTTGTCTCCCTTTCTAATTTCTTACTATTCAGTTTTCCCTCCATTCCCCTGAGGTCCTCCTCTCTATTCCGTATGTTCCACATATGAGTTCTTACTGCTCTGCATTCTTGACGGTATTTGGTGCTGTCACTCTCTTAAAATTTTAGTCTTCCTAATAGACATGTAGTGGCATTTCACTATTGTTTTAATTTGCAATTTTGTTATGACAAATTATGTTGATTTACTCAATAAGATATCAGATTAATAATAACAAGATCTGAATCCCGTTTTGAGTTTGGTCATAGAATGGTGTGTTGTTTTAATCTGTAATTTTCTAATGATGCATTTTATTAAGCATCTTTCCTGTGCTTGTTTGCCACCTGTGTATCTTTTTGGTGAGGTGTCCAGATCTTTTTCTAGGTTGTTTGTTTTCTTATTATTGAATGTTAAGAGTTCTTTGTATATATTAGATACAAGTTCTTTTCAGATATGTTTTGCAAATATATTCTCCCTATCCGTGACTAGTCTTTCCATTCTCTTAAAAAAAGAAAAACTGCTCATCTTTTAATCCCCTATTCCTGTGCCTACTAAATTGTTACCGCCTCATTCTAGCAATCAATAGATTGACTGTACTGGCTCTGGACAAATAAAATGGATCACTGTTATCTTTTCATGCCCTCAGTCTCACACACCTTTACCCTTTGACCATTCTCTCTCTCTCTCTCTCTCTCTCTCTCTCTCTCTTTTCCCCCTTAAACATTAAAAAATGTTCTACTAAAAATGACTACTCTGTTCTTCTAATTATTTAGGCCAAAAACTAGGAGTTAGCCTTGACTTCTGTTTCTCTAATACTTTGCATTGAGTCCATTAATATATCCTGTTGGTTTCATCTTCAAAACATATTCAGAATCCAACCAATCCTCAGCACCTCCACTTCTATCCTCCTGGTCTAAGCTATCATTACCTATATCTTGAGTTATTACAATAACTGATCTCTGCTCCTTCCCCTGTCCCTATAGAGTGCATTCTACTCTGATCAGAGCAACAGTGTTGACTCAAAAGGAAAAGCCTCCCCTCAAGACTGCATTGAAAATTCCAACTTCTTTCTCTGTCACTCTTTTTATATTTTGTTATCCATAGCACTTACTATCATAAAACCTACTACACATTTTATTTATATATTTTGTTTATTTTCTGGTCTTTCCAACAATAATCTCATCTCCATTACAATAGGGATTTTTGTCTGCTTTTTTAGTGCTGTTGACAGAATGTCTATAACTTTGCCTAGCACAGGGTACATCTTCAACCATATATAGCTGGATAACTATATTGCCTTTTAATTGGTTTTATAGCTATTTGGAGACATGCATATTCTTTTCTTTTAGACCCTAACTAGCAGTATCTGTGTCTGAATGTTTGGAATCTCCAAGCCTTTCCAAAATTGTATATTGTATATAACGAGGTGTTCAATAAACACTTGTCAAATGAAAAGGCTGGATGCACCCATAAAATACCATTCTATACCAAATTCAAAACACAATTTAAATTCTATTATTGTTAGTATGATATCTCGGATATTTCTCTATATTGAGTAAGCCAATGTTTGGTATAAAATATATATATATATATATATAAAAATATATATACAAAATATATAAATATATATACATATATATATATGAAAATGAAGAAGGTATTAATCTTTGGTTTATCCTTTGGTTTATCTCATATATATATATATATATATATATATATATATATGAAAATGAAGAAGATATTAATCTTTGGTTTATCCTTAATGTGACTACACAGGTGGGCAGGCATACTTTAGAAATACTGCCATAAAACTGTGCTTAAAAAAGAAGAGAAATTTGGGGTGCCTGGGTGGCTCAGTCAGTTAAGCATCTGACTCTTGATTTTGGCTCAGGTCATAATCTCAGGGTTGTGAGATCAAGCCCCACATTAGGCTCTGCACTGGGTGTGGAACCTGCTTGAGGTTCTCTCTCTCCTTCTAACCCCCTAAAAAAAGAGTAGAAATTTTATACTCGAATATCTTATTTTTAAGCATTTTCAAGTTAAAATGGAATACCAAATATAACAAAGTAGTATGTAAATATAATTTAAAATAATATATAAAACATAATGAAAATGAACAACATATATTCCATGAATGAAAATTGACTTTATAAGTATATTTAAGATTTCTATTCAGGTGAAAATTATATATGCATATGTATATATGTACACATACACACATATACACATGCATATACACATACACATATGTATATATACATTTCTATGTTTCTTGATTTATATCACTATTTCTAGTTGTATACATAAGTACAACTAGAGAACTTATCCCCATTTTCCAAAATCTTTGATGGAATTTCTTGGTGTCCCCTGCAGAATCCTTATGTGACTGATTTTTTATTTCAAACCAAATTCTTATTTAACTAAAAGGCTATGCAGATACACGCTAAAAAATAAACAAACGTTAGCACGGTCTATCTTTCACCACATTGACTTTGTCTGGTAGAGCTTAGCAGACCAAGCTTTCTCCTTTAAAAGGTTAAAAGGATTATATCCCTTATCTGAAATTTTTCTTCCATGTTTTATTGTTTATTAATGAGACGTGACTCATTTGAAGGGAAGAGTTTATTTATTCTATCATTTTAACTGAGTATCTCTACCTCCCCAGGAACCTGGCAGAGTGTGAGTCTACTTAATTCAGTTATGCTTTTGTTTGTAGCTGAAATTTACATTGGGTGGTCCTTTCAAGGTTCAACAGTAATGGCACAGTCACATCCTAAACAAGATCTGCTCGTGCAGAACAGCAGAATATAACAAAAGGACCCTACCGCCAGTGTGTCTTAAATAAGAGTTCACTCTAAGATAGGGGAGGAGATGTATTACAAATCCCCACAATATAAGTTGTAAAATTACTCCCCATTCCTGCCACATTTTAGAAGTATCTCATCAAATTCGGGTGGCCTGCATTTCATGGCATGGCTGATATCTAGACATAGTTGTGTAAGTCTACATAGTGATCAAAATGTCAACAATCTTCTTGGCATCCCAGCCTCTCATGCTATTTTCACAGTATGGGAATCCTTTCCACTATTTTCACTCTTTTTCCACGTATGATGTCGTGGAGGTGTCAAAGAGCCATCGATTGTTACTCTAGGACAGTGGCTGCGCTGCCATTGCTTCTCTCTAAAGGGGCTTCTCTGTGTATCTGCTACATGGTCTTTTGATTGTGCCACAGCAGTTACATGTCTCTTACCCTGGCAAGGAGTTTAGCTTCATCAAGAGAAAACATATTGTAGTGGTTAAGAGCACAGACACAGGGCTGAACAGCTGGGAGGTGAATCCCCAAAACTCCCGAACTTACTAAATGTGTAATCTTGGAACGCTATCTGATTCCTCTCTACCTTAGTTTTATAACCTCTTAGGGGGTTAAAGAAGATTCATGGAGCTGATGTTTGTAAAGACCAGAGTATTGACTGCCATCATAAGTGCTAGTTGAGGATTTGTGATTTTTATTTTGTGGTAAGATATATAGAATGGAGCAGGTGGGAAGCACATTGGGAGAAGTGGCTATGAAGGTTGTACACTGCACATCTTCCAGAAGGCCTCCCCATCATAGACCAAGTACAATGGCAAACTGGGAGTTGCCCATACGTGACTCCTGGGTTCTACATTCTGAGGACTTCATACTCAGAAACTGCTTTCAAAAGTGTTCTGGGTCATTAATTACATATGGTCGGAAGGCAAAAATGGGGAAAAATTTAAATGAGACTTGTAACAAAAATGATAAAAGAAAATACTTTCATTGTTGTGGAAAAACACTAAAAATATAATATATAAAATATAAATATAATCCATAGTGTTAGTTGTTCAAATCCCCTTATCTCCTGAGAATTAAAGAGAAAGGAGGAAAAAAAAAAAAACAGCTGAGCAGTTGTAATATTGAAAGTTTTGTGGGAAAGGCATCAGTGTTTTTCAATAGTTCATGTACTTCTGAAACTCTGTACATGATTTATGTAAAAGATAAAGTATAAACTGCAGTTAGGTGAATTCAAATTGCACTAGGAATTTCTGCCAAGCAAAGCAGTAAGGAAATTCCAAAACTCCTCAATGTCCTGGCTTCATTCCATTCGTATATATTGAAAAACAACAGACAGCTTTCACGCTTAGAAGATGACCACTTGGACATAAGTTGCCTTCATTGTTTAGAAAAGCAGTAGCTTTCATGAACTTGAATGTTCCATTTGAATTTTTGTCTAAATTACTGAAATTAGCAAATCTTAAATGTATTAAAATTTTTTACTACTATTACTATATGTTGGCAAAGTAACTGTGTTTCTTTCCCTTTTGGATACTATGTGTCCCCATCCTATTAACGGGTTTTAATTAATCCCCCAGTGGCTTCTCTTTACCCTGGATTTCCTCCATCCTACTCGCCCCAAAGAAGAGCCTGAAATAAGGGCTTGTATGCAGGTAATTTTTATTGGCTTGTGATTGGGGAAAGTGAAAGGAGAGAAGGAGTCAAAGCCAAGCCAGGAGACATTCTTGAGCTGATACCACAGTGTGCAACTGGGCTTGCGTCCTGCCGGGTACTTCTGAGGTGCTCTTTAGAATGTGCCTCAGAATTGTCCTCTCAAGGAATTGTCCACTGTATTGCTCACTGCCATTAGGGAACATGAACCTGTGGACACCTGTTTCCGTTTATCAAAGATGGCCCCCCCAGGGCATTAGCTCTCCTGTAAACCCAAGTTGCTCAAGGGCAAAGGTTCAAGGCATGCATTGCCACTGAGAGGAAGTGTTGCCAGATCACACTGGTGCAAAACTGGTGGCTGCAGCAATGACTGGAGGAAAAGGTGACCTACGTGGGGTGGGGCAGGACACAAGGGGTGTCTAAGACAGCACGCTCTACAGGGAAAAAGCAGGAAAAATAACATAATGCTTGAGTCGTTTTATTTCAATCTCATGCTGATCAAATGTGCTTACTACATACAGTGAGTGACCATGCTGTGTATACCACTTTCATACTCGAGAGGTTCTTCTGTAAGAGGATGGAAGATTCACATAATTGACTCTTCCATTATCTGATAACTTAATAAATGTTGTTTGATTATTTTTTACAATCATGTAGAAATTCCTCTGGTCTAGTTTTTGTTTACCCCTGTCTTAAAAAGTAGGAAACTGAGATTCAATGAATTTCAATAACTTCTTCAAAGTTCCTTTGTCACTTTGCCTTGCAATGGCAGTATACGCCCCCCCTTTTTTGTTGTTGTTGTCACACCAAATCACCCCCTACACAGCAGTGTTTCAGAAAAAGAAGATTATGTTACAATACCTCCTACAGAAGAAAAATACCACAGATTATAATAAAGGTATTGTAATGTTCATGAACGGCTCTCTGAATTTTATTCCTCTTGCCCTGGGCAATAGTTTGTCTTGTGCTTCAGCTCCACCCATCCGTTCCTAACTACAGAGAAAATACCCAAATCTTTCAGATTTACACATTATAATTTCACTTACTTTAATTCTCTTAAATATCTAGTCTCTTAATTATTTTTTATTTATTAAATATCACTAGCTATAAGAAAAGCAAGCCTTTTCAAATATTTATCACAGAAAATATAATTTACAAAGCAACATTTCAAGGGAAAACTTTTTATGATTCTATGAAAGCTTGAAAATGAAATTACTTTTTGACCAAATGTTTTCTCTCGTACACTTCTTTATGCAACTTTTTAGAAAAGGTGTATTCTCTATTTTTCCAGCTGAATATTTTATTTAAACCTTAAGTTAAGAACAATCTATACTTTATGTTATTATAAAAATGATTTTTTACCTTAGTTTTGTTAAAAAGAAAGGGCAATTATATTTTTTAATTACTTAATTATCGTATATCCCCATGTTTTCATGAAGTCATTGCTTTTTTGGCAGTTTAGGTTACTTAAGAAGTATCAAAAAACGATATTTTAGTTTCTTTGTAAAAAGGAAAAACAATACAAAACAAAAAACTAGAAGCATTGCTGAAGCCCAAAACAAAACAGTCCAGGAGAGTACATATCTGACAACCCAGCCTGTAAGAGACTATTTTAATAAGTTTACCTATATCTTTTGTGATGAAGATTTCAGGTTGTCACTCTATGTTTATTTTAATTCTATGACTTGGTGCTGTATTTTGACAAAAGACACTACATACATCACAGAAGTATGGCAGTGACTTGGACACCAAAATCATTAACATATAATTTTGCTGAAATAGGATTACACCGAGAATGCTATTTCTTGTTCTGCCAAGATTTTCCTTTTAGCTCACTGATGTCTTGGGTTCTCTGAATTTGTGTGCCACTATTTTATTAGAGAGTGCAATCCAAGGGAAGTGAAGGTGGGGGGAAAGAACAGAAAGGCAAGGAAGGAAGGAGAGCAAAGAAGGATATGCTATTAGCTATCCACTGCTTCGAGTAAGGATGAATGTCTTGATCTATCAGAACTATTGGCCAAGAAATCATAGGGCCTTCTGTTTCTCAGGACAGTCCGTGGTGGGATGGGGATATTTCAGACTGAGTGTGTTCCCCCCAAATTCATATGTTGAAACTGTACTCCCCAATGTGATGGTACTAGGAGGTGGGGACTTGAGGAGATAATTAGATGATGTAATTAGGATTAGATGAGTTCATGAGGGGGAAGTCCCCATGATGGGATTAGTGCCTTTGGAAGAGTCAAGAGAGAGCTCTCTTTCCTCTCCATACTTGCCATGTGAGGACACAAGGAGAAGTCAGCAATCTGCAACCAGGAAGAGAGGTCTCACCAGAACTCAATCACACTGGCATCCTGGTGTTGGACTTCAGCCTCCAGAACTGTGAAGAATAAAGTTCTGTTGTTTGCAAGCTACCTAGTTTACGGTGATTCTGTTATGGCGGCCCAAATGGGAAAAGAAAGGGAAGAGGAGATAGCCTGTGGGTTTCCATATCCAATTGGTCAGATTTACCTTCTAGGTGATCCTTCTCTAGCAATTCTGGCAGAAGGAGGAAGGGGGAAATGTTCAGTGGCCATGGGATAAGATGCCATAGGTTGTACTAGGCATTTGACTAGGTTGTACCCTAGTCAAATTATTCGTGAACCTCTGTGGCAAGGGGTGGGCAAGCCCCCTCAGAGTTGGGCTCCACTGCAGAGCTTAGGAGAAGCAAGAGGAATCTGAGTGGGTCCAAGACGTGCCCCAAGAGGCCTCTGACTGGTCAGTAAATCATTATGTTACATAGCTCTGTCTTATTTAAAACATATCAAACCCATTTGGTTAGTTTAGTAAAATGTCCATTTCATGAGTCTAATGATTGTGTCTGAATTATAAAAGGCCCTGAATCTTTGTTGTTTCAAAAAAAAATTAACCCCTAAAAATAAATAAATAATTTAACCACACCCCAGCCCCCCGAAATATGACTTCACCCAAAGTCAACATATTGAAACTCTACCTACATGCCTTGTATACTTTGTAGTTGCAGTCTTTAGGAAAAGTGGGATATGTTTTGAGAGCAGTTTAGAGGCATCTACAATGAACAGTGAGCTAGAAAAGAAATGAGAGGTCAAATGTCTTTGTTTCCTTAATGAATGTGACTGCCTGAAATGTAGTGTTAAGGATCTCAAATAACATTATTTAAAAGGCAAACAAACAAAAAAATCTTTGCAACAGATATGTGGGACAAATTTTATTATTTGTAATACATAAAGAATTTCAATCAAAATGGAAAAATGACTTAATGAAAAGAAAAGTATTAAGCACATGTAATAATAATATTTATTGATCATTTAGTAGGTGTCCATTCATGTTCTAAGTATTTTATGTGTATTAAAGCTTTTCATCATCTCAACCCCATTGATGTAGATACAATATTTTCTTCCGCATATTAGAGGGGTAAAAGCAAAAACAAAACACAAACCTCAGATGCAAAGAGACTAATAATTTGCCGAAAGTCACAGAATAAGTTACTAGCAGAGCAGGGATTTGAATCTAGGACATCTGGCCCTCAAGTCAAAGTTTGTAATCAATAGGCTACACTGCCTGTCTGTAATTTGCCTTATGGCAATTAACAAAAGAGCACTAGGGATTGATAATTACCAAAAAGTGTTTCACCTTTATAAATGCGATAAAACAAGATAATGCTATTTCATTTTTATCAAACTGACATTTTTTTCATTACAGTGGCACATAATATATGTTATATATAGTAAGATCCTTTAAAATATTCATATCCTATCAACTATTTACTTTTAGTAAAGAAGAATACAAAAATCATCAGAGATCGGGACAGACATTTAAGTACCATAGTGATTTTCACAGCATTATGGAAATATTTTGTGAACAACTTTAATGTCCAAAACCAGAAAAATGGTTAGACATGTTTTAAGAGAGCAAATTATGTCATCACTGAAAGCTAAACTTTCAAAGAAAATCTTAAGCAAGCTTGGCAAACTTAATATAATATTAAGTGAAATAAAACTATATGCATAATATAAACCCCACTTACTTAAAAATGTGTGTATGTTATTTGACTATTAATAATCCTTAGGACATTCTTTTACAGATTTTATTTTGTACTTTTTTATTATTCTTATTTTAAAATTATAGATATTACTAAACTAACTTAAAATATGTTATATTTTAAGTCTTTAGAAAAATCTAATATTTTAAAAACAAACACAGAAAGGAAGTATTTAAATGATAAAATAAATAATATCCAGAGAAGCATAATCCAAAGGCTAATGTTACAATAGTATCTGATAACAAATTACTTTCTCTGCAGTAACTTTAAATAAATGGGCAGTTTCAAGAATAACTCACCAGAGTGTGTACGTGTAGGTGCATATCTTTAGAGTGGTTCCTGGGAAAGACTAGTCCATCACTACTGCATTTTTGTTTTAAAGATGAATTTTCTACAAAATTGCTTTGTTACAATGTAATCTCCTCAATAAGAGCAAATAACTGTATAATCAGGCCTATTCTCAAAGTACCTGGGACAGGGTTAGATACTACTTATCAGCAATCATAATTGTAATTGTAATATACTTGTAATCATAATTCCAGTATTAGAATTAGTAATGGTAATAGTACTAGTACTAATGATAGCTATTGTATTATCAACAGTCATATAAGTAATCATAGCAACAGTTCAATGCTTTGACAGTACATTATGAAGATAAATGTCTCCTGATTTACTTTCAAACATCCTGATTAGACATATTTAATACCAAGAAAATTCCTCAGAATGCACAGTATCTCGGAAAACCATTTTACTCCAAAATGAAGGAATATTGAGGGTAATTTGAGGGTGCAAGTGGGGCGTTAACTGGTCCTTTGCATTTATCACCCCCAACCCTACCCACTGATAATTTCAACATCAGTTCCATTCTGTTTTGTTTGGGTTTTCCCTGCCTTTTCCTCTTACTTTGGAGGGAACATATCTCGGTTCACATTCTGCTGCCAGTAATTAGAATCTGTATGGCAATGGCCAATTTACTGACCATCCTGAGCCATGGTTTCTCCTCTGCAAAATGGGCATGTCATGTTGACTACACATTGTGAGGATTGCATGGATTAAATATAGGAGATGAGATACACACACATTCTGATTCATTTTTCCTATTCTCTCCCTGCAATACTCCCACAAAGTTATTACTTTCAGAATAAAATCTATGCTTTCAACTCCAGGCTCATCTCTGTCCACCTCTTTATCCCCCTTTACCTCTGAAAATAGTCTTCTTCTGCTTTCTGCTTCTCGAATTATTCCTCAATGTCATTTAAGACTCAGTTCAAGGGTAAATACATTTCTTTCTCTAGATAGTAATGATCTTTCACCCAGCCCTGGACACTTCTCTCTCCTACCTGCTTATGTTGCTATATGCTCTTCATTATAGATAGACATCGCTCTGGGCATTGCAACTATTAATTCATGTTGTCTGACTCCTCTCACCAGAATGTGTCTTACTGGTGTCTCTGATCGGACAAAGTACTTGGCAGACGGTAGACGTTCAATCAATACTTGCTGACTGAATGAACAAGTAAATCTAGCTTAAGTTCAATGTGGAGTTTAATTAAATCCAAAGAGGGGACTGTCAACAAAAGAGAGATTAAAGAATATTACTTTAAAAGTCACACTTCTGTGCTTATATTATTGAGTGGTCTCTTCTATGAGTTACGCACTAGGTCATCTGTCAATTCAGCATGAAAGTATTTTGCTCTTGTGTTGTCCTTGAACAGTCCACACTGGATTATCGATTGTGAAATAACTCCATGCATGAGAAAATGTTGTCTATGTTCCAAGCTCATCATTTATATTTTGCTCACAAAAGCACAGCCGATCCAATATGAGGTTTGTTGAACACAATCATGACATATTTGAATAATGGTAAACTAAGAGAAGTGTTCATTTCCATAGGTAGTGTTCTGTGTTTATAATTGTTGATAACTTTTCAGAATCATAGGCAAAAAACCTCATAATTTATAGCTAGGAATGAAAGGAAAGCTGTCTATATTTTAACAAAATATTTAACTTATGTGTCCAGTTACATGTTAATAGTCTTTCACAATGAATCACCTGATTCTAATGCTTCTAAGTGATTGTTTTTCTTTTAAACATTTATTTATCTATTTGTATGTATGTATGTATGTATGTACGTATTTATTTATTTATTTATTTATTTATTTATTTATTTATTTATTTATTTATTTATTTATTTTCTCCAGTCCAGGTGCTGGCTTTGTTCACCTGAACTGCTGTAGAAATTTTCTGATTTGTCTCCATGTCCTTGATATTTTCTGTCCTTTCCAACCCTTCTCTACTCTCCCCAAATACACTTCCATTCCCTGTAGAATTATTGTTTTGGACTTAGCAGCTCATTATGTTGTGTCCTACCTCCATCAAATCATAAAACTTATGATATATATATATATATATATATATATATATATTTTTTTTTTTTTTTTTTTTTTTACTCATCCTCTTCAATCCAAATTCAACAGAGTGGACCATCACTTCCAAAATCCAAGCCCAGCTTTACAGCTGCATTTCTACTTATTCTTCTCATGGGCCTCTCCCTCAGTCTCTGGAATTTTCCCAGTTTCATCAGTAGTTTGTAATTTTGTTGATGTTGTTCTGTTTTATTTTTTCTTTTGCTCTCAAGATTATACTTTTGCTCCAGATTCTAATTCAAATCCTACTTTGTGTCTAGAAAATGTTTTTATTTTCGTCAAGCAGGATTAATTTTTCTTTGTGTGTTTTCCATTGTTCAAATCTCTGTTACAGATTATTTAATATCTCTCCCCAATCCAGAGTTGTAAATTCTTGAAAAATAGGTTTTATGTTGTTTTCATTTATTTATTTATTTCAGTCATCTAAAATATGATAGATGTGAGTGTATTATGTGTGTGTATATTATGTGTATATGTTTCCAATAAATAAATATTTACTGGTTGGATAGAATTCTCTTCACAAATGCTCAGAACACTCTGTGGTCTTCCCATGCTTCTGAAGTAGCAAAAGTCTTCAGCTTGGGTTGTGGCATAATCTACTTCCAATACACTGGTACTTACTTTGTTCAAGTCCAACTCTAAAGGCATTTCTCAGTCTTTTTTCCTGATAAAAATGACCTGTCTTGAAGCCTTTTCTTTCTTCTTTGTAAATAGTAATACTCTTTTTATAAAACAATTTGATAAAATATTGTAAGTAGTACATTCTGGATGTTGATTGGACGTGATATAACTGGTAGTATCTTTAACAGAGAGGGTACTGGAAAACACCAAACACTTAGAAAAAAGAAAATGTGGGGCACCTGGGTCGCTCAGCTGTTAAGCATCTGCCTTTGGCTCAGGTCATGATCCCAGGGTCCTGGGATTGAGTCCCACATCAGACTCCCTGCTCTGCGGGAAGCCTATTTCTCCCTCTCACACTCCCTTTGTTTGTGTACCCTCTCTCGCTGTCTCTGTCAAATAAATAAATAAACTCTTAAAAAAAAAGAAAGAAAAAGGAAATATGATCATATGACATATATTTCAGGCATTGTTTTAGGGATGTGGAAGAAGTCATTTAGACCAATAAGATTCAAAATCACTCCTACTTTTAATGTTCTCTTTCCTATCCTGTGGCTACTGGTATTTTTTTTTTTTTAAAGATTCTGTTTATTTATTTGAGAGAGAGAGAGATAGCGATGGAGATAGTGAGACAGAGCAGGAGTGGGGAGAAGAGGGAGAAGCAGGCTCTCCACTGAGCAGTTCCCTGGGATCATGACTTGAGCCAAAGGCAGACGCTTAACTGACTGAGCCACCCCAACTACTGGTTCTTTATGAAGGGTTTCCTGAAGGCATAAATCCATAAGTGTTCACAGAGATAGGGCAAACTTCTAACATGTTTGAAAGTTCTAGAAGCAGGGCTAGAATCCAGCTTTCCCTTACTGTCATTATTGGTAAATCTCAATACCAAGATGAGAAAGGTGAACAAATCTTCATCCTTGGAAAACTCAAAGTACATTTAGATTCCAAAACACAGTGTTATACCCAGAATACCTGGTCAATATTAAGAAAGCCAATTTGTTTCAATGCACTCAAGAACTGTTTAACATAAGGGTAAAAAATTGGGTAAAACACATCTAGTTGATGTGATCATTTGCTTTTTCAGTCTGTATGGTGCCAGAAACCTGGTTTCTTCCAATCAGTATTCACTGAAGAATTGTGTTGATGGAACCAAGGGATTTTAAGTGGTTAGGAGACCTCTGAAGAAATAAATCAATCTGATGAAAACACAAGTTTTTAAATATTTTTATGTTAGTAAATTGTTTGGTTCAAAAGAACAACTCAATATCTTTGTAGAATCATAAGTGAATTTTGCTCTTTTAATAGTTTTTTCTTTTTTTCTTTTCTGTTTTTTTTTTTTTTTTTTTTGAGAGAGAGAGAGAGTTCGAGCACATGTAAACAGGAGGATGGGGGCAGAGAGAGACGGAGAGAGAGAACCTTAAGCAGGCTCCATACTCAATGTGGAGCCCCACCCGAGGCTTGATCTCATGACCCTGAGATCATGACCTGAGCTGCAATCAGGAGTCGGACACTTAACCAACTTAGCCATCCAGGCTCCTCTCTTTTGATTAAATTTTATTAAAATAATAGTGGATGCTAAAATATACTAATCCTGAAAGAAGATTGGATGGGAGAAAAAATAACCAGATAAGCTACCAGGTCTACAGCTGCCAAGACAAGATGTGATCTATCATTCAATATAGTTGAAAATCCACCATCATATCTATTTGGATGTTTCCTTCATTCATCCAGCTCATTAAAGTAACTATCCTATAAATGACTGCTTTTTCTTATTTCAAATCTATTTTCATTTGTGTTGTTAATGTTTAGCTTCAAAATTGTTTGAATGTTTACATATGTTCATATGTTTGTTTAGGAAAGATGCATTTACTTTGTTATCTTGGATCTTTTCATTAGTTATCTTTTAATCATACTGACTTACACAGTTTTATTTAAGAATATTGAAGCCTGGGGGCGCCTGGGTGGCTCAGTCATTAAGCGTCTGCCTTCAGCTCAGGGCGTGATCCTGGCGTTCTGGGATCGAGCCCCACCTCAGGCTCCTGGGAGCCTGCTTCTTCCTCTCCCACTCCCCCTGCTCGTGTTCCCTCTCTCGCTGGCCGTCTCTCTCTCTGTTGAATGAATAAATAAAATCTTCAAAAAAAAAAAAAAAGAATATTGAAGCCTTTACACTGTTTACTGAGAAAGAATAAATAATATATTTTTTCCTGATCTTATTATTAATAATAAAGACCTAAGAAAATAAGTTATTTATACTTCAAAGATCCCTGAAGTTATCACATTTATTTTATTTTACAAAACAAAAGAAAGCAAGTAAACAAAACCTGGTTTAAATGACTCGTTTTAGTATAAATGCTTCTTGTCTCAGCTAAGTGAAGTTTCTCTTAGCATCCCAAGTGATTTGTCCAACGTAGACCTCTAATTCTTTAAGAAGCTGTAACGAATGGACAGTAGGGGCAGGCTGTAGTTTACAGGGTGTAGTAATGTGATTGTGGGAGTCCTCAAATGACTGGATTTTAGGTTTCTTCAACCAGAGTCACCCAAAGTCAGGCTTTAACTGGCTGTATAAAGTTTTCCTCCGTTTTACCATCAAGAGTACAGGCCACTGCGGTACCTAATGATCAGATCACTCTAAGGAAAGGAATAATATAGTCAATTCTAGTTGGTTAAGAAATGAAGGTTTTTAATTCCAGGAATTTAATAATAAAGGTTGCCTATAATATTTTGATTTTTTAATATACTGACTCCCGTAATGATTGAAGAAAACATCCATTAATTTATTAGAGAAATTCTTTCATCAAGATATTTTATGGAAAGGTCTATGCGTAAATATTTGGTACAAAGTGTAAGTTTAAGTCTTCTTAAAATGATTCTACTCTCAAATAATTTTGTTTTCAAAGGTCACATCTCTTGAGCAATGACTAATTTTCTCCTGGTGATTAGTAATCACAATTATGTGCAATGGTGGTTCTTGATGACTTTTTCTCCCACTGAATGAAACAACACATTTCAAAATTAGGACTTTGGGACATTTGGTTCTTCTAAATCACATTTTTTTCCTCCAGTAAATAGAGTGGCCAATTTATGGACTCATATATTGTTATATTTCCATATAGGTTTATATAAATCATTTTATAAGAAGAAATTGATAAAATGTCAAAAAATATCATTTATCAGCATTTTCTTCATATGTCTAAGTTTATTACAGCTTGAAAAATTGTTTTTCAATGGTTTTGGCAATGTAAATATTAGAATGGAAATTACATTTTCATTTAATCCTTTGGACATCTGTATAAAACATCTGGACATTTGAGTTAATTTTTTTTTCTTGATCCGCTTTGATCCAGCTGTTTGGTGTAGTAAAGATCTCAACTGTCAAGCACATCAAGTCTGCGTTCTTATCACTTTCTGCACATCTGTTACTGACATGATGTTAGCTAACTTCTATGTAGGCAGAAGCCAATTTCTGGGCCTATTTTGAAATCTTGAGTTGTTTTGTATTAAGAAAGAGGTGCGAAACAAAACTTACTGAACAAGGAAATAATAATACGCTTATAATGCATTGTTTGCCTATGATGGCCCAGGCTCTACATGGTGTGATGTTGGTCACGTACTGTGTGCTGTTATCTCAGCCTCGTGAGCCATTAGCTCTTTATTTTTATTTTTTTTTAAATATTTTATTTATTTATTCGACAGAGATAGAGACAGCCAGCGAGAGAGGGAACACAAGCAGGGGGAGTGGGAGAGGAAGAAGCAGGCTCATAGCAGAAGAGCCTGATGTGGGGCTCGATCCCATAACGCTGGGATCACGCCCTGAGCCGAAGGCAGACGCTTAACTGCTGTGCCACCCAGGCGCCCCGCCATTAGCTCTTTAATACTGGAAAAGTCACCTAACTTTTTTGGGTCTTAGTTCCCAAATTTACAAAATGTAAGGGTAACACAATTCATTGTTTTAAAATTGTGTTAAAAAACTAACACGAAATTGGGGCACCTGGGTGGCTCAGTCATTAAGCGTCTGCCTTCGGCTCAGGGCGTGATCCCGGAGTCCTGGGATTGAGCCCGGCATCAGGCCCTTCTGCTGGGAGCCTGCTTCTTCCTCTCCCACTCCCCCTGCTTCTGTTCCCTCTCTCTCTGGCTGTCTCTCTCTCTGTCAAATAAATAAAATAAATCTTAAAAAAAAATAACACGAAATCTACCCTCTTAACAAATTTTAAGTATGCAGTATTGTTAGCTATAAACACAATGTACAGTGTCGTTAACTACAAACACAACTGTAAGCACAGCAGAGCTCTAAAACTTTTTCATCTGCGTAACTGAAACTTTATATGCTTTGAAAAGCAACACTCTATTTCCCACAGTTCATTTTTAAAGTCTCCTCTACATCTGAACTTCATTTCTGACAATTTCACATAAATGTTTAAACCAACATTATAATCCATAATGTTTATTTAGTAAATATACATATCTTATGTATTATATATATATATATATATATGATACTGTTCAAAACAAATTAAGGAACACAACCTTTCAGAGCTAGAGATTTCTTAAATTTCCAAGAGCTGAGTTTTAGTTGAGCAAACGTGGAGAAATGTGCAAATACAGGCAGAGATGTAATCAAGAGATGATGCCATTTCTAAGCCTATAATGCATACAGCTTGCAGAGCTTGGGTGTCTGAACATTTCGCTTACAAAAATATGTTTTGCTTATAAAATTGGGGATGGAAATGATCATCCCACTTTTATTTAGTCTTGGTGGATAAAGCATGAGATTCGAATTTTAGGAAGGAAATTATAACATCAGATTTTTCCTTATATGTAAGTAGTGGCACTAAAGTGCACCTATAAAGATGTGACTAAATCAAGATAAAGAACTTATGATGAAGGTGAGGGACACCTTCAGGTACTCATTATTATTTTGATCCTAACTGGAGGAAAACCACACACACACACACACACACACACACACACACACACACATACCCTCTCAACTGGAACATGGCTGAGCATTCATTTTCTGTTTCTATAACCTTCCAAAACTTTCCCCTGCTATCTCGGGGTTCTTTGTGATGTCTTTGGAGCAAAACAGAGTAGGTAAGAACAGTTGAAGTAAGGGATAGTATGGTGTAATGATTAGAAACATGTAGCCTGGTGCCTAGTAGTCAAGATTTGATTCTGACTCATCCATTGTCTAGTACTTAGAACAGTATTCAGCTCCCAGTAAATGATCCATAAATGTCAACTTTTTAGTATGGTGTTAGACACACATGGTAGAATGGAACAAATATTGAGAGAGGAAGGAAAAAAAGTATTTTGTTATGATGGGTACTGATCAAGAGAGAAAACTCTACTGGCATGGCAGTCTTTGAATAATATGTGTTATTCATATGCTTTATAAATATGGGAGCTGAAGTATGGAAAATTTACATAATTTTCTATTATTAAACATCTATTTAATCCCAAAGCTAAGAAAATATCCTTGCTTTTATTAAAGGAGACTAATGTAATAAAGGCTTGGGTTTTAAGACATGTTGAGGAAGGAAAACAGTTGGAACAACAAGAATGATAGGGAAATTGGAGTGGAGGTCTACTTTGAAGTTTGAGGCCATATCTTACTGCTGTAGTGCATGAAAGAGGGTTGAGTGCACAAAATTCTGGTCAAATAGTTTCAATTCTTGGGGAAAAAATGGTAAATTAATGCAAGCTTTCAATACAATCCACATATTGCAAATAAGAGCTAGACAGCTGTTTGGGTCTGAACAGAGAAACCAAGGGAGGTATTCAGTCCTATAAGTATAGCTATGGTTGGGTTCATAAGAGGAAAGTACTACAACAGGGCTTCAAAAGAGTGAACAATATCATCATCTAGTCCTATACATTGTTCTGAATCAAATGCTATTATATGGAGTTCTGCTAATTCAGGATGGGGGTACAGGTGGAGAATGAGAGTTCTTAAGTATTTTCTATCTCAATACCAAATTGTATATTGTATATTGTAGACCCTTTCAGAGGAGATACTTAGGCAAACTGAGGAAAGATAACAGATGGTTATTCTTGTCCATCCAATAGCTAACTAATTGGTGTCATTGTAGACTTTTTCTAGACCTGAACCACCGTTCCTGTTCCCTCTCCCTACTGTAACCCAAACTCATCTCGACTTTTTTTCTGTACCATTTTATTCAACATAGTCTTTCCCAGTGATTGTTAAATTACAAAGAACAGAAATGCTCAAGGAAAGGGAGGTTCACTCTAGGCTGTTTCATAGAATCTAAGTGAAGAAAATATTGTCAGTTCTTGTGAGAGATAGTACTGAGAATTTTAAGAGCCATCACAATCAGAGGTAGCTGTATTAGTCAGCTTGGGGACCAATGACAAATTACCATTTACTGGGTGGCTTAAACAAAGAAACATTTTATCCTTTAGAGTTTTGGAGGCTAGGGAGTGTAGGATTAAGTCACCAGCAGATTCAATGTCTGGTGAAAGCTTGCTTCCTGGTACATAGCTGACTTTTTGCTGTGTCCTCACATTGTGGAAGAGGCAAGGGAGCTCTCTCTGGGATTCCTTTTATAAGGGCAGTAATGTCATTTACTGCACCCTCATGACCTAATCACCTCCAAAGGACCCACCTCCAGATAACACCATGATGGGGCTTAGGGCTTCAACATATGAAGTTTGGGGGGGGGGATATAAACTTTCAGTCCGTAGCAGCAGCTTCTCTGTCTAATTTTGAGACCATTTAGTCCCTGGGTGCTGCTTACCTCTATGGCTTGGGATTATTTCATAATGCTGTCTTTGAACCAGATTTTGAATCCATCTGTGGATGAGTTATCATGACTGAGCTAAAAAGATGCTACTGTTCCCTGAATCTATATAAGCTTCCAGATTTACTTCTCACAAACAGCACTAGAGGCTCTCTATTCAAAGCTGATGTGCTCAGTTGGACCACAAGCCTACCCCAGTGTCATTAACCATTATAAAGATTGATCTCATGGTACGTGTGGTGGCAGGAATGAAGCCCTCAGGGCAGGGGACAACAGGAGTCTAGCTTGAGTAGGAACGCCAAAAGAAATCTACCATATATTATCTCGTTATCTGCTGACCATCACTGGGATACTCAGTGGGCCAGGTACTGACTCTCGGGTTCTCATAGTACAGTGTTTTTCTTCCTGCTTTGATGATAGCACTCACCACAATATAGTAAGTCTCCTCTGTTTATCAGACTGCTGCTCCAAGCAATCTGTGAACTCCTCAAGACCAAAGATTGAGTTCTATTTATTCTTATACTCCTGGCACATCTCCTAGTGTTTTTCACATAGTAGATCTTCAAAATATGATGTTGATCTAATTTTCCATGGTGAGTCATTAAATCAATTATAACACTTCGTGAGTTGTTTAGATGGAAAAGAACATCCATGTGATTTAAGGGGTCAATTATCTGTAGGTAGGGAAGCTGAAGATTATTTATAGAATCACATTTGATGTAGCTTAGCCCAGACATCATGAATTTTCACTTAATCATCAGTCACAAGTGGGAAGGCAAAAAGTGGCCAGGAATGGGAGTTTTCTGAAATGATAATCACGAAGGGTTTGGAGGGAGCTGTGCAGTATTTTGAGAAAAGTTACCATCCTTATTCTCTTCTGTAAGATGCGTAACACATGTATTAGAGACACTGAACAAAAGGACACTCTTCAAATTTGTTTACACCAGCAATTTTCAATTTTTTTGAGCATACAATCTCTCTCTACCCCCAACTATCTCTCACCCTCTTAAGATGGTAGTTCTAAGCCATTAGTCAAAGCTACACTGGCGTATGGGGATTAGAAGAGCACAGAGCCGGAGAAATAAAGAGCTAGAAACCCAATAAAGAATCAGGGACCAGGAGTTTATGGCTATAAGAATTGAATAAGAGCATAAAATAAGGAGCATGAGCAGTCTAGGCTTTTGGTGGAATATTGCAATTCTGGAAAGGCAGAAACTAATTCCCAGGGAGCTGTAGGTGAAAGCTGTAGGAACTTAAGGGCAAAAAGAACATTTTCTGACACCTAGGCCAGCTGGGTGATTTTCTTATTTATAGTTATCTGGGACTTCAATCTCTTCATATCTAGGACTAGATATACAGATGGACTAGACGTACATCCTCTTATTAGGCATGTACTTTGGGCAAATTACTATATAAGGCATTTGGTGAAATAAAAAAGCATTTTCTTACTGATCATTTTGGTAGATCAGAGACATATTTTTGGGGAAAAAAACTCCAGATGATTCATCTCAATGTATGGAAAGTGACAAATTAGAAGGGGGATATATAGGGGCATTGAGAGTTCAAAAAAGGGAGGGAGGAATCACTTTGGTCCATGACTATCTGAGAATGATTTGTCAGAGGGGTGGATTTTATTTGGAATCCAAAGGCTAGATAAACTTTAGGTAATTGGAGAGGGAAGAGGAGGACATTTGAGGGCTGATGATAAATGTGAATAAAGGTGTGGATGCTAGACTGTGAAAGGAGTGTTTGTGATCGGGATGATTGAAGTAAAAAAATGTCCTACAGAGTAATAACACAGAAGATGAGAAGGGAGGTAAAGGCCAGACTTCTGTAGGTAAAACTTTGATTCTATCCTATCCTGTAAAAATCAAGACTATTAAGTATGTGTGAACACTAGAAATGTAACAGGACGAAGATGGTGGGTGAGATGTATGTCTGGTAATGTGCATCACAGATGACATAAAAGAGAAGTTGTAAATGGATACCTTTTAAAAATAAACAGCTCTCTGGGCCTCACCGTAGATTTTCTAAATCAAAACCTTCCGATGAGGACAGCAGGAGAGAATTTGCTGGGATTCCCTTAGCAATAAAGTAACAAGGTTGCAAAATTCAGTGGCAAGATGGAGGAAACAAATTTGTGGCTTGATTAGCTTTGGGGAATGTGGGTTAGTGAGCCTCCAGAAAAAAGCTAATGAGCTAACATCACTGAGTTAATCTTTTCATGAATTCTGTTTATTTATTGCTTGTAGTAAATAAACTATATGCAAAGTAATGTTCTGACATTGCTCTTATCTCAACTGAGTAGGGTATATTTACAATATGTCTTAAACTGGGAAAGGGGGATTATTTCATCTCAAGACTAAACAATGTGAGTTATTTTTATTGCCATATTTTCTAGTTTTACTTTAAAAGAGGTAATATCATCCTCCTTACATCGTCTGTTTTAATACTATACTTTGGAAAGCAAAGCAGGGCACCTGGGTGTCTCAGGGGGGTAAGTGTCTGACTTCAGCTCAGGTCATGACCTTAAGGTCCTAGGATTGAGGCCCTGCGTGGAGCCTCCTCATTGGGCTCCCTGCTCAGTGGGGAGTCGGCTTGTCCCTCTCCCTCTTCCTCTGCCCCTCCTCCCACTTGTGCACTCTCTCTCTCTCTTTCTTAAATAAATAAATAAAATCTTAAAAAAAAACAAAACAAAAAAGCAAAGCAACCTTTCTTTCTGGAACAAAAATTGTAATGTCACTCCTGTTGATAGGAGAAGCTATGTAAGGGGTATTAGGGCAAGAAATGTCTGAGAGTCCGAAGATCTTACTGGAGAATGATTCACAGCCTTTTTGTGGGCTATAAAAAATCATTGTGGGACCAGAGCTGAAAGATTTTTAGGGAAATGAGAAATGTACATCGGATAAGTAATACTGTAACTTTATTTCATTAATTGTACTCATTTATTCCTCACTTTTTCCACACCTACCCACTGCCACAAATGGCTTTTCAAATTTTTCCCAAAACTAGTTTTCAATAGTTTCAGAAGAATCATTGAACAGATATTTTGTTTCCAAACACATCACTCAGAATCTCCCGTCAAAGGTTGTACTAAATAATAACTCTCTAGAAAGGAGAAAAAATAAATTCTGTTATAAATGTTTCTGTCTATATATGGACATTTTTGCTATCATATAGAATTTTCCAGTAAACACATTCAGTTCTCTAGAACTGCAATGCCAAATAGGTCACCAACAACTCATTACTTCCACTGATAGAGTTCCACTGGATCTGCTCTTCTTATAAATGTAGCTACTGTAAGAGGTACTCATGATATTTACTTTTTTAAACACTAAAATTGTCATTGGTGGTTGGGGAGTGGAGATGAATGAGTGGAACACAAAAATTTTTAGAACAATAAAAGTAATCTGCATCTTACCATAAGGATGAAAGATACATGCTATTATATACTTGCCGGCAGTCATAGAATGCACCATGCCAAGAGTGAACGCTAATGTAAACTGCGAACTTTGGGTCATGATGTGTCAAGGTTTATCAATTGTAACCAATGTGCCACTCTGGAGGATATTGATAATGGGAAAGGTATGCGTGTGCGGGGGCAGAAGCTGTATGAGGAGTCCCTGTACTTACTGTTCAATATTGCTGCGAACCTCAAACTTCTCTAAACTGCTTAAACTGTTCTAAAATTTTTTTAAAAATTAAAATAAGTAAATGACCTATATACCTAAACATGGACAGTAAGATATCATATCTAAATATCTTATCTTATTTAGAATAGCATTCTGCATATAAAATTTGGAAACATTGTGCTTTGGGGGAATCTTTGCTCATCCCAAGTACAAAAAAAATATGATGTAAAAAGCAATTTTCAATAGTGGAAACAGTTGCCTTTTGAATACAAATGCCCAATTGCTTGTGACATCCGGGCAAATCACTTGTTCATATGATCAATCTATCTACAAATACTGGGTGTGGAAGTATTGTTTATAAGGTTGGCAATAAACTATGAAAACATAGTTATGAATAGTTTGACAACATTTTAATAACATGCCAAAATCTAGTGCTTACTTATGGTTTGAATTTCACTTGGCAAAGAAAGAATATGGTCAAAACAAGGATATGGAGATATATTGCTCCCAGCCCCTACCTTCACCATAAAAAAGTAATCTTGCATTATAGAATGGATAAATCTAGCTATGTTTCATGGTTCAAACATTGTTCTCTACTGAACAAGCCACTCTGATAAGACAGCTGCAGAATAGAAACATTGGTTGCCAAAAGGAAGAAATTCTACATGTCTGAAACCAAACTAAGTTCTGTAAATTGCTAGAGAAATCCTTGTGGGCCATAGAAATTTATGCAAGTTTCAAATCAGAAGATGTTTTCCTTCACCTTCATCAATTCTCCTTTATTAAAAAGAATGAATATTTATTACAGTGCAGTGCTTTTTTAAATTTAGAACTTTATTCAATGGTGAATTTATCTCGTGATCTTTTTTTTTTAATTGAAGTATAGTTGACACACAATGTTACATTAGTTTCAAGTGCACCAGTGATCTGACAATATCTGAGTACTCTTGACGTTTGCTATGCAACTTAAAAACTTTTATTTTTATTTATTTATTTGTTTATTTATTTGTGTATTTATATACTTACTTTTATTTTTATTATTATGTTCATTTAGCCAACATATATAGTACATCATTAGTTTTTGATGTGTTCAGAGATTCATTAGTCATGTATAACACCCAGTGCTCATCACAACCCTTAATACCCATAACCTGGTTACCCCATCTCCCCACCCACCTCCCTTCTGTAACCCTTAGTTTGTTTCCTGGAGTCCAGAGTCTCTCATGGTTTGTCTTCCTCTCTGATTTCTTCCCATTCAGTTTCCTTCCCTTCCACTGTGGTCCTCCATGCTATTCCTTATGTTCCGTATATAAGTGAAACCATATGATAATTGCCTTTCTCTGCTTGACTTATTTCACTTAGCATAATCCCCTCCAGTTCCATCCATGTTGATGCAAATTGTAGGTAGTCATCCTTTCTGATGACTGAGTAATATTCCACCGTATATATGAACCACATCTTCTTTATCCATTTATCTGTCGATGGACATCTGGGCTCTTTTCATAGTTTGGCTATTGTGGTCATTGCTGCTGTGAACATTGGGGTGCAGGTGCCACTTCGGATCACTACATTTGTATCTTTGGGGTAAATGCCTGGTAGTGCAATTGCTGGGTCATAGGGTAGCTCTATTTTCAACTTTTTGATGAACCTCCATACTGTTTTCCAGAGTGGCTGCACTAGCTTGCATTCCCACCAACAGAGTAAGAGGGTTCTCCTTTCGCCACATCCTCACCAACACTTGTTTCCCGTCTTGTTATTTTTTGCCATTCTAACTGGTGTAAGGTGGTATCTCATTGTGGTTTTGATTTGTATTTCCCTGATGGCTAGTGATGTTGAACATTTTTTCATATGTCTGTTGGTCATTTGTATGTCTTCTTTGGAGAAGTGTCTGTTTATGTCTTCTGCCCATTTCTTGACTGGATTATATGTTTTTTGAGTGTTAAGTTCGAGAAGTTCTTTATAGCTTTGGATACCAGCCCTTTACTGAATATCTTTTCCTATTCCGTGGGTTGCCTCTTAGTTTTGTTGACTGTTTCCTTTGCTGTGCAGAAGCTTTTTATCTTCATGAAGTTCCAAAAGTTCACTTTTGGTTTTGTTTCCTTTGCCTTTAGAGATGTGTCTTAAAAGAAGTTGCTGTGGCCAATGTTGAAGAGGTTACTGCCTGTGTTCTTTTCTAGGATTTTGATGGATTCCTGTCTCACATTGAGGTCTTTCATCCATTTTGAGTTTATCTTTGTGTATGATGTAAGAGAATGGTCCAGTTTCATTCTTCTGCATGTGGCTGTCCAATTTTCCTAGCATCATTGAAGAGACTGTCTTTTTTCCATTGGATATTCTTTCTTGATTTGTCAAAGATTAGTAGACTATAGCATTGAGGGTCCATTTCTGGGGCCTCTATTCTGTTCCATTGATCTATGTGTCTGTTTTTGTGTCAGTACCAAGCTGTCTTGATCATCATAGCTTTGTAATATAGCTTGAAGTCAGGCATTGTGATGTCCCCAGCTTTGATTTTCTTTTTCAACATTCCCCTGGCAATTTGGGGTCTTTTCTGGTTCCATACACATCTTAGGATTGTTTGTTCCAGCTCTGTGAAAAATGCCAACGGTATTTTAATAAGGATTCGTTGAAAGTGTAGATTGCTCTGGGCAGCACAGATATTTTAACAATGTTTATTCTTCCAATCCATGAGCGTGGAATGTTTTTCCATCTCTTGGTGTCTTCTTTAATTTCTTTCATAAGTGTTCTGTAGTTCCTAGAGTATAGATCCTCTACCTCTTTGGTTAGGTTTATTGCTAGATATCTTATGGTTTTTGGTGCTATTGTAAATGAAATCGATTCCTTAATTTCTCTTTCTTCAGTTACATTGTTAGTGTATAGAAATGCAACTGATTTCTGTGCATTGATTTAGTATCCGGCCACACTGCTGAACTGCTGTATGAGTTCTAGTAGTTTGGGGTTGGAGTCTTTTGGGTTTTTGCAAAAGTATCATGTCATTTGTGAAGAGAGACAGTTTGACTTCTTCTTTGCCAATTTGAATGCCTTTTATTTCTTTCTGTTGTCTGATTGCTGAGGTTAGGTCTTCTATTTTTTTTTTTTTAAAGATATTATGTATTCATTTGAGAGAGAGAGAGACAGAGAGAGCACAAGCGGGGGGGGGGGGGGAGGCAGAGGGAGAAACAGATTCCCCACTAAGCTGGGAGCCCGAAGTGGGGTTCGATCCCAGGACCTGGAGATCATGACCTGAGCCAAAGGCAGATGCTTAAACATCTGAGGCACCCAGGCACCCTGAGGTTAGGACTTCTACTACTATGTTGAACAATAATGATGAAACTATTAAAACCAAAGGACCTCATTTATAGCTCTGCCTAATCTATCATAATGTATGTTTTGCCCTTTAAGGAATGTTTAGGATTGAGATTTCTTCTTTCTTTCTTATGTATTTCTTCTGACCAGCACCCATTAGATAGCTATTATAACACTGCATCTCTCCTAAATGCTTCACTGGAGAAGACAAACTTCTTTAAATTTCTTTAAACTTCTTTAAAATGCTTGGGTAAAATCTGGGTAGATTTTTGCTATAAAGTAATGAATATAGCATCTGTTCGTTTATCTATTAGAAATTATATCAACTGGAAATGCTAATTATTTTATAAAACTCACTATAAAGTTGGTAATATTAATTCCATTATACATTAAGGCAAAGAGAATTGAATTTCTTATGGTTGTATAGCTGATAAGTTTCAAAACTGGGTTTCAAAACATTTGTATTCTTCTAAAAATTATAGTTATTAAATATTGAGTTCTTACAAGGAAAACTTGAGTCTAATAAAATTGATTGGCATTAATTTTGAAACCCTCTATGGGCTCCTAACTTATCCCATCATCTTTACGCCACATGCAGAAAAATTCAGAGGTAAACAGATTCTAAATACTGTTCTTATCATTCTTTTCCCTTTGTTTTTGCTTTTATCAAATATGTTAGATTCCCCAAATTATATATTATTTAGGTTTTTCAAATTTTTAAATTTTTTGTAGGTAGGGTTTTATATTTATTCTGTGTTTTGTTTTTTTCGAGCATTGTGATCCTATGATTCACTGTTATTTTGTGTATACTTTATTAATATTTAGATCTGAATTATATTCCATTCCGTGTATACCCATTGAGATATTTATCCACTATATTGTAGATGAACTTGGGTTTTTTTCTCAGGATTTTACTTTTATGGTGTCATGAAGATTCTGAAACATATTTTCTGGTGCACAGATGTAGAGATTCTCCAAGACATTGGCTTTCACATTTTTTAATCTAGAAAATGTACCTTATTCAGTACTATTATATGAACATATTTTTGTATAGGTATATGTATACATGAATGTGCCTTTATGTATGTTTGTAAAACTGAAACCAAAAGAAAATTGTAAAATGCACCTTTAAAAAATTCTACTCTATTCTCTTTCGTTTTAAGAAAAGGGGGTGCTAGTTTTGACTTACTGTATCTTTTTAGTCAAAACTAAGTTGCACACTTCAGTTTCAAGCACTGCTCTGAGATATACTGAGGGGAGAAATTAGTTAGTTTAGGGTATTTTAGGCAAGATAGGCTAGACCCTTGCAATAGGAAAACTACCACCACAACATATCAGAGACTTCACATTAGTAAGTGTTACTTGGCACGTGCATAAACTCTGCTGTAGGAAAGGAATGGTGTTTGGGTTCACACAGTCAGGCGGAGACCCAGACTTACCAAGGCTCCGCCCAAGAGTGGAGAGAACTAGTGGGTTGTGCATCTCCTGTGACTTCTGGGGTTTTTTGCCCAAAGCTCACTAGAAAAAAAAAAAAGTAGCAGGAAATTCGGTGGAGCAGATGAATATTTGGTGAACACCACTGTCTTTGCCATGGAAAGTATTTGCTTCTTCAACTTAACAGTTTAAATTGTTTTCCAAATGATTGCTTTGATTTACGCTTTCATCAGAAGTTTATAATTATACATATACTTTAGCAGAATAGTTAGAATCTGACAGGTGTGAAATCCTAACTTATTGTGATATTAATTTGTATTTACCTTATCACAAATGAGTTTGTCTTTATGAATAAATCTGGGCCAGTTTCATTTCTTCTGTTGTTAAATACCTGCTCAAGCCTTTTGCTGTCTTTCTTTGCTGTCATTTTTACATTTTCATATTGTTCTGTTCGGGTCATTGTATATTTATGATTTCTTATATATTCTTTATGCGCTCTCAGTTGTAAGCTAAGCACATTGCTCCTTTCCCTTTGAACTCGTCTTTCACTTTTTTATCGTAACTTTTGTAGTGGAATCGATTAGTCTTTTACCTTATGATATTCTTTCTGTGCCTTGTCTAAAAATGCCTCTGTTCCGGGTCTTAGAGTGACTTTTCTACAATTTCCACTGAAAGCTTTTCTTTCTTGTATTTTATAGATAAGCCTTTTGTAAACTTGGAATTGGTTTTAATGTATGATAGGAGGAAAGTATCCCATTATAATATGAATGCAGAATATGAATGCAGAATAGGTACAGACAAAGATATGGATAGCTATAAACAGAGAGATATGAATAGATAGATGGATAGACAGATAGATGATAGAAAGATGATAGATAGATAGATAGATAGATAGATAGATAAAAATATTTTCCCACATGTACAAACAATTGTCCAAAGGTAATTTTTAAGAAGTTTACCCTTTTCTTATGGTATAAACTGTTTTCTCTGCCATAAACTAAAATATTCTCCTCTGCAAGAGTTTATTTCTGGAATCTCTGCTCTATTTTTCATATTTCTATCCCTGCCCATCTATCTGGTATATTAAGCTCCCTCAGTTTATGCTTCTTCAAAAGCTAAGGCTATACTTGGCTTTTGTTCTTTAATATAAATTTCTAACTGTTTTCCAAAATCAACCCCTGCCAACTCTTGTGTTTGGTTTGGATGCTATTCATTCTATTGATTATAAGGGCCAATTTTTATTTCATCAACAGTCTAACTCTCCATTTATTTAGGTCTTCCTTAGCATAATCCAATTAATTTCTTTATAAATGTATTTTACATCTTTGATTCATTTCTTATCACTTTTTATTCATGTTATTATTGATAAAACTTTAAAATTCTACTGGTAACACACTATGACTGATGTGTAGGATGCATTTGACTTTGTCGTACTACCTCTGTAACTACAAAATTTGATAAACTCATTAACTCTAATAATTTGTGATTGTTTCTATGGTTTTGCACATATATAATCGTATCATCTAAGAAGAATAACAGATTATCTCTTTCTTTCCCATTTTATTTTGTATATTTTGTATATATTTTCCTTATTGCAGAATAAACAGTAAAGTTTTAAATGTTCCATGTGCCCTTGAGCAGAATATATATCCTGAAGTTACTGGTATGGAGCTGTATGTAATCCCCATCAGTCAATCATTTCATTTACATGGTTTGTTTTCTCTATATTTAATAAATTTTACTCTAGCTTTCAATTACCAGAGAGTTCAGTTACGTTATTCTACCAAGATGGTAGATTTGTTTATTTTTTTTACCCTGTTTTTCATTTTGTATTGAACATGTTTCACTACTATGTTATTAGGTGCATAAAAGTTGAGAATTGCTATCTATTCATGGTTAAATATCGTATTGTTATGTAGTAACCTTTTTTATTATTCCTTTCTGCTTAAAAGTCATATCTTCTGATAGTAATATAACCATACTAGCTTTGTTTTTGTTAATATGTTTGTTAACATTTATTATGTATTTTCCAATGTTCTAATTTCAACCTGTAGTTTAAACCATTATCATAGAAATTTGTTCAATTTTCTCATTAAGGTTGTCAATTGAGAATGGCAAAATAAACTTAATTGAATTTTGGATTTAGAATATTGACAGGTATTAAAAAAATAAAAAGAATGAACTTAATTGAGAGTATGTGGATTTAAATTTTTCCTTTTTTTGAATAAAACAATGGGTTCTTGAAGCAATCAGATGAAAGCCCTTAATATTAATGTATATGGAAACCTGAAGTCAGAAAAATAGAGCCATCCTTTTAATTGGCTTGATATAAATCCAAAACAGAACAGAAAACAAAACAAAACAAAAAACAAAAAAAGGAAACAACAAAAGGAAAACATTTATTCATCATGTGAAAAATCTGTTTCCTCAAATATTTGAGTGGATTGAATCATTCTTTATGATATTTTATTTCATCTTGTGTTTGCCATTTATTGCTATTACGTAAATTAAATGGGAACATGCATTATTTGATGATGGCAAAAAATGAAAATGTTTTAAATACCAAAATAAAAATCAAACTTAGTGTTATTATTATCAAGCAGTGTATAACATTATTGGTAATTTATGTATATATACAAATACTAGTTCAATTACATATTTTTGAAAATGTATGCAATTTACTACACTAATAATTCTATCAGATGATAAGTAAAACTGCATCTGTAGGCCCACAACTAAGCATGACCACATCAGCTAATGTTTTACATCTTTACCACCAGTCATTAAATTCTCCTTATACCAGGTTAAAAAAGCTATGAGCTAAATATATCTTCTCAATATTGCTCTGTTGTATGAGGAATTTCATATCCTTTTGCATACAATCCAACTTACTTTAAGCTTCTAGAGGAAATTTTAAACTGACATCTGATAATTCTCTTAACACTATTCATCAAACATTTTTAGAAGAACTATCAGCCCATAAGTTCTGATTCTGATATAAATTTCCTTTTACTAAACACTCTGATAGCTACTGTAGGTAACTATTGGTATTAAAAAGCATATGGGTGGGACTCCCGGGTGGCTCAGTATATTTAGTGTCTGCCTTGCCCTTGGGTCATGATCCCAGGGTCCTGGGATCGAGCCCTACATCAGCTCCCTGCTCAATGGGAAGCCTGCTTCTCCCTCTCCCACTCCCCTTTCTTGTGCTCTCTCTCTGTCAAATTAATATATAAAATCTTAAAAAATAAAAAGTATATGGGCATATTTTATCTTTTTGAGGTAGTGAAAATACAATGTGAGCATTTCTTCCCCATCAAGACTTTTCCCCCCAAATATATCATACAGAATATCAACATATTCTAAGAAAATTGATAAAAATGAAATGCTAAGTAGGTATACCAGAAGTAAGTGACAGATTCGGAAACTACAGACAACACAGGCATGATGCCTGTGCTAAATGACAAAAAGAATGTATCATGGAATATAAGAAAGGATGCCACTAAGTACGTAAAATTAGATTGGCTGCCAGGATTGTTGACATTTTGTCTGAAGAATTCAAAGTTGATCTTGGGGAAATTATTTGAGGTGTAGTGGAAATGTAAGTGTTTTATTTAAGAATAAAATAGGGGTGTTTTAAAATATGCATCAGAAGGAAGAGAAACTGGATAAGGCAAGACTAGTGGAAAAGTTATGTAGTGATTGAAAAATCATCTGTTGGGGTGCCTGGGTGGCTCAGTCAGTTAAGAGTCTGATCCCAGGGTTCTGGGATCAAGACCCGCATCAGGGTTCCTGTTCAGCCAGGAGTCTGTTTCTCTCTCTTACTCTGCCCCTCCCTCATTCATGCTCTCTCTCTCTCTCTCTCTCTCTGTGTCTCAAATAAATAAATAAAATCTTTAAAAAAAATAATCTGTTGAGGTCACGGGTTTTGTGGCGACAAAGAAATACAGACACATAATGAATATGTACCATTGTATTAGCTACCTAGGGCTGCCATATGTGGTACCATGGACTGGATGGCTTGAGCAACAGAAATTTATTTTGTCATAGTCTTGGAGGCTGTAAGTTCAAGATCAAGGTGTCTGTGGGATTGGTTTCTTCTGAGATCTCTTTGGTTTATAGAGGGCTGTCATCTCCCTCTCCCTTCACCTGTCTTCCCTCCTTGTGTCTGTGTCCCAATCTCTTGTAGGAACACCAGTAATAGTGAATTAGAGCCCACCCATATAACCTCATCTTAACTCTTCAAAGTTCCCATTTCTAAATTCAATCACATTCTGAGGTATTGGAGTTTAGGAGTTTAACATGCGAATTTTGAGAAGACACAATTCAGGTAAAAAAATTACATTGTACAGAAAGTTAAAATGTTTCTGTAGAAGTTCCTGAGATTTAAGGCTCAGGAATAGTAAAATTAATATGTGAACAATAAAGATATAAGTTGACTAAAAACATTTTGAGAGGGCAGGAGTAGCAAAATTTGAGACTCATTGAGTTTGAGTTGACATGTGGGCATAAAATAACTACAGCTTATAGGCAATACTATATATTTTCTAGAACTAGGGTTTCCAAAATGCCTTGATTGCCCGGAATGATCTGCTTTATGACTGTTGTCCCATTATATTTATTAATAGTGCTCTTTTTTGCTCTTTAAAAATGTCCCTATTTAGAAGATAAATTATAAGACCAACCTAATTGGAAACTTCAATGGACCTTCAACATAAATGGCCAAGCCATTTAATGATTATTACCTAAAGGTATACTATTAGCCAGGCACTATGCTTCATGCTAGAACAGAAATAATGAGGAGGATATGAGTCTTTCTCTTTAATCTCATTGATTATCATTGAACCCTCACAATGATAACAGGTAGATGGAGCTATTATCTTCTGAGGTAGAGCAGTTGAAAAGCTTGACTTAGGCTCATATCTCCAATCATGCGATTAACCTCTATGTTATTCTGCAACTAATTTGATGGGTAAGTTTTCTGTAGAATGGAACCAGTGAGGACCCGTGGTCTTTCTACCGAACCATAGTCTCATCAAGTCTCTTCTACAGAGCAATCTTGAAAGCGATTTTCCAATCTTTTTTTAGTGTTATCTTATAAAACCCTAGAATCACTCTATTGACAACCACATTAAAGATATTTAATTTGGTTCAACTTACTTTAAAAAGTAAACCAATTAGCTAAATGCCTTCCTTTTTCTATTTCTCTGGACAATATAAATACACACCACGAGCTATTCCCTGGCCTCCACAGGAGTGAAATTCAAATGACAGGTGAGTTTTGTGTCATAAGAGGGCTAAAACAGAATGATGGTTATTAGTAGATTTTATCATTTTGTTATGCACTTAAAACCATCTTGTATTATATATAACAACCTACTCTTAGTTACTTAATACATATAGAAAATGAATCTATTGAGTATTCATAAAATATATCAGATTTTCTCATTGGGTGGGCATTCTATTAAAGTCAGGAAGGAGAAGCTAATAATTAACCATGATTATAACTTGATTTTTGATTGTACCACAATTATTTATTTATATTATAGATGTTTTGATTGTTGTTTTCAATTCTTCACTTTTCCTACTATCATTCTCTTTGCCCTGTGACTCCACACTTCTCAACAGTAGTGGTGTATATTTTTCTGCCCCACCATGCTGGGGCAGATGCCATGTGACTTGCTTTGGTCCCTGGAATATGAGTAGAGATTACTGTGGCTGTTCTAAGTCTGGACTATGGCAGCATTGCCCATTTATGCTTTCACCTCTTGCATTTCTGTCATTGCAATTAGAAGAACACACCCTGGCTGACCCATTGATCCAAGAAGGATTAGAAACACATGGAATAGAGTTCCAGCCTGCAGCTTAGTGCCAAGTTTAACCAAGTCCAGCTGCTTAATCAGCCAACTTCCAGCTGACCAACAGGCACAAGAACATGAATAAATGATTGTTGCAAGCCATTAATTTAAGGTAGTTTGTGACCCAGCATTATTTTGGCAATAGATGGCTTATCTACATCCATTCAGGAAATGCTTTTAGAATGCTTACTTGTCATACCCTGAGCTAGAAGGTGATAAAACAGGAGACAAGAGAACGGTGATACGGGACCTCATAAACTATAGTCTAGACAGTGACAGAGACAAGCAAGGGGATAATTGCAGTATAATGTGGACAAATGTTTTGTTCAGAGAATGGTGTCATAGGAGCCTGTGAGACTGGTGCCTCATTTATACCTGCGGGTTTGGTGTAAACTCTCCACCGGAAGTGCTGACAATGGTCGTCTCGCCAGATGTGTAGATGGAGAACTGACATGTCCTCGCAGCAGAATTAACAGTCTGAGTGAGCAGAGAGCACTGAATACTGAAAGGCCAGAAGGCGAGAATGGCTTGGGTGAGTGTCAGTGGACGTGTGGAGGTGAAACTGTTGAAGTATGTGAGCTCTAGACAACGCCGCACCTTGTTAACTGTGTGAAGGTGTTTGGACTTGGCTCACCACGAGTTGGGGGAGTGGTGGTGGGAGGCGGTTCTAGCTGTGCTTTCAGACACCTTTTATTCTTCAGTTGTCTCTGCCCTGAGAGGGTGAGAGTGTCTGTGCCTCAGTGCCTGATAAAGAGCTCTTCCTGGAGCATGGGCTTAATGCATTCCATGTGTTACATAGTTTGACAAATGTATATTTGCCAGTTTCAGTTTCTGGGAGGCAAATGGAAACATGAACAAAACAAGTGGTTAGTCATGTTGAATACAAGTTTAGGAATACATTGTGGATTAATTTATTAGATCATCTTGCATGCCTTTCTCTGCCAACTCAGGATGGATTAAATGCAGGACTAGTTTCCTGGTGGTTTGTCTAGTCTAATTTAAAACTAATCGAATGAAGGGGCTTCGACTCTCCAGGGAAATTATTCCCCGCCTTAATGGGTTTTGCTGCTAGGAAATGTTCTGCTGATAAACTGACCAAATGTTCCTTCCACAGTTTTATTACTTTGAGTTCTGATTTAAAACCATCTGAAATCTCTCTCCCTTTTACATAGCCACATAATCCCTTAATGTTACGTCAGTTTCGGGATGTCATTGTGCTTGTTTTTGTTTTTTCCTTTCCGGACCCTAGTTTTTCAGACGTCTATGAACTTTGAACTTTTTTTTTCTCCAGCCTTATTAGCTCATATATTTCAGGTCCATTTCACTCCGGGCTTTTTTTCTTCCTCTGGGCTTTAAGCATTTATATTCTCCTTTTTATTATCATCTCCCCCAATGGTGTTTGCATCATGCCCCTGATGAGGGTAATTAGTGAGCAGTTTGTCCCCTCTTCACAGCCATCCATAAAGATATTATGTGAAATAGAGCTCTCACGATCTTTTCTAGGTCCTCTGGGAGACTTCCTCACAGCTATGTTCTCTGCCATTATCATGAGTTACTTTTTCCCTTTCTTCCAGTTTGCAAAATCTGTTCATAGCAAAGCATACCAACCAACTAAAAATGTTCGAAGGCGTGTTAGTGATGTATTCAACGAAAGAGAAGAGATTCAAATGGGTTCTCTATTTAGACATTATAGAGACTTCGTTCTTAAGGACCTTTTAAAACAGACAAAAACTGCATGACAACTTGCACGCTCAGCAGAACCATTGAGACTGCTCATGCTAGAGAAACTAGAAGAGACTTGACTTCCCCAGTGCATGCGGTATTCTGTTAAGGGTTGAGGCAGGAGATTTTGGGGGAAGTGTTTTTTTTTTTTTTTTTTTTTTTTAAGATTTTATTTATTTATTTGACAGAGAGAGAGATAGCCAGCGAGAGAGGGGACACAAGCAGGGGGAGTGGGAGAAGAACAAGCAGGCTTTCAGCAGAAGAGCCTGACGTGGGGCTCGATCCCAGGACTCTGGGATCACGCCCCGATTGGGGAAGTGTTTTTACCTATGTCTGGCTATTCTTGATTTGGGAGGGGCATTTATTCTAGGATGAAAAACCCCATTGCTGTGTCCTTGGGATAGCATTATTAGCCATTCTTTGGTTCCAAAGATCATTGTCCAAATTAAATTCCTTGTGTGGTCTTGTTTGAAAAGGAGTGTCATGGGGGAAGGGAGAAGATGGTGGGGAGAGAAAAAAGATACAGAGTATGAACAAGTATTTAACTATTATCAATGTCATTATACACATACACACACAGATATAAGACACCCTCTGTAGAAGTTAAAAATGAGGAAAATCTCTCATTCTGAATGAGGCAGTTGTATTAAGTAAAGTGTCTTCTGTCCAGAAGAACACACACCCTGGGTGGAGGGTGCCATACGGTCCACACACTCTTTTGAGGACTGGAGGTATCACCTTCTCTTATGTCTGAGCACAACGCAGTGAGGGAAGGTCGAGGGTGAACTCCAATCTTCGGATTGGGAAAATGAGAATAAGAGAGTTTGACTGACTCATCAAAGGGCCCCTCTGAGTAAATGGTGCAGCTGAATTCAAACTCAGGGTTATCAGATAGCTGGGCCAGATTTCAACCACTGTATATACCTTGCTTAAATAGGGTAACACATGTAAAATGTCACCCCTGGCCCATAGCCAGAGCCTATTATACACTCCTATTACTAGGACTATTACTCCTAATATGAATGGATGGTGTGACTTCTTGTTTTAATTTTTTTTCAAGTTTTTATTTGTTTTAAGTAATCTCTATAATCAACGTGAGGCTCAAACCCACGACCGGAGATGGAAAGACACACTCCACTGACTAAGCCAGTCGGATGCCCAGCCTTCTTGTTTTTGATGAAAATTTGGGGTGCAGCTGGGTGGCTAAGTCGGTTAAGCGATCGGCTCTTGATTTAGGCTCATGTCAAGTTCTCAGGGTCCTGGGATCAAGTCCTGCCTTGGGCTCTGTGCTCAGCACTGAATCTGCTTGTCCCTTTCTCCTCTCCCTCGCCCTCTGCCGCTCCCCCCACCCCACCTGAGCCCTCACGCACACTCTCTCTCTCTCTCTCTAAAATAAATAAATAAATAGATAAATCAATAAATAAAAATTTTACCAAAATTCAATTTTTTAAAAAAACAGCAGTTGTTTCAAAAATGCTAAGGGAAAACTTCTAGGAGATCACTATAGACTTGCAGATATAAAGAAGAAAAAAAAAAAAAACACAACACATCGGCACCAGTAAGTAGATTTGTTAAGCAAACAAACTGAAAAAAAAAAATTAAAGTGAATTTGTAGTCATCTTGTTTTGTCATTAATTGGCTTTCTGACCCCTCTGAGATAATTCTTTCAGTTTCCGTTGTCTGTGTAAAATGAGGGAGTTGGATTTGTGATAAAATGAGAAGATATATGAAAGCACATGGAGGGGGTAAAGCTGCTACAGAGATGTGCAGGAACATGACTGTGACTGTCACTACCTAGACTTCCCATCTGCACTGGGCTGAACGGTGACCCTGACAAAGATATGTCCACGTCCTCCTCTCTAGAACTTGTGAGTGGTCCCTCATTTGGAGCAAGTTTTGCAGATGTAATCATATTAAGGCTATGAGGGATATCCTCCTGGATTATCTGGATGGACCCTAAACCCAGTGACAAGTGTCCTTGCAAGAAACATCTAGAAAAGACATACACACACAGAGGAGATGATATGAAGACAGGAGATGAAAGGGAGCCACGTGGCCCCAAGTCCAGGAAATCAGCAGCCAGAAGCTAAAGTTGGCCTGCCCAGACAGAGCCCCCAGGGGGACAGTGTCTCTGTCGACTTGTTGATTTTGGACTTCTGGTCTCTAGAACTGTGAAAGAATAAATTCCTGTTGTTTTAAGCCAGTTGGTTTGGAGTAATTTGCTACAGTAGCCTCAGGAAACTAATAAATTCCTAAAATGACACAATTTCAAACTCTTTAATTTATTTAATTTAACTGTAGTTTCTAGTTTACCCATCAAATGACAAATCGGAATGCATGATTCTTGAATTCCTTTCCAAGGGTGATACTTAATAAAATGTGAGCCTTTTAACCAGTGTATTTTGGAAATGTACTCATTTAAGAAGGTAGGGACTTGAGGCATTAAACAGGATGGCTGACGGTAAGCAGGCAGAGTCCAGGGAGAATACCTCTGTAGAAAATAGAACAGTCTTCATCATTAGCTTTTCTTCAGCAGGGAGAAAAAGGCTTTGTAGGCTGTAATCAATCCATTTTCTACATTTTACCTCAACAATTCAAGGTTAGAGGAATCTTTTTATGCCAAACGTTTTTACTTTTTTAGGCCAAAATACCCTCTAAAGTGTATGTTTGAAAACAAGAAAATTCAGAGGATTGTTTTAAGTGGCAAATCTTTTTTTTTTTTTAAAGATTTTATTTATTTATTTGACAGAGATAGAGACAGCCAGTGAGAGAGGGAACACAAGCAGGGGGAGTGGGAGAGGAAGAAGCAGGCTCATAGAGGAGGAGCCTGATGTGGGGCTCGATCCCATAACGCCAGGATCACTCCCTGAGCCAAAGGCAGACGCTTAAGCGCTGTGCCACCCAGGCGCCCCTTAAGTGGCAAATCTTAAGTTTTAAAATAGCAAGTTGTTACTTTCCTATATATCTTAGAAACAAAATTATGCATATCATGTTTCCACTTTGGGATAAGTCTTTCTGTGAACTACTCAGTTTTTAGAAAGCTAATTTATCAGTGACATTTTATTGAGTTGTTAAAAATTTTTGCCTGAATGGCAGTATGTAGGATTGACATAAATACACTGGCAAGTATTATATTTAGGGATGATATTTTTTTTCACATTGAATGAAAGCAATTGAGCAAAATTGCTTTCTCTGTTAATACAAGTTAAAATTCTAAAGAACCAGAATTTAAAGTTAATAAGGACTAATTCAATAGTTCAGTATTTGATTCCTAGCCAAAGTGTTTTTGTGGTTTTAAAACAGTTTTTGAAGTGTGATATGAGAAGCAAAACGGAACAAAACCAAACGAAAAGGCTGTTAAAAGGTATTTAAATGACTCAAGTGGCCAGAGAGTAGAGAATTCTTCTAAGCATAGGTCCCATCTACTATGTTCTGCTTCTATCTAGATAAGATGTGAAACCTCGAAGATAAAATTTAACACACTTGTTACTTAAGAATAAAATTAATTTTAATTGTCTACCTTCAAACTATGCTTTTAGAATGCCAAATATTAGTGTATTAAAAATGCCATGTTTATCACATAATCAGTGTCTACTGCTTTTGGACTCCACAAGTGATGGATGATAGAAATGCTTCCAGAGGATTATTTTAATCATTTGATGTTTCTGATATTTAATTCACTGACAGATGCATGAATCAATGTATTTGTTTACTTTACATAGGTGTCATTTTTGAACGTTTGCATGGACTAGACACTGCTCTAGAAGGGAAGGAATGTGACAAAAACATAGCATTTTTCTAGGAGCTTCCATTGTAGCCCATGTGATCCCACGTAAAGAGATAGGCAAATAATCCTGAATGCAAGACAGACAAAGTGACAGAAGTGTGGCTGGAAGGCAAGGAGGCCAGGAAGCAAAGAGGTGGATGGGGTGGGGGAAGTAGCCTGGGGCAAGAGCAGAGCCTTTGGGCCAGGGAATTTATATTGAATGTTTGGAGAAACCAGTGGCTAGATCCTGAAGTCTGAGCATAAACTGTTAAGTCTCACCAGAAGCCACCATATTTTGCAATTTTATTTTCATCAAATCACCCCATTGCATCTAGTGCCAGCAGCACAGAAAAACAGTGATCTTGAGTCCAAGAATTAATGGGGGCTAAAAGTTAAGAGGGAGGAGGTTGAAGAAGACCACACACCGCCAATCTTTGACTGGAACCTGTTTCTTACATTTATTGTCTCCATAGAGTAAACATTAGCTAATCAATTTCATCTTTCAATTATGTTTGGTGAAAGCTTAGCATTTTTCTTCCCAGCCCTGTCATTGGCTTTCTGGAGTTAAATAACCACATGCTACGGAAACTGCTAGCCAGCCAGTCAGAGCGAATCGCTTCCAAATCCCATTTTAAGGGTCCCTTTGAAGCTCTGTGTTGACTCTTTTCGGTTTATTAAGGAAGTTTCGGCTATTTTCATGAGAATTTGAGATCATATTATACAAGGAACATACGCCTTAATTTGTCAGAAAATCAGTTTGTTTGTTTGTTTGTTTTTCCCCAGGGGAGAAACATAACAGGCGGAGACTAACCTGGTGTGGGGAAATGAGCAAGGTGGAACAGCTCACTTTTAATTAAGGTAAGTTTAAAGAGAAGTCATAAACAGATTAGGTTTGTGTCTCATCTGTTGATCTAAGAGTTCTTAAAGATTTTTAATGAAAGTCTAGTCATCCAAGCTTCTTTCTTCTTCTTCTTTTTTTTAATGTACTCAGTAAGCTGAGACATTCTATTATTAGTGGTACACTTTTGGAATGTGAATGCTGGTATGAGGCACAATAAAAACAATGGTTTCACCAAAATATGTTTAAAATATAAATAATAATATAAACCGATGTTTGGAAAGTAGTATGATTAAAACATATTTTTAAGGCTAGGATCCCCACTGATTTGGTTTTGCGTATTAGTGTTTAAAACATGGGGTGCCTGGGTGGCCCAGTCGGTTAAGCATCTGCCTTCTTCGGCTCAGGTCATGAGATCAGGGTACTAGGATCAAGCCCTGCATCGGGCTTCCTCTGCCTCTGCGCCTGCTCATGCTCTCTCTCTTTCTCGCAAATAAATAAAATCTTTTTAAAAAGTTTAAAAATAAATCATGATATGTACTTAAATGTTAGTTTGTTGTTATGCTTCCCTTTCAGATTTGATCCCTACCCCAACTACTGCATAGGAGGGACAAGGGAAATATTCAGTTCAACTTATACATTTATTGTGCACCAAGTGTATACTGGACACCATTCTAAGCACTGGACATATAGTGGTGAACACACCAGACTGAAATTGTTGCCCTCTCGAGCTTATTTTAAATCCTTCTTTTGGGCTTTTGGGCCTTTCCTGTCTTTATCCTCTTTCGTGTATCTGTCACTGAAACTCAAGTCACTATGTGCTGCTTACCTTTGAGCGTGTATTCAGGAAGGAAGCATGCGCAGTGAGTGCTGGGTTGGTGTGAACAGAATAGCAACACTTCTAATATTTTGAAATAATCAATGGGTATCATATTTGCATGCCACAGCTTTTAATCACATGTGTTCACAATTAAAATTACACACACACACACCCTAGGTGAAAAATGTAAACATTCATGATTACTCTTTTGAATCAATTCTTTTTTGTTTCTCTCTTGGAGCTTTGGGGAATTTATTATATTAGGATGTATAGAGAAGATATCAAACACATATACTATAAAAATGTTTTCAATAGCTTATAATTTGAACTAATAAAAGCCATTTCAACTAAAAATGTATACACTTGAAATAATTATGTGAATAAAGTTGAATGAGTGAAATTGGATATGTACATAGTGGTATTTCTATAAATAATTAACATTAATCCTTTGACTGCGATTTTAACTGTTTGGATCAAGATGATTTCTATGGATTTTTCTGCTAAATCTGCCAGCATTTCTCATTTTATTTTACACACTATGTATTAGTCAGCTTGAGCCACCGTAACAAACACCACAGACTGGGTGGCTTAAACAGAATTCCATTTCTCACAGTTCTGGGTGCTGGAAGTCCAAAATCAAGGCAGGTTTCATTCTAAACCTCTTCTCGTGGCTTGTATGTGGCCACTACGCACTGTTAAGCTCATTTGACCTCATCTTTGTGTGCATGCAGGGACGGGGAGAGAGAGCAAGCTCTCTAGTGTCTCTTATTATCCCATCATGCGGGTACTAATCCCATCATGAGGTCTCTACTTTCATAAGCATCAAACTCTGTTTACTTCCCAAAGGCCTTATCTTCAAATACTATCATATTGGGAGGTAGTGTTTCAAATACGAATTTTGGGGGGATACAAATATTCAGTCCATAACACACCAGATGTTCTCGTAACAACCTATAAATTTAAGACCAATATTCTAATAGAGGAGGTTGGGTCTTAAATATTTCATTAGATCTTCAGAATAATCAGTTACTGATGATACCACCAAAAGAATTTTCAGGAGTCTACCAAAGCACTTACAGCATCTCATTACAATATTGAGCAGGCCAATGGATATGTCTACATCCCTCGCCTCTGTCTCAGCAGGCTGAGGACAGGCTTTTCTATAGAGTTTGCCACCAAATCTCCCTTAATAAATACATAATAGTGCACACACACAGCTTTAAAGGGCTCATACTAGAAAGGGATTCAAGATGCATTCACTCTGCCAGTTCCCCTCTTTGGGGAGCTATGGCTTTGAATTGGGTGGACTTCTAAGAGAGCCAGCTTACAAAAGAAAGATGCAAAAGAGTCCATGGAGCCTGCAAAGACACAGTTAGTGAGTAAATAGATGGGATGTGTGATAGGCAGCTTCTGAGAAGGCTCTCAATGATCCCTGCATCCTGGTGTTCATGTCCCTGAATGCGATCTAGACCCAGAGATTTGTTTATAATGACTTGAATATAGCAAGAGTGATGAGATGTTACTTCTGAAGTTAGGTTACAGCCAATCATGCATTCATATCTTAGTTTGTCGGATTTATTTCTAGCTCACATTTAGGTAAATAACTTCGGCAGCAGGGTAACCATTCTTCAGTGTGTAGGAAAGTTCTGTGTTTCTGCATCAGGGAGCACAGAAATGGCTGGGCCACACCCATCATCTTCCCTACTGACATACAATCAATCATGTACACGTGCACACACACACACACACACACACACACACAACACATACACACTAGCTACAGTGATAAAAAGACAATTCTCAGAATATCTAAGTAATCTTCTGCCCACCAGTACCCATTCTAGGAGGAAGCAGATAGGTAGACAACTACCATTTCCATTATATAGGCAGCATCAGATGTGTGATTTGTGGGGTTTCCAGTGACCGAGACCAATCGAAAGTGATGCAAGCAAAAAATAATAACTTATGACTCTTCTTTTTCTCTTAATAGTACCAGAAGGACAAGCATGGAAATTAGTCTTAACGATAGAGAGGATTATGTTTCAATATGAAAAGGAGAAAGCAGTAGCATTACTACTGGCACCTGGAAAGCTTACTCAACTCTTCTGTTGTTGCGTTGAAGAAAAGTAATCACACTTTAAAAGAGCTGCTTACCTTAGACAACAACCTGATCTGAAATTATGCAGGAGAGGCTAAATAAACTAACTTTAGTCTCTGTTTATATCTTCTCTAAAGTCATTCTGTATTCTATGCACAACTTCCTAATTCAAGAAATGGAAAATTTATCAGTATGATATCTGGATTTGGGGTTTCTCAATGAATAATTCAAAGAAGAAAAATTCACCAGCAAAACTCTTAATCCAGGCCTGCCTTCCTACCGTGTTTCCTTTTTTTTTTCTTTTTTCTTTTCTTTTTTTTAAATTTCCTTCTTTCTTACAGTCATATTTTTTATTTCTGGCTATTTTTTACATGGAGGTTTTTACACATGAGGCATAGAATGTCGAGAAAGACAACTTGCCCAGCAAGCACGGAAGGTCCTGTTTCCAAGATGGAAAGACGTCCCTTTACTCTGAGGGAGATTGCAGTCTAATCGGAGACAAAAGCAAGAGCATATGTACAATGACGAACCCCGTAAGTGAGCACAAAAGCAGGCTTGTGAGTCTTTATAGGCATCGGTGACTATTCCCAGGAGTGGAGACCAGGAAACTATGACTCTGTTACATGATGCAATCTGAGATGAGGATGAAATGAAGAGCATTTACTATTTTAACAAGTATGAACGAGGGGACTTTTCTCATCAGAGAGAAGACTGTGACAGAAGCAGAGTGGTTGGCAAGTTAGTCACAAGTAGATTAAGAGTCAGTTTGTAAGGCAGGTTCCAACCTCAGAAGATCATGTGTGTCCCAGGCAGTGGCAGAGTCCATCTGGGAACGAGGTGGATTTCAGGAAGATAAAAGTGGTTGCCCTGTGAAGGATGGGTTAAAGCGTGGAAAGTCAGAAATCCGTTAAGAGGCTATTGTGATATACATCCCAAGAATTGATTAAAAAAAAAAAAAGAGAGAGAGAGAGAGAAAGGAAGAAGAGAAAGAAAGAAAGAAAGAAAGAAAGAAAGAAAGAAAGAAAGAAAGAAAGAAAGAAGGAAGGAAGGAAGGAAGGAAGGAAGGAAGGAAGAAGGAAGGAAGGAAGGAAGGAAGGAAGGAAGGAAGGAAGAAGGAAGGAAGGAAGGAAGGAAGGAAGGAAGGAAGGAAGGAAGGATGAACTAGCCTAATGCTATGAAAACAAAAGTGGAGTGTGACTAGAATAATGGATTGGGAGACAGTGAGGAAATAGAAAAACAGGACTGACTGAATGATGTTGTGTCATATCTAAGACGACTCAGCATGTTAGATTGATGGTGATATTTGCAACCAAGACAAAATATAGGAGGAAGTACAGATTTAAGGAGAAAGTTTAGGGAAAAAATTGAAATACCTATAGAATTTTCAGTAGAATTATTGCAGTGGACTGATTCTTTTATGTCTCTGAAATTATGGACAGAGAAGCATAGGCTAATACCGATGTGGCGATCGTCATCCTACCACCTGGAGACAGTCAGAGATAGATGGCTGAACATGTAGCCTAAGTAAGAATTGTAAGAGACAGGGAAACATCATCTGCTGTGTGAGTGTTTTAAATTAATTAGACACAAGAGCAGAGGGATGGGAGAGCCAGAAAAATACAATATAATGGAATTCAGGAAAAAAAAATAAAGCTTTAAGAAAGAGCAGAAAATCTCGATGGAGGGGGTGAGGGGGAGTATAACTGAGAAAATGCTATTAAATTTGATCGGGAGTGACTTTTTAAATTTTTTTGGAGTGTAGTTGAAGTACAATGTTACATTAGTTTCAGGTGTATAGCATAGTGATTCAACAAGTTTATAGGTTATGCCACGCCCCCCGCAAGTGTAGCCACCCTGTCACCCTGCAACACTATCACAATACCATGGACTGTGTTCCCTCTGCTGTGCCTTTATTCCCTTGATGTCTTTATTCCATGGCTGGAAGCTGTGACGTTCAGTACACGTTCCAGTGGGAGAGATGGTGGTGAGGTAGGTGAGGAAGGAGAGTCCAATTACAAGGGCTCGCAAAGGCCATTTAGTTCAAGTGGAGAGAGAAGGATTGGCTTATTTCACCAAGTTTGCAGGTGAAGTAAAAAGGATGGAAGGCTTAAAGGAAAGCTACTTAGAAGAGGGATATGAACATGTGAGCATGTTTATAGGTAAAGAGTATAAATCAATCCAGCAGGGAGACGAGCAGATAGAACTGATAGAACAATGCATTGCTTTAGGCAGGAAGGTACTCGATGGAAATATGCCCTTTAACCTTGCATTCCTGAAAGGGAGAGTCTCCCTCTGAGGAGGGTAGAGTGAAGGAAGAAAGGCAGGAAAAAATACAGTGACCCTCTCAGGAGAGCAGGGAAGTCGAGAGACCACGTGCCAGGTGGTCTTGATCATTTCAGTGAATTGTCAGTGAGATCATCTGTTCTGTTAAAATTTATGATTCCAGGGAGGGTTGGGGACTTCAAGATGTTGAAGAAGGTTTGGATCGGTTGTTATAGTGAGTGAATAATATAGAGTCCGAAGCAGAGTTTGAATCACTTGCATTTTTAATGTAACCAGTAAATCGAGAGACTTTGCCCCACCCCCCAGCTATGCATTTCTGTACAGACAGGAGTGAAGGAAACAGGTAAGGAGGATTTCACGGGGCTAGAATTAGGGGAAATAAGTGTGGACCCTGCAGGAAGCAGTACAGTGCAAGAACCTTCTGAAGCTTCTAAAAAATTTTAATAAGAAATTGTGAACTGGGATGAAAGAAAAGTGGAATCAGATGGGCATGACGGATTGCTACAGCACGGAGACATCAAAGGCGTAAGGATCCCAATAAAGACCCAAATGAGGCTGTGTGTGCATCTTGGAGGAGCATTCGATACTTAGGTCGCAGCCCTGCTCGGAATCCCAAACTCAAAGAGAAATGGTTTAGGGGATGATACAAGGGGAGTGTGGACATCCTAATAAGTGGGTGCACTGGTGTGGACATGGAGGTCACTGGAGTTCAGTAGCTTTAAGACTTGTGAGGCCACAGTGTGAGTGATGACAGCAAAAGGAGAAAATGAGGTTGTGAACCAGGTGACTAAGCCTCTGTGAGAGAAACTTCATCAGCACTCACCATGCCAAACAAAAATGGAGGAGCTTAGCGATTTAATGATCAATTTAGCTATTTATTTCCATTTAGGTGGGGGCTGTTTTCTGGGGAATTATTAACCATACGCTGTGTCAGTTTTGGGCTGTGTCCATGGGTTTTATACAAACTCAGGCATACTTACTGCATTTTATGGAAACAGGATCATGCTTGGAAGCATAATGATTGCTAGTCCAATCTGGACTAGAGTTATGTTCATATCTTGGGGCCTCACTTTTAGATGAATGTTATACCTTCAAACAAATCCAATATAGAGCAGAGAAGATGGCAGACGAAACTCAAAATCTTTACTGTATCAGAGATGTATTTTTCTAGGAAAAAAAAAGAATCAAGGGGGATGAGTTTCTTGAGTGTAAGCTTTTATGTATAAGAGAAATTAGATTTAGTAACTGTGATTCTGGAGGCTGGAACTAGGACAAATGGATGGAAGTTATTGAAAAGCAAATTTTGACTTAATGAAAGTGACTTTCATTAAGTTAATGACTGACCCTGAGTGAAAATTGCTTCTTCTCGAAGTAATGAGTCCACACTATGGAAAAGTGTTCTCAATAGACTAGACAATTCTTACATATATGGAGGTCCACAGAAGAGCATAATTGATATGGCCTGGAGCTTGTTAGAAATGCAGACTCTCAGCACCCCCCTCCCCCGCAAACCCGCATTTTAACACTATGCCTTTTAACAACATCCCTAGGTGATTGCCCATGTACTGTAAAGCATTGATCTAGAGGACTTTCCTGCACTGGGGAGACAGCTGGTCTACAGAAGCTATAGTCCCTTCCTGTTCTAGGACTTTTGTCACAAATTTTGATTCCAAAAGTAATTCTCATCTTCCTTGACTTATCTCTATCTTTAAGAATTTCAAACTCCGAACAAAAAAGCCTACTGGACTCTTCAAAGTTTAATTTTGTAAGTTTATTTTTATAATGGCATCACACCAAAGTTCGTGTACATAGTAAGAACTTTGAAATGCTACTTTTTGGAAATAAAAATTTTTGGTGCCTCATGAAAGCTATAACTGAAATTTTGTTTGGACAATGCTCTGAAAACAACAAAAACATCTGAACACCCCTGTGGCATTGTGCTTCCTTTCTGATTATTCAATGATGAGTCCCGGGGTGTCCTGTGGATTTTTTCTTTACTGAGGATTCATTGTGCCTGGCTAGTGAAATACTACTTGTGATGAGTGATAGAAGAATTGTTATAATCTTGCTTGTGTCTTGTTCTTGCTTTGGCCCCTTCATTTGGGAAACAAGTTCAATGTGTCTTATTTTCATTACTGAGCTTTATCTAGGGTTGTGGAATTTTCCTTCTCAGACAACTCAAGCCTTGTTTCACTTTTAAATGCCTGCTAAAAGTAACAGACAGTGAATCATTTATCAACAGAGAGAAGAAATTGATAAACTGTGGTAGTAATTATATTTATTTGTATTCTTTGTTCAGAAAGCACATTCCGTGAGTTTTTTTTTCTCTCCGAATGGAAAGAATTTTTAATTAGCATAAATATGATACAGCTCCCATAAAAATGAATAGGGCTTTGAGCTTACAAATCTCTCTCATGCCCTGATCTTGTTTTGTGTGTGCACAATAACCGGACTTTACAAAAAATCTCTACCGTCAGCAATGGTACATCATAATTTACAATGTCTCCATTCCGAAGGGAGTTTTATCACTACTTAGGAAAGTAGCTGATTTATGGCAAGTGGCAACAAGCAAGAAATCATGGTTTTTATAGTGGAAAAAGAATGGCAGAGTTTATTGTAAAGTTTCTCTCCTTTTAAATTGGGGAAAATTTTGCTATTTGTGATGAATAATACGCTCGGCAACCTAACTGAAGCCTTGTTATGTCAAATGATCTTTCGTCTAACGTCCATCACATTATGGACAAAAACAATTTTTAAAAATTGTTGAGGTGTGGTTCTCCTTGCTTGACAAATAGTTAATAATATTTTATATGTGAGACCTAAATATGACAGCAATGCTTTTGTGTGTTAAAACCCTCAACCCACTTCTCTGCCTTTTTCTTACTGTTCCCACTGACACATCTCTACATTTTATATATTCCTCTTTGAAAATAAGTCTAGTCCTCTACTTGAAACTATGTGAAAATGTCAACATAAATCCCTCAATAGTATGGAAAGACACTTTCTAATTTTTGGAAAAAAATAGTTTTAAAAACTTGCTGCTTTAATTGACTTCAATTTGCACTCTTGACAACTTAAGAAATTTTATTTGTTTATAAATTCTGTTTTCTCTGGAGTGAAACATCTGTTTGTGATCTTTTCTTATTCGACTCTTAGGATTTGCAATAGGACCCTCTTCTTCCACTAACCTGTTTTTCTAGACGTGTTTCCCTTTCCTCCCGTTTTCTTCGGTTCTTTGCCCTCCAGTTTCTTGAGGCTGCTGACGCTCTATCCACCTGTTGGCTTACTTCACCTTGGTTTCCTTTTTAACAGAATCTCCCTTTCCTGAAATGTCCTCTTCTGTAGCACCTGTGTCCAATATATGTTATTTTCCTGTTTCAGTGGTATTTCAGCCGGGGATTCTGTTTCCCTGTTCTCAAAGCTTATGATAATCTCCTTCCCTAGAAAGCCCTCAAAACTTGAAGATTTGCCTGTTTCTCTCCGACCTTCCATGGCTATGTGTCTGTTCATTCACTTGTCAATCCAAGGCTTCCTGCTGTATTTATTAGTGTATCCTATACTGTATTGTATGAGTGTGAGAAGTTTGTGAAAGCCACTTTCTAGAAGAAAAGAAAGGCTTTTGTACCATTAATCCCTGTAACGGGCAGTGAAAGTTATGGTAGATAACACATGCATACTCCTGCCCAGTGTCTCTGGCAAAAGAAACTAACGCCATAGAAATGTATTTATCTGCCATCAGTGGGATGTGTCACATTGTCATTGAAGCCATGAAAACAAAAAACATGTACAGCTGACCTGTTAGTATTTTTCCCTTATTAATAATAGTGCTCTCCTCTTGCAAGAGAAGGACATAAGAGGACAGAAACCACATCACAATGCAACATGGGAAAAGGACACTAAAATAAATGCCAGGTATTCTTCATCTGTACCGTCCTCCTTGTATCTAATTCCCTCAGAGTTCTAGAAATACCAAGAATGAGAATGTGGCTATGATCAAAGTAAAACAAAAAAGAAGGTTTTGATTTGGCTTACTTATCAAGGCTCCTCTCTCCCAAGAGATGATAAATGGGAATGCCTCAATTTATGGCAGAATGGACAAAGGCAAGGTATAATATTGACATGTCTCTCTATCATGCTAGGACTTATCAGTTACTGCCCTGAAATAGAAGACTCTAAAATTCATTTTGTATTGTCACTAATGTAATTTTACCTCATCAACAGCTGCCACGATATTTTAACACTCTTGTGTTTTTCAACTACAAGGGATATAGTCATAAAAATATTACCATTTCCTGAGTTCTGCTCTGTATCTCTGATTTTTCATTCCTGTCTCAGTTTCACACCAACTCTGAAAAGTAGGCATTCTTTTTTTTAACGTGTTTTTATTATATTATGTTAGTCACCATATAGTACATCCCTGTTTTTTTTTATTTTAATGTTTTTTTATTATATTATGTTAGTCACCATACAGTACATCCCTGGTTTCTGATGTAAGGCTCGATGATTCATTAGTTGCGTATAATACCCAGTGCACCATGCAATATGTGCCCTCCCCACCCCCATCACCAGCCTATCCCATTCCCCCACCCCCCTCCCCTCTGAAGCCCTCAGTTTGTTTCTCAGAGTCCATAGTCTCTCACGCTTCATTCCCCCTTCTGATTACCCCCCCTTTCTTTATCCCTTTCTTACCCTACCGATCTTCCTAGTTCTTATGTTCCATAGATGAGAGAAACCATATGATAATTGTCTTTCTCAGCTTAACTTATTTCACTTAGCATTATCTCCTCCAGTGCCGTCCATGTTGGCAGCAAATGTTGAGAAATCGTTCTTTTTGATAGCTGAGTAATATTCCATTGTATATATGGATGACAACTTCTTAATCCAGTCATCTGTTGAAGGGCATCTCGGTTCCTTCCATGATTTAGCTATTGTGGAAAGGTTATGAAATGTACCCAAGTGACATACATGAATTAGGAACCCAGGAATGTCTAATTCCAATCACAAACATGGCTCTTCCTGGTACACCACACTGATTCTCATAGGAAAACAGCACTTAATGTCTGTGAGTCACCTGAGCTAATCCCATAGGAGCACCAAATGTCTGGGTCTGGAACGACAGGTTAAGTTCAGTTTATAAGTATAATGTGAGCTTGGCATTTCTGGAAGCTTTGTTAGAGCTTGAAAAAATAGTTCTTTGGCAAGTTTTTTCCAAAATTTCTTCCTCAACAAAGTAAATGATATTTGATTTTTCTTAAACTCCCAACACTTGTCTATAAAAGAAGGCATTCCTATGGGCCTGTTCTACAGGGCTATAATGCAGGATGTGGCTAGGATCTAGTATGATCTTGTTTTCCTTTAGTTCCAGGATAGCCATGTTCCTTATTACAAATTTAAACAAATTTGTTAATTTTTGCCTGTTGGGTGATTGGATTCCCACTGACAGAAGGTAGAGTTCATGTTACGACTATAATATTGACTTACAATAATTTGAGCAGATATATTCTTTGTATTAGTTTATAGTGTACCTGTCCAGTGCATTTATTTTATTTCTAAGTGAAGGGTTCTTCTTGGTTGCGCACCTGCCAAACTTTGAACTCTGTACTTAAATTAAAAAGGAATAAAAATTTTTAAAAAATGACTTGATGGGGATGCCTGGGTGGTGCAGTCATTAGGAGTCTGCCTTCGGCTCAGGGCATGATCCCGGCGTTCTGGGATCGAGTCCCACATCGGGCTCCTCTGCTAGGAGCCTGCTTCTTCCTCTCCCACTCCCCCTGCTTGTGTTCCCTCTCTCGCTGGCTGTCTATCTCTGTCAAATAAATAAATAAATAAATAAATAAATAAATAAATAAATAAAAATCTTTTAAAAAAATTAAAAATAAAAATAAAAAATGACTTGATGGTCATTCTCATCATTGGAAGGCATACAAAAGTGTAGTGGGAATCACCTCGGAGTTATTTCAACCAGGAAAGTCAGGGGACTGTAACAATGAAAGAAGTGAAAGTAAACAATAGGTAGTCAAGCCAAGAAGGCAAGGTAAGAGTTATGGAACCCACAATAACCAAAGAAATCTGGGAAGAAGGTAGATAAGTTAGCCAGAGTAGCCCATAATTAGGACCTGGATCTGAGATAAAGCTAAGGTCCCCCTGGAGATCTATAAATTTCTTGTTTAGAAAATTAGTCTCATGGTGGGGACAAGATGAGTATAAGCAGGGATAGGGACTGCCTATTCCTGGCAGGTCATGGAAATATAGAAACTATGTTCCAAATTCACAGATCCCAAACAGGGGCCTTTGTTTTCACTCAAAGAAAATGATCTAGACATACACAAACTGATATGTCAAATTCTTATAGGAATATTTGTAATATACTCAAAGTATATCACCATGTCCAGAATTTTCTTTTCCTACAGGAATGTAAATGAAATGTTAAATTATAAACAGAGTTGATTGAATATAATGGTAAATAGGGTAGAAAAGTGCCTGACCTTGTTTTTCTAATAGGATAAAACTGACAATGGATAATTATACCATTACATAAACAAGACAATTTTAGATTGTTCAGAGAGCTCTCATGAAATAAATTGGAGTGGATATGATAGTCAATGGGGTGAGGAGATTTAGTATTTTAACTTGTTTTTTTCCCCTTTACATCAGCCTTCTCTAAAGAAGCCATTTACCTAAGACCTAAAAGATTAGAATGGGCCAACCATATCACAAGGGAAGAACGCCATGGCAGAGCAAAGATAAAACCCTCATCCATAGGTGTTGATGCCAGATTGTCACTTTCAGAGTTATTTTTTTTTAATTTTTTTAAAAAAGATTTTATTTATTTATTTGACAGAGATAGAGACAGCCAGTGAGATAGGGAACACTAGCAGGGGGAGTGGGAGAGGAAGCAGCAGGCTTCCAGCGGAGGAGCCTGATGTGGGGCTTGATCCCAGGACTCCGGGATCACGTCCTGAGCTGAAGGCAGATACTTAACGACTGAGCCACCCAAGCGCCCCCACTTTCAGAGTTATAAGAGAACATTTCTGGCACTTCTAATGGTAGAAAAAAATATATAATTTTTTCCTCTTTCCCACCATCGTGAACATGACCACCATCACCAATCACAACATGAATGAATTAATAATCTTAGGCTATACCAAAGAGAATTAACTCCCAGAGTGTGCCTAGGATGGGCGTACCAAAGCTGAAAAGCTACCAAAGTAGTTACTTTTTCCCCCCTATTTTAGAGCAAGTGAAAAAGGTTTCTAATAGTGATAACTCTCTGTTATCTTGTCTGTGACTCACGTATGTGTCAACTCTACTAGACGAATTGCATATGGCTTTCAGATCAGAATTTTGGTTTTGTCCTATATAAAAAATTTTTGGTCTAAGTTGGTCTGAAGTTACTTGAAAGTAAACTTTTGAGGATCATTTTTGAAATATTAACTATAAAACACATATGATAATAGCCAAAAATTCTTGAACAAATAGAGCAAAGAAATACTTAGGGATATATTGGATTTTTTAAAATAAAATGATCTGCAATTTCAGGAATATGAAGAGTGTTGAAAGGAAAAATTGCTAGGAACTTTCATTCATTATACTACTTGTCACTACTCATAGACTTGCAAACAATCTGGTATTGGAGGAATTTTCTGAGAAATGAATAAGATATTTCAAATGCTTTATCAGTGAATTATTAACATTGAAAAGGGGAGATTAAAATCTTGGAATCTGATATTGATGCCTTTATCATCTAAAGGGAAATTTATGCCAGGAGTACGATACTTCTTCATTAGGATTTCAGAACATATTTTCCCTTGGAATTTTTCCCTTCTTATTATCCTCCCTAGAAAATATGCTTCTAAAACACCTCTCGACTTTGCATTTAATGAACTTGTCTAAGTTCATTACCTTGTCTCTCTGTTTGTCAGTCCAAAATTCAACTTGATTTATAACCTAATACACTACCAAAACATTAGAAATAATAAACCTATAAAGTGTCATATGTTCTATATTAAATAAACTTTCCTAGTTAGTGAATTGTCATATTTTATGGCACTTTACTGATATATGAAATTACGGGTGTGTTTCCTGAGAAATGATTCAGAATTCAGTTAATAGATTCGTTGTATAATCCCAGTTTGCTTGATTAATTTATCTAACTAATTCAGGTTTTGAAATTCTTATGTAAAAATGAGGAGATTGCATTAGATGACTGCTATGATCCCTCTGACTTTTAAAGCCTCTGATTCTGAAATCGTATGAGGATGATAAACAAAAATTCAGGGAATTGCTTGGGTGTGGTTGAATAACATTACATTTGGCATCTCCCTGCAGTACATCAGAGTGGTTTATTTTCATTAACATCTTTAATAGGGAAAACGCAATTTATTTGTGAACATAAACATTACTAATAAATGATACTTTAAAAGTAAAAGCATAAGGACTGAGAAATTAGCTAAAGAACTTTAAATTAGAAGAAATAAAACTGGTTATTCAAGAGAGATAAATAAAATCTTGTGCATCTAAAGAAATTCCAACCAGATAATAGAAAAAGTTTTGGAAAACATTATTGACTATAGAAACATAAAAGTAAAAAGACAGAATAGGTCACTTTTGAATTATAGTAAAATATGCTAAGACAAAGTTACTATAATTCTAGGCCACAGAGACAGATACCGTATAAACCTGCCAAATTTTATCACCAATAACTTCTGTGATTCAGAGTCTTAGGAAGGCAAGTTTAAGATACATAAACAGATAGTAGGGAATTTTGACTTTTTAGGGTTATTAATTGAAAAATTATCAGATAAATATGTTTTTCCACCAACACGTTATTGTAGCAGCTAATCGTTAATGAGAGGCTGAAGCATGTGCCAAGCATTGCTGTAAGCATCTTACATGCATTTACTCATCCAATTCTGCAAAAATCTATATAAGGATTTTTGTTATTATTATTGACATTTTACAGATGAATAAATTGAAGTTGTACAGCCAGGAAGTAGTAGAGAGAAGATTTAAACCCAGACAGTCTTACTCCAGAGCCCTTACTTTTTAAGCACTTTGTCTATGATTCTTTGTTGTGCTTGTATTTTGTAATTATCATATATTAGTGAATAGAAACAGAGCTGGTCAGCTTTGAACACATTCTGCAAAGCAGGGCTTTATTAGAGCTGAAATTTAATGGACTACTCAGGGACATCACATTTCCATTGGATTTTATATGTAGGCTCCAAAACCCATTGAAGGCAACATCGTTTCTTTGAGTAGGTCAAAAAGTTTGTTCTCTGTGCTGATATTTTCCATTTTTGATAGTGATGGAAAATCTAGTTAATTTTTCAGTTGTTAACCCTTGGTTACAGACTGTTATCTCACCCAATGTCTTACTATTATAGAAGTTCTGACATCACTAAATAAACAGTTAAAACTTATTGATTTTATATGTTATGTAGTATTATCTTTAGTTATATTCTCGCATATTCACTGAGAAGCTCTTGGTCAATTTATTCCAAAATTATTTGTTCATTTTTCAGCGTGAAGTGATTTAAACTCATAACAATAGCTACTCCTGCATAGTATTAAATGTCTTACTTTTCCTTGTTTAAATTTTCATCATAACCCAAAAGTATTATGACCATCATTTATTATTACATTCCCCAACCAATAAACATCATTCTTATATTTCTCAATAGTTAATTCTAGTCATAAATCAATTTTAGAATGTGAGTTGTGGAGGGTCCCTAAAACTGATTTGGTTTGAATTCTTATTTTCAGTGATACCGGACAGTAAACATTACTTTTGTATATATATGGAAATACAAGTGCATTTTGTTACATTATTAATATCAGTTATCAATTCAAATAGTTTTTCTCATAAAAAAGTTTTAAAATTTTGACATGTACTTTTACTTTTAATGCTCTTTGAAATGGATTTTTGTGTATGTATCCTGTAGATATGAATCCAGTTTAATTTATTGCATGAATTACTGTCCCAACATCATTGATTGAATAGCGTACCCTTTTCTACAGATTTGGTTTCCTCTATCACGTAACTGATATGCTGTATCACAGCAAGATGAGATCATACTTCTTAATTGATTTCAATTGATGATATAACTGTATTTATTTCTACCTGCATATTTTGTGATTTCTATTTCTTTCTTTAAGCTTGATTTAATGTTCCTCTTTTCCTTTTTTGTTACAAGTAAAACATGCTTTTTTAATGGTTACTGAAATTTTAACGTGCTTTCTTAAACAATCTAAAATAAATTAATATTTCCACCTTTCTTCAGAACAGCCCCCAATATATAATGCTCTAAATTCCATTAATTTGACAGTTTTGCATCTGAATGATCATAAATATTACTACTCAGAAGTGGTAGCAGCGTAATTGAAACCCTGGTGATGAGTGGCATATTGAAGCCAGAACTACCCCCCCCCCCGAAAAACAAAACCATAAAAAATTCTGCATTCATGACCTCTTTTTGAAACTCTTCATAAGTAAAATGTGACTGGATATGCTTGGTATAGCACTCCTGTATTCACCCTTCAAAGTAAAAGATGGCATTTCAAAGTGGAGGAATTTATTTTATGTATATATTTTTAAAAGACTGTAAGAGTTTCAGCAAAAGAAAATTTATGTAATTGTTTCATTTTACAACATCCTTGGAGAATGCTTGGATAAGCATGTTGGTAATGGCTAGGCTTCTTCACTGTTGTAGTAGCCCTCAGGCTGACATCTGGATCTCAATCCTGAATACAGAGAAAATTTAGCATTGATTTGGGCTATCAGGAAAGACTCGGGAATTTTGCCTTGTTTGTGGGCTACTATTTCTCCAAGTAAATATTCTCGCAAATCACCCATTTAAAGTGTTGAGATGTTCATCAGATCTCATGCTTTAATTTGTCTCAGTGTGAATTGTTGACAATCTTTGGAACTATAGTCACACTCAGGAAGTCTATCAACAACCTCTAAAGGACTGAATTACATTAGTAATTTAAATATGGGTAAGTCTGTTAACTTTTCTATTGCAGTTGAAGCAAGTTACCACAAACATAACTTCTTAAAAAAAATAAATGCCTTTGTAGTCCATAAATCTGGATAGGCTCAACTGGGTCCTCTGCTTAAGGTCTTCCAAGGCCAAACCCAACTTGTTGGCAGGGCTGGCTCCTTCCTATAAGCTCTGCGGAAGAATCTGCTTCTGACTGGTTCAGGTTGATGGTCAAATTCAGTTCCTTGTGGTGGTAGGACTGAGGTCCCCCTTCTTTGCTGGCTGTCAGCTGGGGACCAGCCTTCTAGAAGCTGCCAGCATTCCTTCTCACACCTGATAGCACCAGGGGTCTAATTCCTTTCATACTTTGAATCTCTCTGACTTTTCATCTTGGTATCATGATAAAAATATATTATTTTTATACTCATGGATCACACTTTGAGAACTGCTTCTTTATATTAATGGCTCTTGGCTCTATGATTCTTCTATAGTTTTTTTCTTTTACCTCAATATTATTATATCTGTGCATTTGAGCCATATTAATGCATGTTGCTTGGCCTCATTTTTTTTCACTTCTGTATTGTTTTTTAATGAATGAATATATAACAAAATAGTTATGTATTATTCTGTTGATAGAAATTTGGATCACTTATACTTTTAGGTAATGTTTTTATTATATCAACACTGCTGAGAATATATATATCTTTCCAGGAGTTTCTTCAGGGCACAACAGACAAAAAAAACATATCCTGACTCAAACAGCACAAATTTATACAAATTTGTAAGATATTATCAAATGATTTGCCATAGTGATGGTGTCAATTTGCATTCTCACCAGGAATGCATGTGAATTCCCATTGATCCACATCCTTGCCAATTTCAAAATTCCTCATTTTTTCCATGGTTATTAGTGATTATGTCCTCTAAATTCTATGTTCAAAATATATTTCAAATCTAACCCAAGCAACTCTCAGCTCTTACTTGGATGACCATAGTACAGACTGTCAACTAGTCTCAGCATTTTCACTCTCAACCTGTCCAGTCAATTGTCCATTCAGCAGAAACAATAATCAAATAAAATTTGAATATCAAATTGAGTCAGTTTCCTTCCTAAAATCCTCCCATGCTCTTTCAATGCCCTTAGGTTAAAATCTAAGGCCATTCCTTCTGTCATCCAAAATGACTGAGTCCCTGCCTTCTTTTCAAATCTTCTATCTCCTGTTTGTGAAATCCCTCTTTCAGATCCACACACTTGCCAAGCTCTCTCTCATCACAGGGCCTTTGCGCAGACTGTTCTTTCTGCCTAGAAAACTCCTCTCCTTAATTTCCTTTTGCTCATCTTATCTTATCTTTCATATATTAGCACACATTTCACCTCTTCTGAAAAGTTTTCTCTGACCACCCTATTTACATTAGGTTCCAACTCAAAAGAAACCCTTGCTTTTATTTTTTTCTTCATAAAATCTACTTATTGTCTGTTCATTCATGTTTTTTCTCCACTAAACTGTAAGCCCCATTAAGGTGCTTTACTCACCATTTTGTCTCCTTCGCATTCCCAAACCCCAGTGCAAGGTAGGTGCACAATCTTCATACATTATTTGAATGAACAAATACAACATATGTAGCTTTTCATAGTTACATCATTGTGAACAGATATGCTGGTTTAAATTGTTTACATTTAAATATGCTACATTTAAATATGGAAAGAGAAATGTGTCTTTATATAAAGGAAGCAAAATAGCTTCAGAATACAGTAAGTATGAGGGGGATTGCTTTGCAACTATGTAGATACACTGAAAGTCAACCTTAAGGAACTATGTCATGGATTTAATTGCTTAAATATTAAAAGAGAAAGTCATTATAAAGACGTTTCCCCAGCATGGATGTTCATGGTTAGTGAAATAATCAGACTCCAGACTTCATATTAAAAAAGATTTCAAAAATTATGTGCCCTTACTGCATACCACTACTTGCATGGTTAGAGTTATTTCAGAGGCCTTACTGTCCCAGACATTGTACTAAGGGCTCCATGTACATTATTTTATTTAATCCTCCTACCAATCCCATGAGTTAAACACTGTTATTATCCCTGTTTTATATGTGAAGAAGGCAAATCTTAGGAGGTTTAATAACCTGCCTAAAGCCACATGGCTAGAAATGATAGCGCTGGGGACTTGAACTTGGAGCTGTCTTAATCCAAAGTGTATGCTTCTAAACATTGTGCTTGTCTAAGGCCTTCTATAATTAGCAATTTGGACTATCAAAACTATGTTATTATTGGAGAACTACGAAGCAATCAGTGCCTTTCAGCTCTCCTCCTCCTCACTATCTTGATGATAGTATTTCTTATAAGAGAAAACAGATAGTAAGAGGACTAAAAAATGAAGGCATATTGAACACACAAAATATGACTTAGAAGAGAGAAGGGGACAAAGGAAAACAACAAAAATTAGATTTGAAAAACTAAGAAGACTCCGTAGACCATGGTTACTTTGGAAAGGAGCAAATTGTTCTAAATAAATTAATGCCTCTAGTGTCATAACTAGAGCCTAGAAAAAAATAATAATTGATGTCCATTATAATATCCCAAATCATGAATAATAGGCAATGTGTAGTACATTTTTAAGAGTCTTATGCTACTCTTTAAAATTGAACTCTTAACTGCAGAAAACAAACTGAGGGTCACTGGGGAGGGGGGGGAGGCGGGGGGGGGGGGTGCTGGGGGAAACAGGTGATGGGGATTAAAGAGTGCACTTGTCCTGATGAGCACCTGGTGTTGTATGGAAGTGTTGAATCAATATACTGTACACCTGAAACTAATATTACACTCTATGTTAACTAATTGAAATTTAAATAAAAACTTTAGAAATAAATGAAATAAAATTGAACATGTCTGTGAGTGGAAACAATAAGCTTGACTATTTGGAATTTAACTCTAACTTAAGCAACTTATAGGGACTAATGAAAAAAAGGAATAGGAGGCTGTCACAGGGAGAAGAGAAATCATGCTTATTATTCAGCACTGCTCTCTGTTACAGAGTGTAAGCTAGACATGTACAGATTCCCATTAAGTATAAATGAAAGAAAAATCAACATGCTCTTCTTTTAAGTAAACAATTCTAGTCTACTGCTCAATCCCTAATTCCATGTTCCTACCATGGCTCAGTTTGAATCTTCTCTTCTCTTGCAGCCTGAACTAATAATTCACTCCTGGCAGAGTCACATGTTTACAACTGCTAGAGCCTGTGCCTCACTCTTACTGGCTGTCCATCTTCCTCTAATAAGGTTTATCTTGGCCATATTGGCTCTGAGAGGGTGGGGTTCACATGGAGTTTCTCTTTGCTTTTGATATTCTGTTTTCCTGCAAATTTCTGTCTTGTTCTTTGATTGTCCTAGCTGTGAAAAGGTGTTTTTCTTCCAACTTGTAACCAGTAGAGCAAATATGCCAATAATGGAATATTCTATCAAAATGCCAGGCTAGACATAATGTCCATCTTGGATACAGCTTTAGTCAAGATGCAAACCATAGGCATGTGTTGAATCAGCCAGGAGTCTCCCTTCAGCAAGCCAGGAGCAGGGCTAAGTTTATACCAACCAGCAGTGGCTTTTAGCAAAGCAGAGCAAAATTTGAACTGAGTTTCCATACTCCTTCAATATGTTCACTGGAAGATATTGAAGAGCAGCTTGCAAAATGGTACCAGGCTCTCCACTTCACTTTCCCACATCTGTCTTCCCTCCTCCAACCCCAGAATAAAGACACCTTCCTATTTCCCCAGGCCAGACTGCCAGGTTTGGGGAGAGAATACAACCAGATTGGCTTGCTTACTTAAATTTGTTTCAGACTTCACAGGGATTAATGGATGTGTACATCAACTGGAAAAAAAAAAATCACAACTAGTGCATATATATTTTTTTAAGATTTAATTTATTTATTTGAGAAAGGGAGAGCAGGAGCAGGCAGTGGAGGGGTGGAGGGAGAGGGAGAGAGAGAATTTCAGGTAGACTCCCCACTGAACATGGAGCCCGATGTGGGGCTTATTCTCGTGACCCTGAGATCACCACCTGAGCCGAAACCAAGAGTCAGACACTTAACCAACTGAGCTACTCAGACATCCCTAGGGTGTACTTTTTTTTTTTTAAGTTGGGAAAGAAAACTAATATTCCTCTATAAAATCCATCAGAAAGTCATCATTGGACTATCCTATCTATTTTAGAGTCTAAAAAACAAAACAAAAGAGGAAAAAAGTTAGCAAATGAAAGAAAGACAAAGAAAGGAAGGTAGGAAAGAATGAAAAAAGTGGCCCCTAGAGTAATCAGTATAGTTCTGAGTCTTCCTTAAACAATAGTTTAGCCAGTTGTCAAAGACTATAGCCATTTTCTGGTAAAATATTCTGCATCTGGAATTAATTACCTTCACTCTGTAGACCAGGTCAAGTGAAATGAAAAATTGTTCTGAGACTTTAAGAAAGGAAGTTTTTCTTTCAGAAACTCATGTGGTAGAAATATCGTATCATTTTGAGTTTGCTTACTAATTATACAATGTTAAGCAAATTAGTTAACCTTTCTGATGTTCATTTCCTTACCTGTAAAATGGAGCTAGAACCTATTTCATGAAGTTCGTGAAAAAATAAGTTAAATAGCATCCATACATCCATTGGCTCATTGCACATGCTCGATAAGTGTGTATTCTCTTCCTTACTCTCTTCTGTCCCCTCTGTGTGCACATAAGTCTTTTGGTGGAGGGATGAGTGAGCTATGTTCATTTCTTTCAATTTGTAGCTGAGTTCTCATCCATTCTCTGTTTTTCTTTTCCATTTGAAGGAGACCAAGGACTCCCACTTGGTTCGCTCTTACATATTTTAACTTTTTTCTTGCACATTCTTGCTATCTAATTTTTATGCATATTCAATAATGATTGCTACCATGTTTTCCATATTCAGGAAAAATATGTAGCTTTGATAGTCCCAATGTGCCTACAGATTTGTAGGTGAATGGACTGATTGCTTTATGATTGAGGGTCTGCAATAATTTGCTTTTAATTTATTTAACTTGCAGATTGTTAATGATTGAGCTAAGTGATGAAGAGAGATCAACTTTAACTACATAACTCTGCTACAAGTTTTATAAACACATTTTAACAGTTTTGTGTGAATTGTTGTATCATAAATGTACGTATTCCTAAGAAATGTGTACTATCGGAAGCAGAATTTTTATGAAACTTTACCAAAACATATTTACACTGTGATATTGCCCCATTGACACTCTCGTAAAAACTAGGGTGAATGTTCACTTTATTTTAGAAGGATATTATCCATAATATCAGACCATATATAAAAAGTTAAATATACCTAAAACATAGCAATAATTTAATTATGTGGTTCAGTTCTAGTTTTAGAATTATTTTGAGTAATGATGTAATTCTAAGAACCAGGAAAGTTACGGGGATATATGTGAATAATTCAAGAGGGAAAAGGGCCAGTAGTACAAGACATCAGAATGAATAGGCTGCAAATAATTTCAGAGAAATGCTTTGCAGTTTACTGTTTCCTTGCTGATGTAACGAATCATAATATGCTTTATGGGGCCATGTCTAGCTAAGACTATGTGTTCCTCATGCTTAGTTTTATATTTTTCCTACCTCCTATAAAATAAAAAGATTTATTCCTACTAGTTTAATAGTATGGCTCAACTCAGCTTTACATACTTTAATACCTGTGGAAACATAATTGTATTTCATAACATTTGGAAGGTGATGGAAAAGCTCAATTTCAATCTCATTTTATTTTCCATTTATTCACAATTAAAGATTATATCACATGACATAATTACATCTCTTGGGGGGATATTTCAGATCCTGACACCTCCCTGGTCTGTCTCCATCAATCTTTATAAGAAATCATACCAATATAGCAGAATTCTGTAGAAGACAGTGACTCCAGCAGTCAACTTTATAAAGTACTACAACATCCTAAAAGTACAAGTTAAGCCAATTTTGAAACAAAATGGTCAGTGCTACCATTCTTATTTTATTTGTCTGGCCTGGGCCCAGACGCTTCGTATATAAGGTGTTATATATACCTCAAGTCACACTATGGTAAAAACTGTTGCAGGAGTTTCCTTGTCCGCCGTTAAGGTGCTGCAGTGCATTATTGGAAAACACACAGTTTTGCTGTCATAGCTACTAACAATGGTAAAAAGAAATACTTTAATTTTATTCTAAACTCTCATTATATGAGAAATTGCTTTATATGCCTAAAACATAGGTTTCTCCCCCTCTGTACCAAAATTATGAGTTTAATGATATCTATAAAGAATTGAGGTTCCCCCCCAAATTGTAGCCCTCTATGCAGACAGATATTAACTAGACTTATTGTGGTCATCATTTTGCAATATACACATATATAAAATCATTATGCTGTACACCTGAAAATAATATAATTTTATGTGTCAATTATGCCTCAATTAAAAAAAATGATCAAGCTCAGCTACTTTGATTTCTGAAGTGGGTAACCTCTGACAAACATAGCATTTCAAAGTTTTGTCAACATACATAGATCCAGAAAACACCCCTCAAAATCTATTGTAAATAAAATTGAAAGATTCAATGAGCCTTTGCATATTCCTTTTAAAATAAAAACAAACTAAAAAAATAGCAGATCTCTGCTTTAAAATGTTTACTGCTGTATTTAGATTTTTAAATTTTCCTTAGGTTACTTCTAGGTCACCAAATAGTCATGGTATAGGTAAATTATAGTATATACTATATAGTATATAGTATATAGTATATACTATATATACTATATACTATATACTATATAGTATATAGTATATAGTATATACCTATACTATACCAAATAGTATAGGTAATTATGATTTTTTGTATGTAGCCTTTATTTGTTCATTTATTAATTTGAATCAAAGCAGAAAAACCCAGGTTACTTTCGAACTTAAGAGCCAAACCCTGACATTGTGAAGTATGAGCCTTGTTTATACTTTTTCTTTTCTTTTGTTTCTTTTCCCTTTCCTTCCCTCTTTCCTCCCTCCCCCCTCCCTCCCTTCCTTCCTTCGTTCCTTCTCTTTTCCTTCTCTGCCTTCCTCTCCCTCCCCTCCCTCTCTCTTTCATTCATTCAGTCATTTTAAAATCTAAAATGTCAGCAAGGGGCGCCTGGGTGCTGCAGTCGATGAAGCTCCTGCCTTCTGCTCAGGACATGATCACAGTGTCCTGGGCTCCAACCCTGCATCCAGCTCTCTGCTCAGTAATTCTCTGTAATTGAAAGCCATTTTTGGTTTGCACTTTATTTTTTTTAAAGATTTTATTTACTTATTTGATGAGAGGGAGAGAAAGAGACAGAGAGAAGACATAAGCACGGGGAGCAGCAGAGTGAGAGAGAGAAGCAGGCTCTCAGCCAAGCAGGGAGCCCAATGTGGGGCTGGATCCCAGCACCCTGGGATCATGACCTGAGCAGAAGGCAGTCGTTTAACTGACTGAGCCACAGTTGCCCCTTGGTCTACACTTTAAATGAAAAATACAAATCTCTGACAACAACTAGAAATATTTGTTATAAAATATTTACCTACAGAACAAAAATAGGAAAATATTCCCCTTTTTGGAAGGATCTAAAACTTAACTTCCACTTAATCAATAATGCCCTAGTCATTCTATATTAAGCTGTTGAGCAACAGTTTTTCTCTCTTGATGTTCTCTGCTGTTCTCACTAGTTAATCACCATTCCATCTTACAAGGAAAATAATCTTCTTAAGATCTTGTTCAAATAACGTATTTTACTCCATAGAATGCCAACACTTAAGTTGAAAGATTTTTGTACCCACAGAAAATAGTGAAAAGTAGGTGTTGGCATCACTCGAACTTAATGGAGTTTGTATATATTTTTTTCTTCGACGTGATGCTTTACGAAGTCAGTCAATGTATGTTATGTTCCAAGAAAACGTAAAGTATTCTTGAATCTGGTAAATTAATTTACTACTTTGGAAAGTATGTGTGAGCATATGTGAGTGTAGTTCTTTTCATATGTCACCAATTAATGAGCTATGAAAGTTTTTAGCTTTTAGCTAACTTTTTTGACTATTTCTTTAGGAAAATTGAGATCCTTTAACCTTCGGATCTAGCTATAGCTGTGTTCTTCATGATTAATTTGCATACCCTTGGCAAGTTTGTAGTCATTTCACTTATTGTTTAAATTCCTAATTAAAATAACAATTATCCACGTTATTCAGTTTTTAGTACAGTCTTTATGTTGTCCTATTGACTTCCCACAATTGTATAATGAATATATTATTAGGATAATTATTAGCTTATATCTGAGAACTTAAATTTCAGATAAGTTAATTTTCCATTTTAGGTTCTATGTTATATGTTACGTTATATTCACTAGCAGGAAAAACCTGAAACCTATTTCTCTCTATTCCTCACTTAGCATTTCTTCTGTATTCGGTCACAGCATGACCACCTCATAGAGGTCCATTATGTCCATGTACTTCACTTAGTCTCCTCTTGTCTTTTTTCAATCTATTATCTATACTCATCCTTTATCAATGCAAATCCGATCATGTGACTGTGCTGTTTAAAACCTGTCTTTGGGTTCTCATTACTCTCAAGATCAAGGCCTAGGTAATTTACATGGTCTATAAGTTATTGCAGCATATAGAGTGCATTCTGAAGAGATGACATAATATAATTGCATATTCACATTTGTTCAGTTTGAGTTTGGGTCTATCCTCTAATCTCCCTGGCTTCCTACCAGCCTCTATTTGATGAGATATAGTTGAATGCAGCCTGCAGGGGATTTTTTTAGTCATGTGCCCTTTGCAGGGTAGAGTGAGACTTCCCTAAAGAGCAGCTTACCCCATTTCTTTATTTTGCCCCTTCCTTTTATTAAGTTGATATACCCTCCCTAGTAATTTGCATATTAAATACTTCAAAAAGTACTGGAAAACTTGATACTCTGTACTTAATAAACACTATAAGCTATCTGGTGAAAATTTGTCCAGTCTGTAAACAGCACTTTGTCTACCTATTTCAAATGTCTATTGATACATGGATTTGTACACGATTCTAAGCCCTGTAGTACAATCCCCTTTTTTGTTGAATCTCAGCACTGTTTTCTAGACTCAGCAGACATTGTGTTAGAGTTTCCAGATGAGTTTCCAAATTCTGTTGACTTTAACAATAAATCTTGCTAGTAGCTAGTTTCTGGAAAGAATATATGTATTTTTTACCATAAAAATCAAGTGTATATCTGCTGTTTTCAGCTTGGCAGGCTCCATATACATTGTTCTTCATTTTGTGGTGACTACAAACTCAAATGTAGCCAAGTGAAAAATGAGCTCTAGCCAACTTGATCAGCTAAAATATAATGCCATTTACCAGATGGGATCTTTCAAAGGATTTCATCAAATTTTTGAACCAGCTTTTAATTATTCATTCAGTAGGAATTGTGGATACTCCGTAAAGATCATTAGTAACGGAGATATGGGCCACAGATGAATGATGAGCAGCTAGAGCAGAGCTCGGCACAAAGTACGTGTTCAATTAAAACGTGTTGCTTGAAATATACCAGATGATATGGAGGAATCCCACAAACATAATGCTGAGCTAAAAGAAGTTAGACACAGAACAGTGCTATTATATGATTCACACAAACTACAAAAACAAGCAAAACTAATCTATGTTGTTAGAATCTAGGACATCAGTTAACTACTGGGGAGAAGCAGTCTTATGGGAGTCACAGGGGGGTGGAGGTGGCCTCTGAAGGGATAATAATGCCCTGATTGCTGAACTGCCTGCTGATTGCAAGAATGGGTTTAGTCTGAAAATTCAAACAAATGAAGACCTGCAATATGGATGTACCTTCTAATTTAATAAATGCTGCAAAAATATTTGAGTGAAGATGTGGTATTAGCTATAACTGTAATATCAGTGAAGAAACATACATGAAACTCACACAAGGAAACAAATAAGTGTCTTTACTACACAGTTACAAAATGCACTGAAATTTTGCTCCTTGCTAATCCCCTAAAGCCAAATGTAAAAATGCACCATTAATTGACCCTCCTGAAATTTGACAAAAGTTGATGATTTAGTGGCATAATAATTTCTGGATAACATAACAAGTGAATCCATTAACTACATTTCTATTTTCCACACCTTCTCTAAATACCTGTAAGAATACATTTATTAACAGTCTTGGCTCTTTGGTTCCTTGATGCGCATAAATCACAAATAGGAAAATCTGACATCAGCTCTTTGGGAAATCTTGTATACACTTTTTTTGGGCAAGAATTACATAGATATCAGAAAATTTTTCATTTTTTTTCTAGCTCATTACCTCCCAGCATAAAATTACTGCATTTTCATTCATTTCTTAACAAGAATATAACTACCTACATGATATAAAAAAGACAAGAGGGTAACAATTATTAGAAACTTACTTATTTAACTTATGAGAAGACACACAGAGATAAGAACAGGCCAACTCTTAAAAACCTACACTATCAGGAATTTAGGAGGCTGGGATGTAGTCTAGAAACAGAAAAGTCATTCATAACCACAGGTAGATTAAAGTGGATTCTGTGGTAACTTCCCAGAGTCCCCATTCAGGATGGAGGTACCCACCCCCCCAATTACTGGGAATATTGGCCTAATAACCAGTAGCTGATTTGCTCTTGGGAATTGAGCTCAGTTAAAGGGAACTGCCTGCAGAAAAATCATACCCTTTCCCAGGGGGCTTTCCCAGTGACTTGTTGAAGTAGTGTAGAAGGTCCTGGCCCTTTCACTTAGCGAGTGACCATGCTGAAGGACCAGCTATTCACCGGAGCTCCTCTGGAGATCATTGCAAATATATCAGTATTCACCTTGGCCCTCTGCCCCATGGATGGTATGTCCTTCGCTCACCACAGGTGTTGTTTCTGCAACCATTGCCCAGTACAATCCCTGCATGTGAATCTGTTTCTGGGGCGCCTGAGTCGCTCTGTCGGTTAAGCTTTGGACTTGGTTTTGGCTCAGGTCATGATCTCAGGGTCATGATCTCAGCGTGTTGAGATCAGGCCCAGTGTTTGGCTCTGTGCTTAGCGGGGAGTCTGCCCTGGGATTCTCTCTCTCAGTTTCCCTCTGCCCCTCTCCCCACTCTCACTTTCTAAATGAATGAATGAATTAATGAATTAATGACTAAATAAAGACATGTCTTTAAAAATAATCTGTTTCCTGGAGATATAATCTAAGACAATTAGTACCAGGAGTGGTCTAAAAAATAAATTTTTAAAAGGACATTTTAAAGCTGGGTCACTCTCCTGCCAGCTGGCTCTGAAAATGTCATCAAGGATGGTATGTAGAACATGGGCAGATCCTCAAAGCTCTAATGGTACAATTGTTAAAATACTAGGACTGTGAGCAGGGGTGGAGTAATGGTGGAAGAGAATGAAATGGCAGGGGTAACCTGCCAAGTTTTCGAGAAATGAAAGTAAAATGGTAAATATAAGGACTATAGAATTTGATCGTTGTCGGAGGAAATTGATGCATTAGAGGAAAACCGTGGAAACCTGAGAGTGATTAACCCCCAATTAAAGACTAATTGTGAAAGCCAGAAGCCTTGTGGGTAGTTTATAAAATAGAGAATCAGTCAGTAGCATGGAAAGAGAAAGATTGGAAGGTTAGGGAAAAGGTGATTTAAGAAAGACTCATATAAATGAACCTACAGGAGAGGGGAAGAATTGTGAAACCATTTTTGCATTTAATGCCTACCGGGAAAATTTTTTTTTTTTTTTTTGCTTTAATTTCTAAGTCTTCTTTTGCTATCATTTTTTTCTCTGTTTGGAGAACTTCCCTTACCCATTGTTTAGTGATAGCTTTCTAGCAAAAATATCTTAGTTTTCCTTCATCTGAGATTAACTTTATTCCCCCTTCACTCCTGAAAGATAATTTTGCTGGATATGGTTGACAGTTCTTTTCTCTCAATTCTCGAAAAATGCTATGTCTCTTCCTTCTGATCTCCATGGTTTGAGAAAATCACTGTCATTCAAATTGGTGTTACCCTATAATTCATGCTCATCTCTCTTGGACTGCTTTCAAGATTTCTTCTTTGTCTTTAGTTTACAGAAGTTTAACTTTTAGGTGTCTTGGCATGGATTTTTTTTTTTTTTTTTTTTTTTTTTTTTGGTTTATACCTTTGGGGTTTGCTTGGTTTTTGAATGCTACGTTTATGTCTTTCACAGATCTGGGGAGCTTTCAGCCTTTTTAAAAATTTGGATATTTTTTGAGTCCTGCTCTCTTCTTCTAGAACTTTGATGATACAAATGTCAGCTATTTTGTTTTTCTTTCTGTTGTCCAGATGGAAGAAATCCTATTGACAGGTTCTCAAGTTCTCTGGTTCCATCCTCTGTCATCTTTACTTCAATATTGAGTCCATTCAGTGAGGAGGTCTTATTTTCTCATTATTGTGTTTTCCAGTTCCACAATTTCTATTTGTTTGCTTGAGATTCTTTTCATTCATTCGATAAAATGTGCAAGTACGTGTTGAAGCATTTTAATGATGGCTGCAGTCAAGCCAATGACAGATCATCTCAACATTTAATCCATCTCTGTTTGGTGTCTGTTTAATGTTTTTTCTCATTCAAGTTGGACTTTCCTAGTTTTTGGTATGATGAGGGGTTTTCTCTTGCACCCAGACACTTTAAATAATGAGAATTTAGGTGCTATTTAATCCATTAAGGTATAGTACAGGGGCTAGAGGATTTGTATGTTCAGTTTCCTGCTTGGCCCAATGGTATAACACAAGCTAAAGTAGAGAACAGACTCACATTACTTCACTGCTGACAGCTGGGATATGAGCTCATCTTTCTTCTTGCTGCTCTCCACTGGCACCAGGGGAGGAGAATGGAGGATGTGGAGTACAAATTAGCCTTGCCTCCACCTACCTTGTTCTGTCTCCCCGATGCTGGGTAGAGGTGGAGGCCCATTCCTCCCTAGGCCTTACTGGCACAAGATGGGGGTAAAGTGCAATGCAGTGCTGCTTCCACAGCCTTATTCCAGGCTTTTTGCTGCCATATGGAGCTGGAGGTCCAGCTCCCCACTCAGCTCTGTTGATATGGGGAGAGTAGGACAAGGGGTAGAGGTTGTAGGGAGTTGACGCTTAGTGGTAAATAGCCGGCCTCTGCACTATCTCATTAAATTTTCTTCGGAGTGGAGGTGGAGGCTGTTTTATTGCAGGACCCCAATAAGCCCACACCTGTGGGAGAAGCAGAGCAGTACAACCTGCTCCTATAAACAGGGCATTGAGACATGTGTCCTGTTTGGTCCCTCCTACACCACCCCAGCGGGTGAATCAGATTGCTGTCACCTACTTCTACCAGCAGAAGCTTGGAAGATCAGCTCCCTGTTCTGCCCTGTTGACAATACCCAGCTGGGAAGCCCCACATTTTTCTGCAGGGCTGGAAATAGAGTATTAGTTAGTTGTCTTCTGAGCTCTGCTGACATCACTGGATGGGAAAATTGGAGTCCTGCTGCCTGCTTCTGCAAGATAGGAGAGTGGGACTCAGGTCAGCTCCCCACTTAGCCCCACTGAAAATGTGGGTAGGAAGAGGATGTATTGTAGTTTTTCTGTTAGTTACTTCTGTTACTTTGGCTAGAGTAGGGCAGCCATTACCAGAACAGAAACGGTTTTCTGCTACGAGGCTACCCTTGTTCTTTGGCTAAGGAAAATAGGCTTTTCTTTGAGCTTTTTTGTTTGTTTGCTTTTGGCCAGTCTGTTGGCAATGCCAGGTTAGAAGCTCCTGCAGCACACTGTCTGGGATGTATGGGAGGTAATAATAAAACTCAGGGAACAGAGTATTGTGGATTCCTCAAGTCCAATGCCCCTAGTCAATCCACCTATTTCTTTAATCTTTCAGACTTTTCCTATATTTGCTTTATCGCCAAGATTTTAAATTGTAACAGGGAGAACCTTGAATACACGGGGTTATTCCATCTTCGCTAGAACCAAAACTGACCTCTTTCCTCAAGAAGAAATAACTGAAAGATCCACCTTGCTCCAGAAATCTTGTGGAGGGTATTTTGACTACATCAAATGTTGATTCCTCCCTGTCTAACCTCATGTCTTTGACTTCTCCAAAGGAACTGTTCCCAAGAGCACTCCACTGTAAACCAAGTGCTCTGAAATCTGTGCGTCAAAGTCTGCTTTCCACAGAACTTGACTTGAGACCTTGATTTGTTACAGCTCAGCCGAAGGAGCTGGTCATCTGAACTCCACTGCCCAAGTATGGTATCCATTTTTTTTCAGTCTCTGCAGCCAATATTTCTAATGAGGCCATGACTTCTATCCTCTATATCTTTATTTACTTCCTGATTTTTATTTAGTTATTGTTTCTTCTTATTTCTATTACTTTATTGTTATTGCCTAGCTTCTCCCACAAACTTCTAGGAATCTCGGAATCTGGCATTTAAAATCTTTGTAAAAAACTGATAAAATTTAGTGATGTTCATCTAACAAAACCTTGTTAGAACAAGCTTTCGTATTAATCTATCCCACTGAATTCTTGTCACCCCAGAGTGTGTCAGTTCTAGATTAGATGCTCAGTTTATCCCTGGTCTAGCGCTGTGACTGGCAGGGCTAAGAAAGGAGATATCCATCATCTTTTGCCAATTGCCTTGGCAGGATTCTGGTTTAAAAACTTTTGGAAGGATACTATGGGCATGTTCTATTTCCCCCTTCCTTCCATTTCAATATTTGAATTCTGTGTTGGCCACTCTATTGCATTTGCTTTTCTTTTTCACTTGCATCTCTGCATCTTATATGCTCTATTTTGTCATCCAAAATCTGGCACTGGGTTTGCTTTCCCTTCCTGGGTCGTATCCCTTACTCCATCCAAGGTGTTTCCATATGCTAGTATACTCAGTGGCTGGAAGGAAAGAATGAAGAGAGGTAAACAGAGGGGGAATGAACCATGAGAGACTATGGACTCTGGAAAACAAGTAACTTCCCAGTAAAGTAGCTAAAAATATGCTAATTGAACCACCACTGTATCTGCAAAAAATAATCAGAGACCTATGAGTCCTTTTGAAACTGAAGATTTACTTACAGTTATAACAGAAATGCCAAGTGCTGTAGCTTCTACTTAGTAAGCTCATTGAGGGTGGATTTTTGCATGTGGCTCCAGTCTGGATACAGAACGTACTAAACAAAAGAACAAAAGGCAGTGAGAAAAGGAGATAGCCATCCAGTATCTGGCTATTGGATACTTAAATTAGCCCCATTCTTTTGTGAGAAAGGGATTTGTATTCTCCATGTAAGAAATGGACAAGAAGCCTTTTCTGAATTTCTAGATGTTTGACTATCGTAACTTCATCACGATATACTTTCTGATTCTTTTTTTCCCTGTAATCTTTGATGTACCTCCTGCCTTCTGTGTCTTTTACCAACAGTTCTTTCTTACCTGTGTGTGTGTGTGTGTGTGTGTGTGTGTGTGTGTCTATGTGGTTTTATTGGCTGAGGTTTGATATTTTCTTTATATACTCAGATGCACAGTTCCTACTGTGTTTCCTAGACAAAGTAAGACTATTACTATGATAACATTAGCAGAACAATTGGGCCAAAATACATACCAGCAAGTATTTCTAGAGCCCTCTCACTTTATAGTTGATACTACAATCTGAAAGAAACACTGCAACTTTGCTAAATATATACTTTACATCCAAGTAAGGGCCTTAGCACATGGTACCCCAAAACTAGATAACTTCAAAGGTCCCTTCCAATTTTGTGAATCATTAATAATGCTCTTGAAGTACCATATTTCTCTGCCCACACACTTTTTCTTTTTCTCTTTAAAACTGTAACTACCTATAATTCTAAGAAAAGAAATGGATCCAGAGAGACAAATCTATCAAAATCAATCTCTGGTAAATGCTGAATTGATCAGTCTGTAATCATAATGCAAGATACAACCTCATAGTCTATTTCAAAAAATGCCAAGCTTTGTCTTAGAAACAGTTTGGCTTTAAGCACTGGCTTCCATGCATCAAATGGTGTAGAGAACAAAAAGCTGACTATGCCAAGAGAGTTTCAGCAGCGTGAGAAACTCAATACATTCTTCATCCAGAAGTTGTAGGAAGCAATATATTTTTTTCTCAGTAGATTTTTTTAAAATGAGAAAACCAAGACTTCTCAAATGAGTCATACCCCAATAAGTAAGTATTTTCCCATGTAACTTTTTAAACTAGAGTTTGAACTTCAAGCTCATAAAAGTGAATTTCATATAACTCGTATCACTGGGTTGAGATGAGAGGGTCAAAGTAAAATGGTGATGTTTAGGAATAACATATCTTACAAGTTGGATTTTTGAAGTGTTTTTTGTTTTGTTTTGTTTTGTTTTGTTTTGTTTTAAGTTACTGCTATCACATCAAACTCCTTTCACTGAATAACATTCATTCAGGTTAGCACTTTGGCAAAGACAGCATAAACCTGAATGACTGTTGATGTCCACTGGGAACATTTATCAAAATTGAATATTTTAAAAGATAATGTTTCACATTTCAAATCTGATTGTAGTATTACGACACTTTGGGTATGGGTTAGTCAAACTCCAAAAGACAAGACTGATCATGAGCTTTTCTGGAAATGATTTTAACTTTATATTCAGGAAGCTCAATGGAATATTACTCAGCCATCAGAAAGAATGATTACCCAACATTTGCAGCACCATGGACGGGACCGGAGGAGATTATGCTAAGTGAAATAAGTCAAGCAGAGAAAGACAATTATCATATGGTTTCACTCATTTATGGAACATAAGAAATAGCAGGAAGATCGGTAGGAAAAGGAAGGAAAGAATGAAGAGGGGTAAACAGAAGGGGGAATGAACCACGAGAGACTATGGACTCTGGAAAACAAACTGAGGGCTTCAGAGGGGAGGGGGGTGGGGGATTGGGATAGGCTGGTGATGGGTATTAAGGAGGGCACATATTACATGGAGCACTGGGTGTTATATGAAAATAATGAATCATGGAACACCACATCAAAAACTAAGGATGTACTGTATGGAGACTAACATAATAAAAAAATTTAGAAAAAAAATAAAAAATAAATAAAAAATCTAATTCCATATTTTAGAAGTACCACTTATTAAATGTGTGATTATAATCAGATTACTTAATTCTCAATAATGTTCTCTTCTCACACTAAAATGGGATTATTTTGTCAATAAACATAGATCATATATTTTAGTTCACTTTCCAATTCCATTTGTTTGGGAAAGGTAGCTGGAATCTAATATCAAGAAATTTTTCTAAGTAAGAAGGAATCAATTTGTTGGTGACTATCCATGACTTTCCATGGACTTGACAACACAAATATCCAGATTTACTGATAATGTTCTATTTCACAGACTTTGAATACAAAATAAAATATATATATTTATATAAAGCACAATGAGTAGATACAGACACAGGGAAGAGAGAAACATTTATCGAGTAGAGTGATAGAAAATAATACTGTTCAATGATGTCTGTTATCCTTTCTCAGGAATAAGAGAAACTACAGTGCTACAGGCCCATGTGATTATGACTAAGGGCAAGAGAAAGAAGGGAAGTGTGTCACTCTGGGGCTGCAGCAATGGTAATCCCATGTTTATTTTTCCTGTCTACAACATCCTCCAAGATCTGACTGTGGAGGCCATTGTTCGGGTGACAATGTCAAAAGGATAAAACAGTCTGGTATATTGAGTCACTGCATGGCGGACAGAGTCAACCAAACCCTTGGTGGACTTTATAGACAAGAGAAATAAAATGATGTTGTGTTAGCCATTGAAATTTGGGGTTATAGCATGACCTGATCTACCCTAACTACTATGGAAAATGATCAAATGATAATTCACATTTACACCTGTAAATCTAAATGACATTTCTGAAGTATCAATTTGCTAATAGCAGAAAAGGGAAAAAATAAGCTGGAACTGTGAAATCCTTCATTGAATTTAATGTCAAATAAATTATGTCATTATAATTTATTTATATTTATATCTCCACTTTTACATAATAGTGACAGAGATCTGATGTTGTCCACTGCCCTCCCATGTGACTGAGCGGTAAACCCTGTCAAGCTGAAGCCAAATGGGGGCCATATTCACCACATTAGTGAATTGTTTAGTAGTAGGCATTGGCCCCATTCAGATGAACATGAAGGACATTCCTGGAGATACTAGGAATGGTGTTCCTACTCTCATAATGAGTGGCAGGGAAAGAGACATCTCTCTTGTTCTGATAGACTTTGCCGAGTTCAGAGAACATTTCTAAAACCAATTATGAGTAAAGATAGATTAAGGAACAAGCCAGTTCAGCAAGAGGAGAAGAAGAGGTCTTCTGAGGCCCAGCAGTAAATTTTCTATATTGATAAGTTAGTTAACTCTTATTGGAGTCCAGATCATCCTCATTGATACAACAAGCACCATATAGACAGTGATAGGAAAAACAGTCTATTTAAAACTGGAATAATTTCACTTATGCTTCCAAAACATTGAGATTTTTTGTTTGACTCAGCAGTGGTTAAATGAACAACATTTTTTCTTTATTTTTTTGTCCCATCTTTTCCTGGGCACATTAATGTGTAAAAAAATTTTCCCTTTCTACAGGTCTTCCATAGTAATCACCAAATAATTTCAAACTTCTGGAAAAGAGATTGGTTCAAAAATCTATGGTTCGTGTATATTTTTTTAATGACTAAACCACTTTTCTGACCTCACCCTCAAGAAGCTCTAACTGGGTGCATAAAACGTGATGTATGTTGCTTTTATTCCCAATAGAAAGAATTGTACTCTATAAAAAGGTGAAAGTTGGGCGGAAATAATTACTTTTGTTTTACAAAGGCTCCCAAACTCCATATTAAACTGTCATATAACTATTGAATTGATTAATTAAAATGTGTCACATCCTCTATCTTGGTATGAAAAATTTTGTGCATTATCTTTTGTTGGCAATAATTTCTCTCTAGGGTTGAAGGTTAATATCTAGAGTGATGCATAGTAGATGTTTCTCCTTAATTAAAAAAAAATCCAAGCTATGTAACTTAGGTGATTATTTCTGCTTCAACATTGCATAAAATATAAGTCTTTGCTTACAATGATTACACTTTAAACTTGATGATATAAATTTAAAACAAACCCAAGAACACCCATCATAAAACAAGCACAGAAATAAAGATAACTTCATATAGGATTGAATTGGTTAGACTTGAGACCAGTGTATGTGTCTGATATTGACATTAGACAGATAACACATACCATTAACTTTTGCAATGATGTAGTCATGGTGCAAAACAAGAAATGGGGCAAAGCCTCTCTACTCTAAACTTTCCCTACTTAACACTTTTTCTTAGTGATTTGAAATTTGAGCATGGGATTGTACATGTGGATGAAGGTAACTTTCTCTCCATCCTTCTATTTTTCTTTCCCTCCAGAATCTGTTGAGAATTACAAAGACTTTGTTCTTTTCTCTTTTGTCTGATATGAAATTCTTCTGTCATGTCTTTCTCCTTCTGGATGTTTTTAGCCTCTTCCCTGTATCCATACTAAAAGACTGGCTATAGGCCAACAAGTTTAACGAGGAAAAAGAAAAGATAGATTAGTTAAACATTTTCAAAATATTGTCCTATTATATAAGTAAACAAATGTTATATATTTTTTTCACTGAAGAAAAAGTTGTGAAAACAAATGAAAAGTATAAACTTAGACAAAATTACTCAAACTCCCATCACTCTAAAATGACTGCTAACATTTGTATGTATATTTTTCTAGCACTTTTCCTAATCATATTTATTTTATTTTATTTTACTTATTTTATTTTTTTAAAAGATTTTATTTATTTGACACAGAGAGAGAGAACACACAAGTGTGGGGGGGTAGTGGCAGGCCGAGGGAGAAGGAGAAGACTCTCCACTGATCAGGGAGCCTGACGTGGGGCTTGATCCCAGGACCCTGGGATCAGGACCTGAGCTGAATGCAGCTGCTTAACTGACTAAGCCATCCAGGCACTCACTAATATTTATTTTAAGGTATCATATTACAAGCACTATTTTTTTTTTAACCTTCTTTGACTCATCTAACATTATGTAATGGACAACTTTCTATCTCAATGGAAAATAAATCTACATTAGTATTTCAATGGTTGTATAATATTCCACTTTTTAAAGTATTGTAACTTGTTTAACCAGATTTCTATGTCTTTTTCCCTGTAATGAATGTTGGTACATATTTGTTGTTGTTAATGTATTTGGTTATTTTCTTTAGGGTGAGCGTTTGGGTTTGGAATTATGAGAGTTAAAGGAAGTGCATATTTTGACAAGATTTTTTTTGACAAGAGTATTTTTTTAATTGTGCAGCAAGCAACCAAAACCCTAGGATATGAACTTTGCCAAGTAAAGGTTAACAGACCACAGTTTACCCCTAGGATGACTACCTATCTAGGTACCTCTTGCCTTTGTAGATTTCTCTCCTTCCACTTTTGACAAATTATCTTATTTTTTATTTTAAGTTTTTAGAAAAGGGGGAGGGGCAGGGGGAGAGGGAGAGAGAATCTTAAGCAGACTCCACACTGAATGTGGAGCCTGATGGGACGCTTGATCTCAGAACCCTGAGGTCATGACCTGAGCTGAAATCTAGAGTTGGCTGCTTAACTGACTGCACCACTCAGGTGTGGCTTGACAAATTATCTTAAATGAATATTCTATGATCTGTATGAAATATGTCCCTTCTAGCCAACATCCCCATGGATTGATTACTTAGAGTTCTTAATCAGCGACCAACAACCCAGTCAGGGGCATTCAGTAGTCATTGCTGGAAAGTTGCACTCTGATCCCCGAGTAGATTGCAGTGGTTTAGTACTGGATTAATGTGGAGGTACCTAGACTACTCTCCAGGCACAGGCAGTGATGTGCTGATAAACTGGATTTCTGAAAAAGAAAATACCCTGATTTGTAGCATTTGACAATTTCTGTGGTGTAAACACTCCTACCATGGCTTATTTTAAGCTATCACGTGACTTGAAATTTCTTCAAGATTGAACAGGCAACTTTCACAAGCCATAGAAGATTGTTAAAGCCCACCACTGGCCTGAGCAGGGGTCCTAAGACTGGGCACAGGACTCCCTCATAATCTAAGCTGTCTTATTCCATGTTGGAGTCTTTGGTGGCTAAGCAATGTCAAAAACCATTACCACCTTTCTGTGTGACTCTTTCTCTTTGGTTTCCTGACTTACATTTGGAGACAAAGAACCTACATAAACTTGCTTTTGGACATAAAGACTAGGACACCCTAACCAATAGCCAATTTTCCTTCCAGAGTTGGAATTTTGTATAGCAAAAATCATAATGGTGGTATCACTTGGGGGCTCCTTTCTCCATTCTGCCACAGGAATTATTAACAGATCAATTCACTAAATCTTGGTGAAGAACAGAATCTGGCAGCAAACTCAGTATCTCTCTTGAGACACTTAACAACTATCTTATTTAGTATCTAGGTTAGTAAAAAAAAATACTATTGTTATAAACAACATGGGTTATTAATCCTACTCCCAAATTGAGACATTGCTTATAAAAATACTTTGTAAGCTATAAAGAGAACAGCACCATCAGTTTTTATTCATTTCCATAGTCTTGATTCTCTTTGATTTTTTTCCTCTGTGAGAGTCTCAATTCCTGCTTTGTTCTCTCTAAAATTTGAGAGAGTGCTAAAAATCCTTTTTTTTTTGGTTACAGTCAATTTGCTGAAAATCAATCATGCATCAGAGAGTGCTAAAATTGCAACCGCTACATTTCAGTTTCACTTGGTTCCATAGACTGAATGTTTGCAGAAAATAAGTTGAGTCACTCATGTCCCTGCGTTTACAGCTATTAAATGATCATTGTAATAGCTATTGTTCACATGAGCTGAGAATTATAAAATTGTTGGATTTATTCAAACTTCATGACCAAAATGTCTTCCAATCACCATCTTTGTGCTTAATTAAATTCAGTTGTTTTTCAATTTTTTTTTTTGGCCCACTATACTAAAGTTGAGATTGAAATCTGTTTTTATTTTTATTTGATGCTAGGGGAGCAAGCTATCAGCATATGTCAAATCTAAAGCAAAATATGTCCATCAATACACACATGTGATTTTGCAAGATGCCCAAACTATTCACATTCCTGAAGAGGAGAGAAAAGGGAATCTACAAAAATTACTTTTCTGCAAGAGGAATATATGCAAGTTGAAAGGATTTCATGATAACAAAAGCCTCACAAAAAAGGACTGGACTTGGTCCATGTTTTAGGAATTTGCAGATATAAAGAGTTAGTTATCTTCTACTCGGGCTCTGCAATGTGTAGTGTGAAAATATTTGCTGTCAGGAGAAAAAAAAAGTTGGAATGCATAGATTTCACTGACAGGGAGAGACCAAGAAACCCTTCTCCTCTTTGTCTCTATAGTTCTGCCTTTTACTCAATGTTTGTAATATGCCAAAACCATTGCTTTTTATCCGCTAGTCCTCCCTCACCCCCACCACATTCGTTTGAACCCCGCAAGCGTTTTGTTCCCCTGGCATGTAGGTCACTATTAAGAGATGCGGCGCCAGCTCTGATCGCTTAGATCCATAACCCTAAGCAGTTCGATATTGCATAGCTGATAAGCTACTCCTTCTTACTCTTTCTTTTCCCCTGAAAATTTCATCAAGTTTTAGGCAAAAAAGCATATGAGGTCATATAACACATATGCCAATAAGATATTAATTTCTAAAAAATGCATCCCAAACATTTGAGCGTGTTACAGGAACACTTTCTCGGTTAACTCCCCAAAGGGTGTAACAACAACTAAATGTGTCTGTAAAAAGTCGTTTGTAAAGCATGTATTACATTGTGTTCAGATGAATGTGGTTTCAGGAATGTTCTTTGAGCACATTATGCAAATACAAGTGTCTCAATCTCAGTATTTGTCATGAATGTCCACTCCTCAAAAGAAAACATTTCAAACACTCAAAATTGTATCATTTAGGTAGTGAGATAGTTGGAAATCTTAAAAGCTTCATGTCGGCAGAAAAATACTTCAGCTCCATTCCTTAGCTTTAATTAACACTGCTTTCTCAACATTCTTATTAATTCATGTTATGTGGACATTGGAACTTAAGCAAAACTTATGTGCAGAAAGGGTGGAACAATCTTGACTCCGTTAGAAAAAGTAATTTGATGAGCAGCGATGTGCCTAGCTGTTTCTCAAGTCTCTTGTGTAGTACACATTTATGTAACTTTGAGATTTGGAAGCGTTGCTAATTTCCTATGTTGTCCAGTGAGGAAAAATATAGGGTAGGGATGGGGGTGGCGCGTAGGAAGGGGGCTGGAATTGTCCCCCTGCTCCTTGCTTAGATGAGCCAGCAGGAGAGAACATTGCCCAGAATTGCCCGCTGGCAGAGTCTGAGGTCAAATTATTTTCACATTAAGACCCTTGAAGACCTAATCTAATTTGAGGTTCTCTGTTTTGCTCTCATAAAATCTGTAATTTGATGAGCACTACTTGTAGTAATATTTATAGTTTGCAAATATTTGTTTAATGATTGGGCCTTCCATGTTGAAACTGTAAGCACCACCTGGCAGGGCTGATGGGTCACTGCCATGAACTGCCCTTGGCTTTTGCTTTACCCCAAAATCTACCTCCATGTTAACCCATTCTTTTCTGCTATTTTGTTGTGGTTTCTAGGGAGATTCACCAGAGCCCAACTGCTATTTCTTCTCTTTTGTCCACATCAAGGTTCCTGATCAGGCTGTTTTAGAGGCATATATGCAGTCCTGGTCTAAGAATCCATAGACTATATTCTCATTATTGTTCTTGTTGATTGTGAAGATTTTAAAATCACAGCAACATTCCGAGAAATTTCACATAAACCCAAACTAGAATTTTTGTGCCCCATAGATTCTCATGTGTAGGAAGGATTTTTCCTCTTTGAAACAACTAAATTACAATCATTAATGTTCTCTGTAGATAACATTAGAAATACTGCTTTTTCTAACATTTTATTATGAAAATGTCCAAATATAGAAAAAAGTTGAAAGAAATTGTAGTGATCTCACATGTAACAATATACAACCTAGATTCTACAATTAACATTTTTACTGTACTTGTTTCATCAGGTTAATCATGTATCCATCCTTTATATCTATCGAACCATCTTATATTTTTGATGCATTCCCAAGTAAGTGGAGACATTACTATGCTTTACTCCTAAATGCTTCAGCATTTAAATGAGAATAGTATTAACACTTTAAAATATTACTAATTTCCAGTTAATTTTCATGAGGAATTTTACAGAATTGTTATAAATGGGTTTCTAAAAATTTTTTTAAGATTTTATTTATTCATTCATTCATTCATTCATTCATTCATTCATTAGAGAAAGAGAGAGAATGAGGGCACAAACAAGGGGAGTGGCAGGCAAAGGGAGAAGCAGGCTCCCAGCTGAGCAAAGATCCTAATGCAGGACTTGATCCTAGGACCCTGGGATCATGACCTGAGCTGAAGCAGATCCTTAACTGACTGAGCCCCCCAGGAACCCCAATGGTTTTAATTTTTTTTAATACATGACCTATAATCACTCATAGATGAATTCTATGATTTTTGTTCCTATTACCAAAACCACCACCCAGTTTGACAGACCATTTGTGGTGATGCAAAAGTCATTTGCTTTAATGGGAGCTGAGAAGGTAATCCGGTTGCTAAGGAGTTTAACCACTGATTTATTACTAGAACTATAAAGAGTTCCACAAAGATAATTATCTTCAACGTACCAAATGACAATGAAAACTACAAATAACCATATAAATTTTACCTTATCATTGTTGTCTCTTGAATTCTTTATTCATTGATATTTCATCCTAAAATCCTTTAAATTTACATCCAGAAATGTATTTTTGATCACTATTATCTGAAAGCATATATGTATATAGATTAATTTGTTTCATTTTATTCCAAAAAGTATTTAAAGAAACGTATTAGCATATTAATTTAATTAGGCAAGTATTTCTTTTCATGAATCTACCATGTGTACTAGACCCCAGGAGAGTTAGAAAGATGAGGATGGATAATCCTTGGAAAGTCAGAGTAAGGAATTTTTTGTCAAATCAGTTGCCAATGTAAGAAATGTGAACATTTCTTAAGAGAAAAATTACATAATTGGTGAAATGTTTTAGAAATAGGAGTGAGAAATATATGTCGGATTTAAAATGAATAATGAACAAAAGGTTGAAGTTGGGGAAATTGGTTAATTTTTGAGTTATACTCTATGCATTGGTTTAAATAATTTATGTATTAACATATTTATTCCTCCCAATAAGCATGTCATATTGGCATGTGATTTTCATTAACATTTTGCAAGTATAGGAGCAGGTGCAGAGAAGTTAAGGGTTTAGACTAATATCACAAATAGTTAAGAGACTAGGATAGGTTTAAATCCAAGGAGTCGAGCGCCAGTCCATGTGCATTTAACTACAACTTTAAAATCATTCAAGGTTAAGGAAGCAGTGGGTGTGGAAAGAAAAGATCAATTGAATAAAACAGAACTTCATCATTTTACGTACTGTCAGTTGACAAGAAACAGGGTTGAAAGAGTAGAAGCTATTATAATTTTTGAGCATGGTGTCTAAGAGATTCATCTTCTATGTAAGTCAGAAGAAGAAAATAAGTTTTGATTTGGCAACTTGTAAAGTGTTCGCAGAGCAATAAGTTAAAAACATACAGAGGAAGCTATCTTGGAGGATTTGAACCCTGAGAGGCTAGTGGCTGGAGTAGAAATCAATCAGCATGTGTACAGAACATAACCAAATACAATTTCTTGCACTTAACCCACAGGTTAGCCTATAACCAGAGTAGCCAGTATTTGTACAGTGAAGTCAAAAGTGAGGGAAACACAATGAAAGAATCATTTCTAAGATTAGATTTCTCATTGCAGGGAGGTAGACTGATCAAAAGTTTTTAACATCCTGAGTGATCTTAGGAAATTGGGGTAAGGTTTAGGCCTACTTCTATCCAGGGCCAGGCTATATCGCCACCCCCTCTGTGTGATTGTTTTAATAAGCTTCTATTTTTGCCCATAAAAAATTTATAGTTGAATTATACTTCTGTGATTTTTGTCAGTCATGTTGTAATGTTTGTGAAAAACCAACAAATAGGCGAAGAGGTTGCTGAAGTACAAATGTGTCCTAGAGGTGAAAACACAGCTTTGACAAAAGAAGATAAACTACATAGAAAGTATGAACTTCTGCAGAAGAGACTGTGTTTAGGAAGGGAAGTGGTTGGTAAGGGATAAGCTCCTCCTCTTGTAGGATCTCCCTCCAACATCTTAGAAATTGAGACCAGCTCCTAATATAATAAGAAACCAAACAAACAAACGAAACAAGTATTAGTAAGTGGAAAAAGATGGGTAAAGTACTTAATGGATTTTTACAGCTGTGGTAAAGCATGTCCATAGCAACATAAGGATCTTGGTTGACCAGATGTTGTATAAGACATGCCCTGTACAAATTGAGGGTTTGTCGCTTACAATTAGTCATCAACAATTTGTATGTTGATTAAATAGTGATCAATCAAGCTTTCCAGAAAAGTAAAGACAATTGAGTTTAGAAAGAAGTAGTAGGATAAGAAGTCTTATCTCAAGTAGCTGATATACCGCAATACACAATATGGCATCCATTAAGCATTGGATGAAGATTAGTTGCCTGAACAACCAAACAAATGAATACATGAAGGAACAAGGAAATGATGAATGGATGGTTGCATTGGTTAGATAATAGAGTAGAGGAATAAGTTAGTAAAAAGGAATTTGACCGAGTAAGCATATCAGTACAATGCAAGCTATAAGGCTTAAATACAAGAAAATAAATAAAATTGGAAAAATAAAGGATTGATCTTATTCCAGTTTAGTAACAGATTATCAGTGTAATGTTTCTTCAGTTTAATCATTTCAACATGTTACATTAATGAAAATACATTAGGAAATTATTGGTTATAGCTCTAAGATCCCATTTATTCTTCCCTAATTATTTCTCAGAGGACCTAAAATAATTATACTTCCATTTCAACTAATGCCTCTCTTGGAAATGCCTAACTAATGCCTCTCTTGGCAATGCTTGGTAAATATAATCAACTATTTATCCTAGTTTAAAAAATATTTTTATAGACATAATGCATGTTGATTGTAGAAAATATATTTACTTTATAAAACCATATTTCAGACAGAGAAAGCTAAAACAAGATAAAGCCAAAGTTGAAATATTTGTGCTGTTAAAATCTTTTCCAATATTCCAACTTCAGTGAACTAGTGAAACACAATTAACTTTGGTTTGAGGGTTTGCTCGCTATTAGCCATAAGATCCTGGTGTTCATGCAAAAGTATTACACCAGTACTGTGTGTCTTAGTCCATTCCAGCCACTATAACAAACTACCATAAACTGGGTGGCTTATAAACAACAGACATTTATTTCTCACAGTTCTGGAAACTGGGAAGTCCAAGATCAAGGCACTGGCACATTCCGTGTCTGGTTAAGCCCCACTTCCTGGTTCACAAACAGCATCTTTTCATTTTTGCTATGTCCTAACGTGGCGCGAGCAGGCACGGGAGATCTCTGGGATCTATTTTATAAGGGCACTAATCCCACTTATGAGGGCTCTGTCTTCATGACCTTATCACCCCACAGGGTTCCCATATCCAAGTAACATCACATTAGGGATCAGGTTTTAACATATGAATTTTGGGGGACACACAGTCTGTAGCATTGTATCAGCATAGTATTGTAGGCTGTCATCCTTTTAATTTTTGTGTGTATTCCTGATTGAGAAAAAAGAAACAAGCAATCCTGATGTTCTCTTTCAAAAGAAGAAAGTGACTAGATTTTGAGGTTGTAGTGGTAGTAAGACTGATTTCACAAAGGAAAGAAAGACTTCTTTTGAGATCACACGACACAGTTTCACTTACTATTTGATTTAGCGAATGTTGATTATTAGCTAGGCACTCAGCGAGCTAACTAAAATGAATCCCATTTTTCTCTACTGACTCATATAACTTCCAATCTTTGTGAAATGTATCAGTTGTAATTTGATGAGATTACTGTTTACCTTCAGGATAATTGTAACTTGTATCCTGAGAGAATTCCTTAAAAATGAATATAGAGAACATCTTATGTGTTCCACATTGATAGGTAAGATTTTACTAGTAGAGCCTATAATTATCTATCTATCATCTGTCATCTATCTATCATCTATCATCTATCTATCTATCTATCTATCTATCTATCTATCTATCTATCTATATCTATCTATCATCTATCTATCATCTATCTATCTATCTATCTATCTATCTATCTATCTATCTATCTATCATCACCTATCGTCTATCTATCCTGATTATCACAGTTTACTATAGAGTGACATTTTCTTGTTTCCAGAGAGAAAGCATTCTGATGTTAAAGACCCCCTGGATATTCCTTTTTATTTCTTGCTTCATAGTTGATCTGAAATGGGGAAAACTTTATTAACTACAGTAGCTGCTGGAAACCTCATTTAATGTAAAAGGCTAGACCAACGGGAGAAAAAAAAAGCCATGCCCAACCCAATGACCTGAATACCTTACATATTAGAAAAAGACACAGTCTACCAAATTAAAAAAAAAAAATCTAAGTCCTTAGGGAAATTGAAACTCACAGAAAACATAAACCAAAGTGTTTTATATTAAGGATTCCATCTTGATTAAATATATCTAATAATGCTTATGCAGTGGCTTGTAAATGCATGCTCAAAGCCCATAAAATAAAGGTTAGAGGACAACACTCCATGCTACTAAGTCGTCTTTATTGAAAGAAGCATCAAACAGTGATGTCAAATACTCAAGTGCCAATAATATTCTTTCAAGCAGCTGACCTACTTTCTTTAGGACAAGGCTCCAGTTTTCCCAAATGCTTGTCATTTAAGTTTTAGGAACACAAAATAGTCACTCCTGCTTTTTGTTCATAGTTAGAAACAGGACTTATATCAGTTTTTTTTTTTTTTTAAGATTTATTTATTTATTGGGAGAGAGAGAGAGTGCAAGTGGAGGGGAGGGGCAGAGGGAGAGGAGAGAGAGAATCCCAAGCACACTACCACTGAGTGCAGAGCCTGATGGGCTTGATCCCTTGACTCATGAAATTCTTGACCTAAGCTGAAACCAAGAGTCGGACCCTTAACCGACTAAGCCACCCAGGTGCCGCCACAGTATTTTTGTTTCTTTGATTTCTTTTTCCTCACCTGCTATTATAAAATAATGGTGTGGAAAGCAAATGGTGTGAGTGGAAAGCATTTATAAGATAATGGGGTGATGGAAAGTCAAACATCAAATTTATGGGGAGAAGTTTAGAAGTGATTTCTTACTTTTTAACTACCTAAACATGACACAATGACACTAGAATAATGCAATAACTGGTTAAAAATGAAAAAAGTAAATGTTAACATTTACTTTCTTTTTTTAATTTTTTTTTCTTTCATACATGATGTTAGAAAGTTTGATCAAGAACTGTTACATTGACATCATAGAGAAAGATCTATGACATGGGTAACTATACTTCCTCTGGAAGGTGTCTACCTTGAGGACAATATAAACGAGGTGTTTTAAAGAAGATGATTCCCAGAGCACCTGGATGACTTAGTTGGTTAAGCTTCTGACTCCTGATTTCAGCTCAGGTCATGATCTCAGGGTCCTGGGATTCGAGCCCCACGTTGGTCTCTATGCTAAGGTTGGAGTCTGCTTGAGAGTCTCTCCCTCTGCCCCTCCTCCTGCTCTCTTGCTCTCTCTCTGTTTCTTTCTCTCTCTCAAATAAATAAAACTCTAAAATAGTAAAAAATAAAAGAGTTGATTCCCATAATGAAGTCAATACCATCATGTGAGGGTTTATATATTTAAAGTTGAACTTCCCTATTGATGTTTACATAATAATTGCTCTATTTTATAAAACTCTCTACTCTTAGGAAGACCAGAAAGAAATGCCCTCCAGGAATGGACAAAACATTTTTCTCTACTATTGCTATGCTTTTCAAATTTGAACATTCATCTGTTTATGAAAGTCATTCTGTATATACTTAACCTTATTCCCACCAAAATCTGTACCTTTCACATTTGGTAGAACAGTCGTTGAAAGGGAACTTCATGGCTCTGTGTGTGTGTATGTGTGTAAGAATATAACCACAATTTTTAATTACATGGTTTCTGGCAATGTTTTTAGATGTCATGTTTTTCAGCTGCTGCAATATTTACTGGAGCCAAGTTATATGAAATTAAATAATGATTTCTAGGAAAAAGCATCCCAGGAATGAAAGTATATAAATGTAGCAGACACCAATAAGTAAAGTAAACATGGAGGGAAGTCTAGTGTAGCCTTGAAAGTTAAATCTTTTGAAAATTCAAATGAAGGCAGAGAGCAATGGGAATGAGAACCAGGACACACAATAATAAATACATAAAAATTTTGGAAATAGAAAGGACGAAGAGAGGAAAAAAGAAAGAAATCCAATTTAATGGGACTGCCACAATTAACACCAGGTATAAACAAACTTTATTTTTGAGGATCTAATATATCTCAACTTTTGCTAATGTTGCATACTGATTATATGTCCGAAAATGTTGTCAGAAGATCTTTTCTTTGATCTGAATTTACCAAGTGCTTGGTATCAAAGGGGGACATATTAACAACTATTCCACCTGCCTGCTAGAATAAATAAATATAGGCTTGGTACATGTTTACAATGTACTTTTAGATTTTATTCTGAAGGTATTTACCTAATAATTTACTTTGAGTTAGAAAGAACTCCACTAATTGGCCTGGAATGTGATTCTGTCCTAGATAGTAACTGCATGACCAAGTCAGGTCATAGGGCAATGCTTATTCTTACCAATTGAGTCCCTAAAAGAAAATTCTTGTTCTATTGCTGGATTTCTAAAAGAATTCAGTTTGGCAGAACACTTCATTATTCTTGCTTAACTTGTGAGCCAGAAAACTTAGAACTGAGGATAAGGTTCTTTTAAAAGGATAATTGGAAATTAAATATTAAATGCATTTAAGAATTTCTGCTTATTTCTGAAGTGGTTAACATGGTGAGGTCATTTGAAATCCTATTTAATGGAACCCTAATGGGATATTGGGAAAACAGTACTGTCCTGCCTTCACATTACCCTTGCATTAGTAACAGATTTAACATTGACCTTAAGCATAGTTCTTGAAATGGCAACTATTAGAGGAAACATGTATTTTCTTTCATAGTGGCAATATTTTGTTTCCTAATAATCATTTCCTAATAAATGATATTTATGACACTTACATGATGAAATTAAGACCTATGCTCGAGACAGTGTATTTTATAGTAAAACAAAACAAAACAAGACAAAACAATGATCAGATAACAAAGCCATGAATATCATTTAGAGAAACAAAATGAGAGGATTAACAAATGGTTGATGAAAATGATGAATGCAGCAGAAGGAAAAAGAGCCTTACAAAAGTGCTCCTATCTAGTTGTTTAATAAAAGACCACTTAAAGTCATTGAGGAAATTGAAAAGCCCAGTCTTGAGAAAAGATTAAAACAGATTTTAGCATTGCTGGCAAGTAACTAGATTGTCAGAGGAAAGACCTTCTTTGAGTTAACGTCTAATGGAAGGCACATATTTCTTAACAATGTTATAGTAAGCCAACAGGAATTATGAATGCAGATCATGACTATTTCTCCATGTAAAGTATTATCAATAATTCTTCCAGAGTGGGAATATCCAATTAAAATGCAATATGCAAAGTTCTCTTTTCTAAATGCCACATTAAAGTAAAAAGAAACAAGTTAATTCATTTACCCATTACGTCCAAGAAATTTTTATTTGAAGATGTATTTGATATAAAAATTAATTCCCTTTTTTGTGTTCTAAGTCTCTATAGTCCAGTGTGCATTTTATGTCTACAGCACATCTCAATTTGAAATAGTTGCACTTCAAGTGCTCACAAGTCCCATTTACCTATTGGTTACTGTACCAGCCATCAGAGCTATAAACCTTGAATATAGCTGGACCTCTCCCAAAGATAGCTTTTCTTTAACTAAAATTAAGTTAAAATTCTGAAATTTTTAGAATATTTAAAGTAGTTTAGCAGCAGGAAAGTCAAATTAATACAAATAAAATTAAGGGCATGAAATTTAAAGGAGAGAAAGGGAGAGTGAGGTTTCATCTAACTTCTAAACAGAATTTTGAAAAATACCATTAATGACTAAATGGCTCTTATAAGTTATGATGGTGTGAGATATGTGGTTATGATAATACTATAGAGTATTATGTAAAGAACCCTTTTATTTTATTTATTTATTATTTATTATTATAATTTTTTTGAAAGAGAGAGAGAGAGAGACAGAACATGAACTGAACGGGGAGGGAGGAGGTGGAGTGGGAGAAGACCCCCCGCTGAGCAGGAAGTTGACCTGGTGCTCCATCCCAGGACCCTGAGATCATGACCTGAGCCAAAGGCAGATGCTTAACCCACTGAGCCACCAGGTGCCCTAGAACCCTTTCATTTTTATTCAACAAATAATTGGACCCCTATCATAGGTTTGGTATGACAGCAGGTTGGTAAATCAGCAGTGTTTCTGCCCTCCAGGGTCATAAAGTAAAATAGGGAATAAAGGCATTGGGTTAGTGTATTGTATTTTTGAGACAGATTAAATCTATTCTGTAAACTAGTGGAAGACAGAACAAGGTAAATCTAGTGATAGTTAAGGAAAAGCAGATTTCATTAGCTAATCTATATTGCAAACAGATTTGTTGAGAAATGAATCCTGTTGTCCTGCAATTACACTGAAATCCTTCCTGACTGGAATATTCAAAGGAACTTTCCTGACTTCCTATTGCAGGAAACATAAGAGATTTCTGATTTGAAAGGAAAGGTGCTTTCCTGATACATAAGATTCTTTCCAATCATACAATAGCATGATTATATAATCGAGGGAATTTGTCATTAGAATTATTTTTATACTGTAAATGTATGATTTCAAACTATTTGAATGCCATTAAATATACATAGCATCAATTCATCATTTGATTTAGAAAAGACTTATTCTATAGTATTATTTCAGCATCAAGAATTGGAGCACTCATTAATAGTGACTGTTAATAGAAAGTTAATAAAACTATTTTCTCTAAAGTACTTTTACCTTGTTTCCAACCATTGTACTATTCTCCTCCCTTAAACAAACACCTTATTAATTTTATATCAATCCCAAGGTTAGCCAAGTGAATGAGAGGAATAAAAAAGTACTGTCCTCTTTTAAACCAATGAGAAATATGATGGAAAAGAGGAATTTTCGACTTCTTCCCAAAGTAACGTAAAAATTCTAAATGTCACCTTAATGCTTTGTTTAAATATTGTTTAGACTCAGAATTTGATAACTGATACATTCATGTAAATTCAACCATGAGTCCTTAAATCAAACATATACCCTGTTTACATCAATTTCTATTTGATCTATCAGACTGACTCCCCTGGAAATGGCCCATCTACAAATGGAATCTTCCATTGCTACACTTCCTCAGGTTTTCCTTATTAAAAAAGGATTTCTGCTTCCTCTTCCTTGTATAAAACTAGGTATATACACTGTTGGCCAGTCTGAGAATACTATCCTAACCTAATATTCTTTTTTTTTTTTCAAATTTTGTTGTTTTGAGATTATGTGAGTCTAGTAAATAGATCTAATGGAACATAATGAGCATTTAAAAGTTATACTGTTTACATAACTGCAATAGTCTGTTTATATGAATAGAAAAGAATGTGGCTAGCTGCCTACACACAGCTGGAAATGCAAACATGACTTAATCAGAAAGCAAGTGTTCTGTTTTAGAGCCGATGAAACAGATTGAGTGTATACCATGGGGATTTAATGTAGAGCATTAACACTAGAGGTTAAAACACAGGCATCACAGACATCATAGATAACAACATCAAAATAATAAGCATGCTATAGAATTGAAAATCTTTTACTCCAATGCTACAGGACAATGATATTATCTTGTCTATCATAATTATGTGGACCAAGTTAAATTTGATATATAGAAAAATAAGAACTTCAAGGAGTAGGGCTTAGGAAAAAATATAAATAGGAGCAAAAGCATTCAGAGGGACATAATTTAATATGTCATTAACTAAATTCTTTACAAACCACCAAGAGACAAAATTTCCAGAGTCCATTTTTATAGAAACAAAGTATTTTGGTTCTATTTGAAAATGAAGAAATTAGAGTATCTATTACTGTCTGGATATGTTCTATTCAGCAATCAAAATAAAATGCCTAAAAATAATCACTTTGATAAAGTATTTTTATAAGTAAGCAACATGAAAATATAAATCAATCATTAAATTTAAACATAAGAAAATTTATCCATTTTCAGGTTAGTAAATTTAAATGTAATAAACTTAAGTTAAGTTATGCCTTAGATGGTACTAATCTTAGGTTCTTCTAAATCTTCCAAGAATTTCTGAATGTTAAATTATTAAATCATTCATATATTTTTCACTATGTAAATGCATTTTAGAGAAATTATTATTCTGAATTAGGTAGGGGTTGGCTGGTCCTTTCTAGGGGCATCAGTGACTCTAACTCTTTCTGTCCATCATCCATATCTTGTTCTGTTGTTGGACTTCATTCTCATACTGGTTGCTTCATTTTTGCAAGATGGTTACTCTAACTCAATATCATATTTGAGTTCTATCATGGGTTGTATTGTGCCCCCCCCCCACAACCTGCAAAAAATATATATATATATGTATATATATATATATACATATATATATATACATATATATATATATATATGTTGGAGTCTTAACTCCAAGAACCTTCAAATGTGGCCTTTTAAAGATAGACTTTTTAGAGATTAATGACTAATCCAGTATAACTGGTATCCTTATAAAAAGAACTTTGGACAAAGAAGCAGATGAATGGAGAGAAGATAACATGACAAGACACAGGGAGAAGACAGTGGTCTACAAGCCAAGGAGAGAGGAAGGAGATCCTTCCTGTCATGGACTTCAGAAGGAACCAACCCTGAAGATACCTTTATTTCACATTACTAACACTTCAGAACAGTGAGACACTGAATTTCTATTGCTCAAGACACCCAATGTAATACTTTGATATGACAGCCCTGGCAAACTAATACAAATTCAAAGCAAGGATATGGGAAAAAGTAGAGAACTCTTGGCTTTTTCTAGCTGTACTTGTCTCTTTTTATCAAGAAAGTACCTGTTCTAGAAAACGCATGGCTGACTTTTATTCAGGTCTTATATTCCAGGAAAAGATTATGGGATCATAAGACTATGCCAAGCTGCAAATAAAGATGTGGCTGAAGAGGGGACACGAAAAGATAGTCAACTCATCATGATTTTTACTTTTGAAATGTTCAGTCCGGGGACATTTCTTCCTCAAAAAAAAAAAAAAAAAAGTTCTGTTAGCACATATACAATGGAATGATAGCATCTACCAAAATAGAAACTTTGTTTATTCTACTATTTGTATATATGGAATAAAGGTATGTACTTCTAGTTCATCTATGAGAGCTTGGTTAGCTGTATTTATGAAGATGAATGTTTTAAACAGATATATAAGACTAAAAGAAAAGATGGAATGGTAAAGAGGTGCATTTACTATACGTTTCAGGGAACTTGAAGTAAGGGAACTATGACCTAATTCTAGATATATTATTTACCCTATACAATTTGGTCTTTCCAAATGTTTTCCATACTTCATCTCACAACTTAAAAAATCATCTGTTTACAATATAGTATGACTTCGATAATCTAGAGGTGTGTAATACCAAATACTTTGGATTATAAACATTCTTGTCCTCCACAAAATAGGAAATTCTAAAATGAGAATAGGGATTGGGTTTGATATTACAAATTTTTATAACGCTTTAATTTCTGTTCATGTTAATACAATCCAATGTAGTTTCCAAATTCATTTCTTGAATACCTAGTCATTCCTATGCTGGAATTATCCTTGTTTGAAGAAGACCACCATTATCCAAATTTTCAATCCAGATATTCACCAGAGGAAATATATTCTTTATGATAAACCTAATCTTGGCCAGAAAAGAAAATTTCTACATGATACACTGAACAGTATTTTTGTATATCAAATATTTTCAAGCTTTTTAAAGTAAATTTTTTATTAATACTTTTATGACCAGTTAAAGGCCCAGATATGACAAGCTTGCATATTAAGTGATGTTTTCCATTTTGCACTCACTGTAAATAAGTCTAACTGTTCACCAAAATCTGGTCTCTTTGTTCACACCATAAAGTTGTAGCTGGAAGGTAGTTGCCAAACCAATTATCACATTTTCTACCTCTATACCACCCCCCTTATTAGTATGTGTAGTAACTATGTATTGTACTATTTGTAGTAACTATTTCAGTCAATTGAATGAAAGGAGAAGTGGTGTGTGCCACTTTGAGACCAAGGCTTTCACGAAGTGGTTGTGCTTCCTCATGGTTTGACCCCTTCTGCTTGCTGGTTGTTGAAGACCGTGAGGCCCTATGGGATGGTGGAACAGCAGAACAAAAGGAGTCCAGGGCAAGAATGTGACCATGGATGAAAACAAGTCCCTTAACCCAAACGACAAGTCCCTTAACCCAAACGACAAGTCCCTTAACCCAAACGACTTAACCCAAATGAGATTGAAATATGAACGAGGCATAAACTTACATTAAGTGAGCCCCTAAATCGTTACATCTTTTTTTGCAGCAGTTATCCTGTAAAAATATCTTATCCTAACCTCCCCCGCCCCCCTGCCGAGATGGTTTACCTTCCTTCTTGTTCTTCCAATAGAGGGAAGAAAGATCATCACTGGCAAAGGGCAGCTGCAGAAGCAACACCCAGAGCCAGCTTCATGCTCAGAAAAGGACATTGTACTTCCTCCTCATGGCTTCCGGGATTCTATGTTGAGAGAAACTTCTCTAGTGACAAACTATAGAAGTGATCCCTAAAAGTATAGTCTTTTTTTTTTTTTTTGCCATTTTTTATAGAAAATGTTAAATGATCAGTTCAGTGTTTTCTAGATGGCAATTTTCACAACAGCAGGATTGGTGTGTTACTTGTCAACGGCTGAGAAGCTATCGTGCCTATCACTTTGTAAATGTTTAATAAATGTTTGATGAATCAAAGAAGCAAATATCTTACAATAGACTAAAAAAGTGGTGTATATTTTGTCTGACCCAAAAGCAAACTTAGGACTCTTATGTCCTTAGCCAGTATCTAGCTTTTGTATTTCAACCCAACTAGAATGCTTCTTTAGTGGCTTCATGACAGAACATTCCCAGCTGTTTCAGTGCTGCATAGCAAAGCTCTGACAGCTTTCAGAGCAAGAGTCAATATTAGTTAATAATCCATCTGCAGTTGCAACTATTTCATTTCATCACACTGACGACTTCTATTCCTCCTGCTCCCATTTCCCTTGGGACTGGTGTTGCTGAACGTCAGTATTTGCAGTGAGGCTCCAAGCTGTGACTATAAATCCCTTTGAGTTATTCACTATTCATTTCCACTCAACATGCTCCAATTAGCTCATAACAAATGCTCCCCAAATACTGCACATCTTACATTTTTCATCAGAATCTGGTAGGAAGGAAGTACCATTCTCCCTTCTGTTAACAAGCCATCTTTGGGTATCTTTCTGCATCAGACACATTTGATACATCTTAATTATATCTATCATTCAGCTCCATCAATGACCCAAGTTCTATCTTTCATTCCATAGTGGAATATACTCGGAAGTGACAACACTTTCCATACAGGGAAGGCTGTGCACACTGCTCAAGGGTGCGTGAGGCCTTCTGGTGTGAGAGCATGTGTACATGTGCGTGCAATAACATGCAGACTCTTTTCACATATTGTATGCAGAAGACATCCTGATCTCTGAATAAACCCTCTTGTTTTTGATGTTTTTATTTGCATTCTGGATTTGTTTGAAGAAATTCTAGCAATTGTTTGTTTGTGTTCTGGAAAGAATCCTACTTCTGCTGAAGAATATATATACTTTCTAGTTTTATGTGGCATGTGGTGTGTGTGTGTGTGTGTATGTGTTTTTGGTCCTTTTGTGTTGCTTTTAAACAACATGTTGTTTTTAAACAAATTTTTGTATGATCAGAGAATCTTAGAATTAGAAGAAACTTACTGTCCAAATAATTCAACCTCTCATTATCGGAGATTCTTGCACAGATGTTGTTTAAAAACTGGGGATGTACTGTATGGTGACTAATATAACAAAATAAAAATTATTAAAAATAAATAAATAATTAAATAAATATACCACACTAATGTAAATTGTTAACAACAAGGGAAGCTGGGTGTTCAGTATATGAGAACTCTCCGTGTTACTTTTGCAACTTTTCTGTAAATCTAAAATTATTCTAAAGCAAACAATTAATTTAAAAAAAATAAATAAACATATTTGGCAGATGAAAGGTGCTATTGCTAGTCCTTTTTTGCTATGGTTGTTAAATAGAATGTCCGTCTGGCCTTGTTCCTCTATGATCGTTGTCATACTGGTGCATCTGCTTAAGAAAAATAGTACAAAAAAAAAAAAAGTCAGAATTTTTATAAACTATTTGGAACAATTTTCCAATTTGAAATGAAGTGTTGTGGTTGTGTTCACAAAATTCTAGAAATTTGTGTAACCAAGTTTGAGGCTATTGCTCAAGGACATATATATGTAGCAATTTGTATTCCTGACAATACATCCCTGGATCTCAGAGTTCTAGGTCCTAAGTTTTAGAAGGGTGTTACAGAACATATTAAAATAGCTGTGAAAGCTTTATAAGATCATTTGAAAACCATTTAAGTTTTCTCAAATGTAGGAATCTAGAGGCTTTGTATTTCACCTTCCTTTTTCTTTTTTAGATTAAGAATGCACAACTTAGATCATTAATTATTCTTCCACTAACAGCTTTGATAAACCTTTGATTTAGGATATCACAATATAGGAAGAATAAAAGCAAAGTATTTCTCAGGTGGTAGCAGCAGCTTGACATTCATCATGGCCAGACAAAGCTCTAACTTCGTTGATCGTGACAACAAACGTTGTGGTTGATTAAACTTATTTTGAAGTCCTTTATATAGGGTCTATTCCATATATGTCAAATTTTGTGCTAAAAGCAAAAATTCTCAGTGGCAGAACTCATGCCAAATTGTACAGCAGAGGTTGTAAAAATACCCAAAAAAGTTGAATGTCAAATCCTAAATGCACATTCATTATAATCATTCAGAAAGCTATTAAAATCTAAAGGATCATAAAACAAAAAAATGGTTTTAGGTTTTCCAAAATAAGTGAAATGTCAATATTTCACTCCTACTTCTCTTAATCCCCAAGGTTATCCAAGGGTTATGATAAGTGATAGAAATTTGGTCTTAAAAGATGATCCGAGTTGAATCATTTGAGAGGCTTAAGACATGAGATTTCAGGGGATGAGAAACATCTTGAACAAAGGCTAAAATGGGAGTAAATCATGGCACTGGAGGTGAGCTCTAAGGAGATAATCCAGGTATAAAACAATGAGAATCAAGACTAGAATGACAGCAGAATGCAAAGGAAAGAAATGTTTGAATCCAGAACAGTGACAGGGCTTGAAGCTAGTTACGGACAGGGGACATAAACAATGATGAATCAAAGATGACAGGAAATTAACTTGGAAATTGAAAAATGAGAGAAATTGAAAAATGTAATCCCAAAGATTACACGGAATTTGATAAGATAGGGGTTTAAGCTTTAAGAAAGCAAACTAGAGCAAGTTGGATAATTCTGTGTCTAGCCAACAGTTATCTCTGATGAAATGTTGTGAAGATAAAGGAGAATTGCTCATCTCTCAATGTCAAAGTAAAATAAACACGTTTGCTTCAAAATTACAAAAAAACAACACTATTTTCAACATGTTATTGAAGGAGTCTTGACATTTTTTGGCAACCTGGGTGGATTTGTCAGTCTAACTATAGAGAATATCCTATGGTAAGTATGATTAGAATTCTAATGATTACCCTTGCAAATCAAGTAAAAGTTACCAAGTTTTTGAGCATTATATTTTCACATAGCATGAATCTAAAATTTAAATTCTGTATAATCGTTCTTTGCAAAAATACTTCCAGTTTATGTGACTAAGTCTGGGGACACGCATTAGAGAGTAAAAAATAAGCAATAATTTTTATTTAGTCAGTTTTTCTTGCTAGTAGATATTAAAAAAACAAACAAAATCAAGCAAACAAACACCTAATTGGCTGAGTTTGAGGGGTCTGTTTCCTCTATTTCTCACGTACTTTCAACTCAGTGTTTAGTTATGGAAAAAAAGAAAATATGGGAGAACAAAATTACGGGGTGCTGTTGGGCCTAAGAAATGATGGTCAACACAGTGACGAAAAGAAAATATGCACTTGAACAGAAATTTTACGATTTAGGTCAATTATACACTTGGGAAGAGCAAATCCTGTTGAATATGGAGTATGTTGAAATGGTCATGTTATTTTTCACATGTTTTGGGTCTTTTTTCTTTTTAAAGAGGTTTTTCCCATTATTTAAAAACCCAATGGGATTGTAATGGAACTGGGAAATGTAATCCATATGTTTTGGAACCTATTACAATTAAGTCATCAAATTACCATTGAAAATATTTTGACCATTTAAAATACAAGGTCTTTTTAAAAATGTATATACACCCACACAAAAAAATAATGCTAAACTCAAAGAATTGGTTTCTCGTTAAATATTTCACTTCCAAATACTTCTTTTCACTTTAACGTTGAATGGCACATTAATCAAATATGTGATATTATGATAGCAATATGTATTAAATAATTCTATTACTAATGTGTCATTAGTAATGACATATCAAGTTGTCAAGAATAATTTACTATTAAGTAGGCAAAAACTTGTTCAGTGTTCATGTATTTATCACCAATTCATTATCTAAACATATAAATATTCCTGCAAATAAATTTGCCCAAGGGCAAAATATTTTCAAGTGTACTCAGATCTGTTCTTCTGATGTCCTTGGAAAAAAATAATCTTTTTTTGGTAAACAATAGGGTTTGATGTTTGGTGTCTTTGTTATAATTATAATATCTATTGGATAAACTCCTCATTCTATCACATTTGATCTAAAAGTGTAATCTTCCATACTTTCATGAAAATATGTCATAGAAAAGTTGATTTTTCTTCTTCATTGAGTGAGAACATATACTCCCATATCCATGACTTGTCTCTGGCATTAACAGGCTATTTAGAAAGAAAACCACATAATATATATATATCTCATGTTGTTGGAAGAATCCCCTACTTTGTAATTTGCATTCATCATGGATACTGCTGGATCTGGGTTATCATTTCTCTTTTGCAGGTGAGGTCAGTTAAGCTTCACTCACTGAGTGAGTCAGACCGTGGGTTGGGTCTTTCTAGAGAGTCCTCTTCCTCTGCTTAAATACCCTTGTGGGTATTGAAACTGTTTTTCACTTTTTCTTAAAAGAGCTTTTCCTTTTCTTAGCTGAGATTGAAAGAATTTTAACAAATATTTCTGACATTAGAGAGTATTTATTCAAGGAAGTCTAAATCTGAATGCTGCAGTAAATTACAAATTGAAAGAGTACAGCAGCATTTGTTTTTCCTAAAGAAACACATTGAGCTACCATAGCAGTAGGGAAATTTTATTTTAAAATTTTTTTAAAGAGTTTATTTATTTATTCGACACAGAGAGAGAGAGAGACAGCCAGCGAGAGAGGGAACACAAGCAGGGGGAGTGGGAGAGGAAGAAGCAGGCTCATAGCGGAGGAGCCTGATGTGGGGCTCGATCCCATAACGCTGGGATCACGCCCTGAGCCGTAGGCAGACGCTTAACCGCTGTGCCACCCAGGTGCCCCTAGCAGTAGGGAAATTTTGAGCATTTATGAAAATATAAATTGCAGGGTATTGCTAAAGAAACACTCTTTAAACATAGTGTTTATTCATTTGTACAAAAACATTGGTAAAATTTTTGTTACAAATATACCTTGCATTTGAAATAGTTTTTAATTCCCATGAAACCTACATTTTAAAAATTCTTGAATATTAGAAGCAGAAAACGTAGATGGGTGTCACAGATGATTTCTAAACTACTCTGTTATGTTAGGTTATGGTTTTCCTTGTGGAGGGCAAGGGCACCACTGTAACAACTACTGTGTGAGTGTGTAATCACGCATGTACTGCTACTGGTGTGTGGAGCTAGCATGATCTGTTTGTAGAAACATAGAAGACAGACATATGGTTTAGATTCTGGAATGTGTATTACGAAATCATTTGCAGCCCTACCCTGAACTTCCACAGAGAAAAATCACACAGATGGGAGAGACTCATGGGCGATGTAGTTTAAAAGCTCTTTACGGGGGAACAAAAGGGCTGAGATAAACTAATAAAGCAGAAATCTCCTCCCCTTACAGTTGTGAATATTGTATCCTAGAAGGAGGAGCACAGACCTGGAGTCAGACAGATGGAATTGCAGTGTTTCCACTTGGACAAATTATTCCACTTTTCTAAGTTTCTCCATTTTTAAAAGAGAAATCAGACTATTGAACTTTTATATACATTTGTATAAAAATGCTTAAAAATCGTAGCATGCAGTAATTGGTTGTGCATGTTTTAATTTCACTTCCAATCACACTACCAGATATGAAATGTCACCTTAAGTCATTATGTTTTTTTATAAACAGTCAATTAAAATCAAAGTGAAATAAAGGTTGTGTGCAAAATGCATAGAAGCAATAGTCATGATAGTAACAGAAGCAATTATGTATTATGTTGTATGAAGAGGCAGGAAGACACACACACACACACACACACACACACACACACACACAGAGCTTCACACACACACAGGTAATACTAGACCCATATAGTTCAGTAGCAAAATGAACTTATCTTGTAAAAACATACGGGCAGAGATGTACCAAGGAGTGCACAGTCTGCTGGCTGGCAGAGGCGGGGCTTACCTGACTAAACACGCCAGGAGAAGGAATGTGAAAGGAAGCTTGAGTCCATAAGGCTCTTCATCTATAAGAACTGGGTGACAGGGAACCTTAGCAGAATGTGTGTCAAACGTTGGCTTCCTAGATGAGGAAGGTGCTTTATTAGAAAGAGGAACTTCAGGAGCTGGAATCAGTCTTTTTTTTTTTTTTTTTTTTTCCTGAAGACCTCAACTCCACAGAGTCACCTCTTTAATCCTACCAAAGGAGAGTAGGAACTGAGCTTCCAGAGGTCAACTGAGCTCTCCTCACCTGATTTCAGGGGAGGCGGAAGAAAAAAGAAGAAAGCAAGCAACCTTAATTGGGAGCCTACAATGAGCTGAAGGCTCGTAAATAACATTCCCTCTTAACTCCAAAGAACCTTGTGACAAATAATGAAATATACAAAGAGAGTAAGTAAATCATCCAGATTGCCCAGCTGTAAAAGGCTGCAACTTTGTGATTCAAACTAAGTTTTATTGGCTCTGAAACTATGACCTTAACACCTTCTAGCTCCTCAACAATTTATAAGGTTTAAAGTTCCAATTTAAAGAGAAACAAAAAATATGACTCCTTCTGTGGAAGCTGAACCAATAATAACTTACTTAGAAAGGAAAGCCTAAGTATAACCATTCGATCGATAACTTGAAGGCAGTCATGGTAACTAGTAGTTATTGAAAGCTAACTAGGTACAAGGCATCATGCTAATTACCCTAAATACACTGAGAACCAGGAATTCATGCTGAAGGCTAAAGCTGAAAGTCTTGTTGGAGAAAACCTGGGGAGGCCCCAAGAAACTTCCTGCTGAGAAACCAGAAAATATAAATCCATCCTTGTCCCAGGCTTGAAGTGTCCAATTGAAAGAGGAGCTCCAGAATTCTCTAGGCTCATGATGAGATCCCTACCTTCCTTACCTTCTACTGTTTCTGGTCTGCAACGATGTAGGCCTTGAAGCCTTCAAGATTCACATTTCCTCTTTCAGTGCGTTCTGCCTCTTCTCTATCTTCTGACATTTTCCCACTCTGCCATTATAATCTCTTGATTATTGTGACACAGTGTAATTGTTATCTCTGCTTCTCTTCCTTCTCCCTATGATGGCTTTATGACTTAGTAACTTGGTCAGACTGAAACTGTATTTCCAAGAATTCTCCTTTTAGTATGTTTCTGGATAGGGTGGGCCAGGAGAGGTGGTCTCATGTAGGGGGTGGAGGATTGGAAGTAGGCAGCCAGCATTGTGGTATTAGCACAGCTCCTCCCAGTTGTTCAATCACACACCAATCTTGGTGCTGCTTTGAGTGATTTTTGTGGATTAATTAAAGTCCATAATCAACTGATTTGAAATTAGAGACATTACCATTGGGGCATCTAATTTAATCACTTGGAAAGTCTTTAAAAGAGGATTTAAGCTTTCTGTGGGGGAGAAAAAGATTTCATTTCATGGACAGCAAGTTCCAGCTCATGTGTTCTAGCCCTTTTGTGGTCTTCCTTTCCTAACTGACTATGGATAAGAAGCTTTGGCCTGTACCCACGGGCAGTAAACCATTCATGGTCTTTTCTTCTTGACTGCCTGCCTTAATAACTTCACAATTGGTTAGTGAGCCCCCACAGTGTGTAAAACAATTCCTTCTAAGAAATTCCTTAATGTATAATATTGACTCTTGACTGAGACACCCTCCTTAGATGATTCTTAACCCAGCAGCCAGAATGATGGGAGAACCCAATTTAGAACATACCACTCTTCTGCTCAAGCCTTCTAAAAATATTTCCATCATATTCAGATTAAAAGCCAAACTCCTGACATTCTCTTATATACTTCTCCTTGATTTTGCCCCTCATTGCTTCTGTGACTTATTTTCCTACCACTTTTTCTCTTACTCATTCTTCTCCAGACACACTGGCCTCCTTGCTCTTTCTTGAACAGTGGGTTCACTCCCATTTCGGGACCTTTGCAACTCATTATCCATAAGGCTTATTCCATCTTTTTCTTTACATCTTTACTCAAATATCTACTCTTCACTCTCCATTTGAAATTGAAATCCCAATTTCTGACATACCTTATCCTTATTCCTATTTTATTTTAATCCATAAAATGTAACATTATGCAACATGTTTTCTTATTTATTTCCTTATTATCTGTGCCTCTTTTATCAGTTTGTGTTCTCCAGACAAAATAGAACCAATAAGATGTATGCATATCTATCCTTTTACTCATCTATCTAGAGAGAGTTATTTAAGGAATTGGCTCATGTGATCATGGAGGCTGGCAAGTCCAAAATCTGCAAAGCTGACCAGTAGGCTCGAGGACAGGAGGACAGTTGATGTTGCAGTTCAACTCCTAAGGCCATCTGCTGACCAAATTCCTTCTTGCTAGGGAGAGGTTAGTCTTTATTCTATGAAGACCTTCAACAGATTGGATGAAATAGTTTCACTCAAAGCCCACTGATTTAAGTGCTAATCTCATCCAAAAAATATCTGAGCAACTTGTTTTTGTTCTTGTTTTTAAAGAAAAAATCTTGAAAGAAGCTGGGGGTTGGGGCAGGGAACCTTACCTATAGAGGAGCAAAGATAAGAATTACATCATCATTATTGGCATTTTATTAATAACAAAATGGTGGCTCCAGGAAATTACATAATTATTTTGATCATATCATTAATGCTATTCATGCAAATATATTTTAGGTATTGGATTATAAAGGCAGAGGAAAGCTCTCTCAGTGTCAAAATGTTTTTCTTTCTTGCCATATCGACTTCAGCAATGAATCTGTAGTAGGAGAAATACACATTTATCTTCAGAATAAATAGCCTACAAAATGTTTTTGCCATTCCTATTCTTTAAAATGTTCAAATATTTGAAATGGACCATTATATAAATGAGCTATTCTTCATTGCTTTTAAGATCAAAGTTACTGTAGTTCTCTGTGACTTGATTTCTTCACTTGTTCAGTGGGAAGAATTATCATTACCTTGTAGGATTGTCAGAAATATAAAGTGCTTGGACCAGTGACTAGTGCAGAGTGAGGAGCTGAAACTTCTTATCTCATCTACTCATTTTTTTTTTTTAAGATTTTACTTATTTATTAGAGAGAGGGAGGGAAAATGCATGGCTCACATGAGCAGGTGAGGAGCAGAGGGGGAGTCAGAAGCGGAGGGGCAGAGGGGGAGGAGTAGAGGGGGATGGAGAGGGACAAGAAGACTCCTTGCTGAGCATGAAGACCTATGTGGGGCTCAATATCAAGACCCTGAGATCAAGACCCTGAGATCATGACCTGAACCTGAACTAAGAGTTTGATGCTCAACTGACTGAGCCACCCAGGGGCCCCTATGGTGGCTCTTCTTGTTAGTATTTTGTTTCTAGTCATCACTCCTTTCCCTGGTATCCTTGGACTTCCTCTAGATCAAAAATTAGGAGCAACTGAGATTTTATGCTCAAAGAAAAACACCCAACCAAACAAACAAAACACCTGAAAAGTCAATGTAAAATAACACTGAAGATTCAACTTATTTGTGCTTTCGTGAATTTCCTTAAGAGAAAGGAGTAATGCCACTCTTTTTTTTGCAAGGCAGATTATCCCAATGTTATGCCATTTATCATGCTTTTGCTGTTTATTTGAGCGTATTTTTTATACTTACCAAATCTGAGTGAATTCCAATTTAAACATATTTTTACCTTGTTTTCTGCTGCTGCCAGTTTCAACTCCTGCTGAAAGATTCACAAGTGCTTGTTTTTGAATGCTAAAATCCACGTTTCTCTCAGAAAAAAGTTTAACTTCTGTCCCTTCTCACTTTTTTTCAAAATCGTTTTTACTTATTCCTCTCTCCATTTTAAGCAGTTTTTCCCAGCCACGTGAGATTCAGGTAACATTGTTATGTGTGCTTTTGTGAGCTACAATGATGGCTGCCTCCTGTGTGGTAGAAGATATTACTGGACGTACATCACCTACATTAACTACAGCAATCCTCATAAGGACTCCAAAGTGGGTACTATCACACCTACCATATGCAGATGAGGAACCTGAGTCTTCGAAGGGAGGGCCAGTTCCAAGGTCACAGAGTTAGCAAATGCTGTGTGTGACTATAATCCAGAAGGCTAACTCCAGTTATTGTATGCTTAAACTTGTATTATACTTATGAATATTATTTTACTTATCTATATTCTCTTTTTTGACAATTTTTGTAAAGGAAGCTAAGGATAAGCTATTCGTAGTGATGAGAAAAATCAATAGGAATGCATCAAACATTCTTCTTGAAGGAGATATTGCTAACAGTGAGTTGACTTAATTTTATATACATGGATCTAACTGAAATGCAACTATAATTTCTATAACAAAATTTTAAACCTTTCACCAATATTGGATAAACATAAAAGATTTACAACGAAAACAGTCCCATTATTATCTTAGTAATAATCTTATTTATTTAGCCATATGGAGAATTACATTTCAATCATTAATTTAGCCTTGTAAATAAAACTTTTGAGAGATTTAATAAATGCTTTCTTAAGAGATTAATAGAACTATTGTCAATCTATACAAATGAATTGATAATTTTCACTTATTTGAGTTTGTCCTTTTCTTAACATACAATATTTCTTTTTACACATGGCTTGTTTTAATTCGTATATACATTCATTAACAAATATACGTGTACAAGGAATTACATAAATAGCATGAATTCTAACTTGTGGAAGTTAGGTCTGAATCTCTTAGAAAATCAAAAAAATATAATGCATACATTCATAAATTCAAGTGAATAGTGAGAAAAACAGGCAATAACATAGAATCATATTCTTAACAGACAAAATTAGCTGAAAGACAAAATAGAAAATGAAAAATTTCAGAATTGTTTGGGTTTTTTGAAGAAATTAATGTCACTGTCAGGACAGATAATTGGTGTTGAACTATATTAAATCATATTTTAGTTTTTACTTTTTGGTGTCAAGGTCGGCCATTGCATATATAATCTTGAATGTAAATTTAGATTTTTACTAACTCTGCTTTAAACTTATTAAAAAATCAACTGACCAGCTCAGTACAACAGTACAGACCTAACATCCTTGTAAAGTCCAGCTGCCTGACCAGTCGCTCATTATTTTCAATGGCAGATACACATTTATCCACAGGGTAGGCTATGAAAATTTTATCTGAAAAATAATGCAACTAGTTAACATTTAAGAGATCTCTGTTCTCATGACAGTTTATAATTATATCTATCAAAGCAAGTAATTCAAACAGTAATCCAAACTTTGAAATGTTCCACAGAATATTTGATGTTAAACATTTATGATATTTAGTATGCCTTATTTATAAGTATATTAAATGTGTTAACAATTTTATAGTCAGGTAGATTATTTAACATTAAATCATCTATTCATTTTGGTATAAACTGTGTTTACAGTGAATCGTCATTTACAGTTCACATCATTTATAGGCAAGGGGCAACCTTATTAGCTGAATTATATCAGAAACACATTTTGCTAAGAGGCTGATTATTTTTCTTGTTCTTCACATGGTATCACAAGTTATAATGATTTTAGCATAGTCAGGGCTAACCATTTGGAATCATAGTGATTTGTTCCAAAAGACTTAAAATATTCTTTGGTTTCTGCAGATTTTAGGAAAACATTTATAATAATTACACCTGGAACTAATGTTTGGATGTTATTTCATTCTGCTACTTATCCTACAAAGATGAAAATTGAAATAAAATGAAAACTTCCATTGTACTAATTTCATCTCATGTTAATGTTACAGAATTTGAACATAAGTGTTGCCTAGGCACCTCTATTTTTGGAATGAAACCACAAATATAGCAATGTCATTTAAATTTGTCTGAAGGCAGTCAAATATGTAGTATACCTAGATTTAAAAGTTACTTCATTCTAAATTTACAGCTATAAAATAAGTCATGGGAATGTAATGTACAACAGGGTGGCTATAGTTAATAATATTATAGTGCATATTTAAACATTACTAAAAGAATAGATCTTAAAAGTTCTCATCACAAAATTTTTTTATAACTATATATGGTGATGAATGTTATCTAGACTTGTTGTGATGATCATTTTATAATATATGCGAATATTGAACCATTACATTGCATACCTGAATCTAATATAACGTTGTATGTCAATTATACCTGAATTAAAGAGAAGTTACTTTATTCCAACTGGCTGAATTGATTTTGTATATAGACCTCTATTTCTCATGATACAGGATTTTGGGGGGGGGAGAATACAAATCCAAAAATTTACAAAAGAAAGTTCAGAGTTGAAAGGAATATGGAAAAATATGTTACTTTTTATAAAATACTTACATGTTGTCATTACATAAATGTTTCTCTAAGATCAATGAGGAGTGACAGGGGTTTAGAAATGGAAAACAAGTCAACCCCTTCCAAAGAATGTGGCTAAATTTTCACTGAAGCAAATGAAAACAGTTCTCTCATTCATTCCTTGATGTCTAGTCAGCAGCCAAACATCCCAGTTCATAAATGGATCTCACAGAAGGCAAACCCAAAGTGTCTAAAGGAAATTCATTTTAATGGATTCAAAACCACATGTGTATTAGACTGTTTAATGTAACAATTAAAGTCCAGAATGTTATGTTTTGTTTGATCATCATACAGCCTCAGTTCTTAAATCTTGCATAGAGAAAGAAATCAATTTCACGTTTGACTAATTTTGAATTACACAGTAAATAGTCCATGTTAGTGACTTAGTGGAAATATATTTTTCACAAAATATGAAGAATGTGCCTACTTATAGAGCATAATCATTATAGGTACACATGTATACATGTAGTAGTGAGGCATTTCTATTCTGATTATAATCTGTTCTTGACATCATTCTAAAAATCAGAGTAGGATGTGACAAACTTCCTACTGCAAATGAAAGTCACTGATGGTTAAAAAACGAACTGAATCAAATGGATCACCATATTTGCAATAGGAACAGTATAACTTAAAAGTCACTTGGGCTACAGATCAGAAATCTCAATCAAAAGCTTCCAGAAGTTGAGAAAAATTTTCAAACTTTGCATATTTTTGGTGGAAATTCAATGGGGGGCTTTCATTAGTTGGGTTTCTCATTCATTTTGAACAAGAGATTAACAAAGACTAAGAATGGAACCCAATTCCCACTAAAAACACATTTCTCCTTTCCTTGAACAATTCTGGATAGTTGATGGCTGAAGATGGGGAGATTTATACCAGGGCACCTGCCCAACTCTGTGTTTGTAGAATAGGTTCTTTGCCCGCCCTCTGTGGGAGGGGCCTGCTTCCATTGTGTGGCTGGAGGAAAGACAAGCATGCCAAATGACCTTTTCCCAGTTAACTACAATGTTTTTGAACTTTTCTGAAGTAGACATGCATTAAAGACTTCATTTGAGAGACTGGTATCTGGAAGCTAAAAAGGCAAGATTTAGTTCATAGAGTTTATTCAATTAAAACACCTTATTATATAGCTCAAAGCAAGATTGGGGAAACTGGTTAGTCAGAATTAAGTAAAGTTTGATGGAAAAAGGATAAAGAAAATATGGTAAGAGGCTATTCAACCACAAGTTGGTCACTGAAGACTTCTTAAAATCAAGTAATTTTTATTTCCTATACCATTAAGTCTTAAAGATTATCTGTAGGAGTGCCTGGGTGGGTCAGTCTGTTAAGTGTCTGCCTTTGGCTCAGGTTGAGATCTCAGAGTCCTGGGATCAAGCCCAGCATCTGGCTCCTGCTCAGCCGGAAGTTGGCTTGTCCCTCTCCCTCTGCTCCTCCCACTGCATCCTCTTTCTCAAATAAATAAAATATTTAAAACAAAAAGATTATCTGTAAAAAGACCTACTGGATTTAAAAAAAAAAAAAGAAGGAAAGAAAATAGGAGGTATTTAACCAAAATGTTATGTATGAGGTTAAGACCTTATCTGTTTTATATGGAGGGCAAACTACCATCTCATAAATGAAATGAAGAGATGTTGGCTTATATATTATGTACTATATACTCCTCTGGAAATTAAAACTCCAAATTTAATTTTCATCTTATTTTTTCAATTGTGAAACACATTAATACCACAGAGAATATATATGGAAAGTATATTTTAAAGAATATTAGTAAACTAAATATCCACCCCGATTTAAAAAAAAAAAATTGAATATTGCCTGTGCTTTAAAAGCCCTGTAATAATTCTTTTCAAATCACTCCCCACTTCTATTTGAAGCTCAAGAGAATCCTAGTGTATTGGGACGCCTGGGTAGTGCAGTTGTTAAGCGTCTGCCTTCGGCTCAAGGGGTGATCCTGGCATTCCGGGATCGAGTCCCACATCGGGCTCCTCCGCTGGGAGGCTGCTTCTTCCTCTCCCACTCCGCTGCTGTGTTCCCTCTCGCTGGCTGTCTCTCTGTCACATAAATAAATAAAATATCTTAAAAAAAAAAAAAAAGAGAGAATCCTAGTGTATTAATAGGGTTCTCCAGAGAAATACATACGTTAAATATATAAGATATATACACATACATATATATCTTAACTACATAAAATGTTTTATTTAATATAGTAATTACGTAATTAATCTTATTTGTACATAAGAATATTTATTTCTTAAATATTATTTTAAGGAATTGGCTCACATGGCTGTCATGGCTGGCAAGTCCAAAATCTGTAAGGCAGGCCCAAAGGCTAGAGACCCAGAGAAGAGTTGATATTACAGCCCCATAAGGAATCTTGTTCTTTCCTGTTAAGGACTTCAAGAGAATGAATAAGGCCCAACCATATTATGGAAGACAATCTACTTTATTCAAAGTTTACTAATTTAATGTGAATCATTTCTAAAAATTACCTCCAAGGCAACATCTAGAGGTATTCAGTGGAACAGTGGCGTACCACAGCTTAGCCAAACTGACACACAAAGTTACCCAACACACCCAGCAAAATCTCAAGTATGTTAATTGAGACATTTATTTCCAGGTGAAAAGAGATATATGGAACATACTCTGCTACTCTAGACCTCACATTATAACTATGCTTTTTAAATTTGGGGAGACCTTAGTTTCATGTCCAACTGGCTTATAGAATGTTTGTAAATTAAACCCATAAATAATAACTGACAACATCAAACATTTACATTTAAAAATCGGCAGATCTTGGGGCACCTGGGTGGTTCAGTTGGTTAAGCCTCTGCCTTCGGCTCAGGTCATGATCTCAGCGTCCTGGGATGGAGCCCTCCCTGCTCAACAGGGAGCTTGCTTCTCACTCTTTCTCAGCTGCTCTCTCAGAGCTTGTGCTCACTAGCTCTTTCTCTCTCTCTGACAAATAAATAAAATCTTTAAAAAAAATTGGGAAGATCTTATTTTCAGTGTCAAATTAGGGTAGAAAATATCTAAAATGCACAGTTATAGTTATTACTCATCTAACATAAGAATTACCTTTAACAGAAGATATATTGTAGCTTTTATTTTCTGCTACCAATCCCACAAATATGAAATGTACTTGAATGTCTAAGTATGCACTTTCACCTGAAATTGACAACCTACCTCTTTGTCCCATAACAAGCTTCACAAACTTTGTCCCTATTCACAAGCCCTACTCAATTTCCTTATCACTGACCACAAATGTGAAATGTACGATGTCAAAGTATACTCTTTCACCTGAAACTGACAACTACTTCTTTGTCTCATAACAAATTTCACCAACGTTGTTTCTATTCACATGCCCTGCTATTTCCTTATCACTGACTAATGCATATTCCTATTTGAATTTACCTCTATCATTTTACCAAAAAACTCTTGTTCGCACTAGAGAGAGACTCAATGGACACGTTTTAGTTATCTTCTGAAACCTCCCAGAAGCATTCAGTAACTTTGGCTTTGCTCCCTGTCTTAGGGAGATTTACTTGCAGGTGTCAGACAGAGCCAGCCATCCAAGGCTGAAGCTCAACCTCGAGGTAAATATTAAAGATGTGATTGTGTCAGTTATCCTTGAATAGTTGGTAACCAAAGCTGTATTTATAGATGAAATCATCTAGGAAGTATGGAGTGTGAAGAAAGAAAGCTTAGAACAAAGCCATGAGTAAGTAATGTCAACACTTAACGCCTGAGAAGTCAGGGAAATAAGTAGAAAACCAACAGAATGTGGCATTGCAGAAAAGAGAAGGTGTTTCAAAAAATGTGATTTTTCAACATTGTGAAAAACTGATGAAATGTCAAGAAAGATGAAACCTTCGATATTTGCAAAAGGAGGACATTTGGGAAACTCATGGAGAAGACAGATTTGCAGTGAGTCGAGGAGAAAAACCTACATTTGTCAATTTCTTCATACTGCATAAAACGTGACTGCCTTACTACCCCTGGCTTTTTTCATTGTGACCCCATTCTATATCTTTGCTTTTCTGTTTCTTACTTTGACTTTCAAAATGTGCTCTGTAATGAAGATGACTATCCTCATTGAATTCACTCAATTCACCACTCCATTAACTCATCCAAAGCTTTTTAGTGAGTTCTAAATCTATGTTAGTATTGTCCAAATACTGAAAATTCATCAGTGAGTAATATAAGGATGAGCTCTTTGCCACAATTCATTTAGCCAAATTGTCACTGTACAGATTGTTTTAGCAGATTTTCTGAGGGAATAAGCAACCATGAAACCTCAGTGGCTGCAACAATAAAGCAACATTTATTTCTTGCTTAAGCTACACATAGGCTGAGCTCAGTGACAACCCTCCATATATTTCCATTCCAGGACCCAGACAGAAGACGGAAACAAATGGGCTGGCAAAATTTATTAGTACATCTTGAAGATTCTTCTCCAATGTATTATATACCATGTCCATTCATATTCCATCAGTCAAAGAACATCGCATGTCCAGGTTCAGTGTCAACGGAGCCGGGAATAAATTGTCTTTCCATAATGAGCCCCTTGAACTCCAGGGCAATGAGCAGCAGTGAATAATTTCCTTACAGGAAAGGAAGAATGAAAAACTGTCTGTAATAAAACAGTCTAGCACAAATAGTTGCTCCTATATTTTATCTATAAAGTCATCCTATAAATATCTAAGAAAAGTTGACTCAGGCTTTAAAGTATCAACAACAATGCTATCTTACTACCAGCGGTTCTTAGAAGTGACTTGAGGATGGCCATCACCATCAGAACTTTGTTCTATAATTTTATTTAACATAATTACTTTTATTCTTTTTTAGGAACACTGTGAATTATTTTGAAGATTTATTTATTTATTTTAGAGAAGGGAGGAGGGGCAAAGGGAGAAGGACAGAAAGAATCTCAAGGAAACTCCCTACTGAGTGTTGGAGCCAGACAGGAGACTCGATCCCACTACCCTGAGATCATGACCTGAGCTGAAATCAAGAGTTGGATACTCAACCCACTGACCCACCCAGGCACCCCAAAAACACCATGAATTATTGATGTACTTTATATTCTTATTTATACCAGGAAATTCTGTATTAGGAAAAAAATAATACTTTTTGTACAGCATACAAAACAAATCCATGTGTTAATTCATTAAAAGGTATTTATGGAGTTTGTACAATATGCTACAATCACAAGTGGAAACACACAAACACAGCAAATTGTCAAAAATAAAAATGCCATATTTTTGGCCTCTTTCTGACTTCTACCTTCTACACCCAGACTAACACTGGGTTCCATGTTCCTTCCGACAGCTGTTTCCAATCCGGCACATGTGGTACAAATCTGATTATGTAAGGCCCCACAATTACAACCTAATCTCGTCCTTTATATAGTATCTTAACGGAAAAATTCAGATTCATTATCACAATAGAGAGTACCCTGCAGCCTCTGGGCTTTCCTCCCTCACCTTGCTTATTTCCTAAGACTTATGTTCTCTCCCAACCTATGGCCATTCTGGCCTCCTTTCAGTTCTGGATTCTGTGGAATTTGATGTCTTCTCATTTTCTACCTAGAAGGCATTCCTCATCCATTCATCCTTCCTTGGAAAGGATTTTCCTGGACCTTCAATGGAAATAGGATTCCTGTTTCATTTGCTTATATCACACTGTATTTTTTCTTTATTGTCATACCACAATCTGTAACTATATACGTTTGTGGCATTATTATTTTTTTTAAAGATTTTATTTATTTATTTGAGAGAGAGAGAGAGAGAGCGTAAGTGGAGGGAGTGCTGGGGGAGAAGCAGACTCCCTGTTAAGCAGGGAGCCTAATGTGGGGCTGGATGCCAGGACCCTGAGATCATGGCCTGAGCCGAAGTCAGACCTTTAACCTACTGAGCCACTCAAGCGTCCCTGTTACTATTTTTTTTTAATGCTTCTTTACCTTGTAGACTTGGGTAGTGAAGTGTGAGTTTGTGTACTGGAGCCAGTGGAAAACTCTTTGTTGTTAGTTTCGGGCAAGATAAGCATTGAGAGTAAACATTTCAAAGTGTTGCTGCAATTTCATTTCACCAGGCCATCCGGGTTTGTGATCAGTGGGATCATTTCTGACCAGGCATATGATACAAGCTTCACGCTAGCCATAAGAAGTAGGCCCATATTGTAACATGTGACATTTTAAGGTTAATTTGCCCACTGTAACCCAAATGGATGTAAAATTTTGAGAAAAGATTAACTTTTATATGTATTTTTATAATTTGTTATTTTTTAAATAATTGATGCTTTTACTAACTCCTGCTTTTAAATTATACTTTAATGTTATTAGTTATCATAAGGAAATACAATTTGCAATGTTTATTTTTATTCCTAATTTACATAGGCAGAAACAAGTCACGTTGGGCTTGATCAGAGGAGATATACCTTCGTGAATGCTGCAGCCAGCGTCCGGCCAATGGTGGCAAGGGAGGTCATTCTCAAGAGCTGAAAACCAAGAGCTCATACTCCTCTTCCTCAAAAGTATAATTCCTAGTATATTGAGATCAGTTTTTGAACCATAATTAATGGTAATGTGCTAAAACCACAGTGTATTATTTGTGGAGATATATTGGATAATTAAGGGATGAAGCCATCAAAACTTCACTAGTGTTTACATAAAACATATAAATAAATATGTTTAAAACCAAGAGCTCTTCGTAAAAAGGACTAATGACTTAAAAAGCTGACAGAAACAGATGTTCGACATTGCACACATAAATATTGGTGCTATGTGGGCTTCTTGTAAAATAGCACTCGGGTTGCTGAGACTAAATAAAACACATAATCGCTGACACACCAGTGAAACAGGGTAGTAAAGATATTTGCCTGAAAGAAAATATTTGCTTGGAAGAATCTGTGGTATGAGGTCCATCAAATCCACTTTCCAATGATATCATGTATTCAGGAAGTGGCCGATATAGAAGACGAACTCACAGGATAATTAAAGCTAAGCGGAGTGTTTTTAGTTGCAACTAGGCTAATGCACTGATACCGCTAACACAGCAATTCTTGTAGCTATGGTTTTTTTTTAACATAATGTTGATAAGTGGAATTTTTTTTTCTTCATTGTTGATTTAAAACGACTAGGTCTGAACGGTATAAAACCATATACGGTTAGCCAATGTAATTTGGAGGTTGAGCTTTGCGTAGGAGTATGGACTGATAGCACAACATTTATGGCTGAAAACTTTCTGCAGTTACTCAGCTATGGAACTTGCACCAAAAATGCGAATCAATGCACTACTTTGTTGATCCAAAAAAGTATTGCTCTGCCTAAAATGTCAGCTTAAATCAACAGAGTGCTTAAGAGCATACCAACATTTGTAAGTTAAGTAACTGCTAAAACACTGAATTTGAGATTCTTTTGCTCATCCAACGATAATATGGAAGCTGACGGTAAACTCACATTATTGCATGAAGAGGCATGATGCTGTGGAGAAGAAAAATTCAGTTGAAAACATTTAAATTACAGAAAAAAACCTCTTAATATTTCAATAAGATAAGAAGCAAGTTTGGTTCCAACTTTTTCAAGCTGTTCAGTGATAGGATTCCTTGTTGATATGATACTTTGTTTATATTTAATGATATTAACCCTTCTAAGTATTGTAGGAATGAAGTGAGTTTTTTCAATGGCAGGTAAAATTGGAAGGCAAAAATCAAACTTAGAGGCTTTACAAAGACTAGTTTTTACAGATTTTATGAGTTTATCTTAACAATTATCAATGAAATAGATATTAATGTTGCTATTTCAACTTGCAAAAAGTTATCACCACAAAATATATTAGAAGGTGTGATGGGCTTTGTGTGTCAGCTCGACTGGGCTAAGGGATGCCCAGAGAGCTAGTTGAACATTATTTATGTGTGTGTCTGTGAGGATGCTTCTGAAGGAGATCAGCATTTGAATCTGTGGGCTGAGTAAAAAGGTGGTCCTCACCATTGTGGGTGGGCATCATTTGATCCACTGACAGCCTGAACAGAACAAAAGGCAGGGGAGGATGAATTAACTCACTCTGGTTGAGCAGGAACATCCATCTTCTCCTGCCCTTGGACATCAGAATTCCTAGCTCTTGGGCTTTAGGACCTGGACCGGGACTTACACATTACTTCCCTCGTCTCTCAGCCCTTAGGGCTGGCTAGAACATCACCACCAGTTTTCCCGGGCCTCCATCTTGCTGGTGGCAGACTGCGGGACTTCTTGGCCTCCATAATCATGTCATCCAATCCCTCATAAAAAAACTTGTATATATCTATTCATATCCTATTTGTTCTGTTTCTCTGGAGAACTCTGACTAATACACATTTTGGTACCAAGAGTGACTTTAAAGATTAATTTACTTATTGCAGAGAGAGAAAGAGACAGAGAGAGAGAGTGCATGAGTGAGGGGAGGGACAGATCAAAAGAGAGAGGAGAAGCAGACTCCCCACTGAGTGCAGAACCCAACAACTTGAGGCTCAATCCCATAACCTTGACATCACAACCTAAGCGGAAACCAAGAGTTGGATGTTTAAGTGATAGGTGCCCCTCAGGGGAGCAGAATATTAAAGATGAGTTTTCTAAATTCCTTCTGGTGTTTCTGGAATTGCCTCTCTAATCTGATTAAATCTAAAGTTGCTAATGGTTCTATTTCCAGTAGTAAAGACAGCACTTGGTTCATACGTGGTATGAACCATTGATATAGAGATAAAATACCTGCAGTGGATACTCCTAATCAACTCCTAATAAAAAGCAAGGAGCTAAGTTACTCTGTAGATGACACTTTCAAACATTTTTTGAAAACTAAGGAATATGACACTGGTTGGTTTCTCTTAATATTGCTGGACAAAGTGGTGAAAGAAAAACATGACCTCAGAGATTAGAATTCCCAGATGAAGTGCTACATAAATGACCTAAGAGCTTCCATGTGTGCCCTGAAGGACAGACCTTTATCTCCTATAGCTGCAGGGCTTAAATTACTGAAAATGAAATACAACCTCATCCTGTGATTGGCTGAATACAAGTTCAACTCCCTGGCCTTGCATGGTGTCTACCGTGGAAGTGAGGGTATTGATTAGGAAAGAATGGGATTCTATAAATTGGGAAGGGGACTTGTGGGAAGATCCTGATGAAGCTGGGGATGCTGAGCCCCTAAATTGTGATGAGTCTTCTTCGCCAGTGGAATTGGTTTACCTACCTTCTGTGTCAGGGCATCTTCACCATCAGTGGTAGTGAGTGGTCTGAAGGTATTAACCCTGCCTAGCCTGAGGAAACAGCAATGGTGTCCTTGGGGCAGCTGTCATGAGAAGACAATGATGCTGACTCTCGTCAGGACCCACCCCACCACCCTTCTTCGTTTCAAAATCTCTAACTAGACTCAAGTCCCAAGAGACCCCTAAAGATGAGGTAAAATGTGTGATCCGTGAGGAGGTGTGTTGCACTTCAAAAGAACTATTTTTCCAATTTTTACAAGCAGAAATCAAGGGAATTTGTGTGGGAATGAATACCAAGAGTGAGGGATAATAGGGAAGGAACATAAATTTGTATCAAGCTGAGTGTATTGAGATGGGCAGAGAGTCTGCATTTAATGCTGCAGCTTACGGGATTAGAAAAAGTTCTGATGGTTTTTTTGTTAGGTTGGCTGAAACAGGGACCAAAAGATGGCCCACCTTGAGTGAATTGGAAATGCCCAAGCTGCCACGGTTTACTGTACAGGAAGGGATTAAAAGGCTTAGGGAGATTGGAATGTTAGAGTGGGTTTATCATTTAAGACTTATTCACCCACACTGGGAGAGTCAGAAGATCTACTTTTTCCTAATCTTTTGAGAAATAAATTTGTGAGGGGAGCCCAAGCATCCTTGAAAAGCTCTGTATCCATTGTACCCTCTAGGCCAGAACTTACAGTGAGGACTGTTGCTACTCAACTGGAAAAACTAAATGCATTGGAAATAATTGGGTCCAGGGGTGACGGGCAGTCCAAGTGACAGCACTTTACCACCAAAGGCCAGGTGGGTGTAGTTACCATAATAGACAGCAGAGTCAAAGTAAGTCTGACTCATGTAGATTCATGGCATTGGCTAGTTCATCATGGTGTTCCTAGAAGTGAAATAGATAGGAAGTCTACTAAATTCTTACTTGATCTGTATAAACAGAAAAGTGTGGGTCAAGTGAATTTGAATCATAAAAATGGAGTCACAGCCCCTCAATCAATTCCCAGCATTGAGCCAGTTTACAAACCTAGAACCTTTTGAATGAAGAGGAGGTCAGGTCCCTTTGAGGAAGAAGGATCCCTATATAATACTGAAAATTTTCCTATTCTCCCAGACTTTCCTCAAAAAACCTGAGGCCTTCTACCAGGGTACCTGCACACTGACAGGGGAAAGATCATTAATATTTTTGGACTACTGGCTCTAAACTGACACTAATTTCAAGAGACCAAGAACATTGCTGGGACTCACTAGTGAGAGGAGGAGCTTAGGGAGTCAGACGATCAGTGAAGTTTTACTCAGGTCCTTCTCACAGTGGGTTCACTGGGTCCCCAAATCTATCCTGTGGTTCTTTCCCCAGTTCCAGAATGCATAATTGGAATAGACATATGTTGACCTTAAAAATAGAACTGTCAGTCATTTTACCAGCAAAAAGGTGTTTATTCAGAAATAGAAGAGAACCCCAATTTGAGACAAGCAAGTTATGGAAAAACCATAGGCAAATCTGGAGAACAAGGGAGTGCGATACTCCACTGGTGGAAAGCAGGAAGTTGGGAGGGGCTGTTATAAACAAAAATCCGGTTGAATAAACTGGGATTTTGAAGTGTAGTGGCTTTTCCTTATCTGAGTTGTGACAGTTTTTCATTGGCTGGACTGTTGCCAGGTGAGAAGAAAACCTTTCCTCCTCCAGTTGGGGTAGTAAAGAATAGGCTTAATCTTGTATGTGAGGTGTCATTTCTTGGTCTGCAACTGAGCCCAGGTGGTAGGACATGAGAGCTCCCCCTGTCGTGTCCTAGCTTCATTTTAATGAGGTTTCCTTTTATTAATTTTTACACCTACTTAACAGCTGGCACAATCCCCACGTTTGTTTCCTGACATGTGCAGTGAGGCTATTATGTAGAAAGGCCAAGTGGAAGCCATTAGCCTGACAAAGGCTCCGAACATGATGGAAGTATAAATTGCTAAAACAAAAAACTGAGGATGAATTTTGAAAAGACTCCATCACTTGCTTCATTTTTGGGTACAAGTTAAAAACAAATAAGGTGAGCTTGCTGAAATTACTTTAAAGACCCTAGTTCCATTCCTAGCAATGCACTTATGTGAGATTAGTGTTTGTACAATGAGTGTTATTAACACAAAATCTAGAGTGAGTGCATAGTCAGCATGTCATGCATTTTTGTCAGTAGAACCTAGATTAGACATGTTAGCAAGAAACTGTTTGCATTTATCACATCAAAATGTGATAATGTTTAAATGCTCAGAGTATTTTCAAAGTGTGTATACAAGTAGTAATTATATGAAATCACATTTCGGTTTTGTTGGGATTATAGAAAGACAAGTATTGTAGTAACAACTCTCTATATTAATAGCTTGTAAATATACTTTCAGCAAGTAATACTAGTTTTTAAATTATTTTTATTTATAAATTATGTTCTGATTGTGCTCTTAAAAATGGAAAGATATTCCTGATTCTAAAAATAAATGAATTTTTTATTTTGTGTATCTTTTCTTTCATTTAGTTAGTCTAGTAATTAATTTTTTGTTCTTTGACAATAGGTTAAAAACACTAGTTCTTCACTATAAATATTACTTTTTTTTAAATGGTGAAATATAGAATCACAAGAAATTACAAATGTAGTACAAAGAAGTGCCATGTATCTTTCACCATGTTTCTCCCAAAAGTTACATCCTAAATAACCATAATGAAATGTCAAAACAAGGAAATTGACATTAATATAATATGTATACTTAGTTTTATCATTTTATAACTTAGGTTAGATTGGCATAACCACCACCACAATCAAAATACCACGAAGATCTGCTAGTGCTACCTCTTTATAATCACATCCATCCTCTTCTACCTCTGATAGTCCTTGGAAACCAAAACGTGTTCTGTTTCTATAATTTTGTTATTTCAAGAATGTGATATTAATGAAATCATTCAGTATGTAATATCCTACCCCCCCCCCATATAATGCCCTTGGGATCCATTTAACCAGGGTTTAGAAATCCAACATATCTTTTGGAAGGGACACAATTCAGCCGTAATGATGATTATGGCTAATACTGGTCTGTAATATTCTCCTTTCTTTCTTTTTCTTTTTTCTTTTCTTTTCTTTTTTCTTTTCTTTCTAGGTTTTTTACTGTTTTTGATACTAGTAATAGGCTGGTCTCATAAAATGAGTTTAATGTTATCCCTCCTGCTCTGTTTTTTTTTTTAAAAAGAATGTATAACTTTGATTTTATTTCTTCATTGTTAGTTTTACCGGTTAATTCTATCTCAGCTTTTTTTCTTTATGGTAACAAATTCAATTTCCTTGATTAAGACTATTCATATTTTCTGTCTTGTTAATTTTGATAAATTGTATTTTCAAGAATTGTGTCTGTTCTATGTTGTCAACTTTGCTGGTATATAATTCTTAATAGTGTTCTCTCATTATTCATAATTCTTTATCTGTAGGCTCATATAGTCATGCTAACAGACATTCCTCCTAAGAGCTTCATCATTGATTCTTTACAATGTGTGCTAGGAGTGCTAGATGGATGCAGGAAAACAGAGACCAAAATAGATGGACTCTGCCTTCATAGAACCATAGTCTAGTAGAGAGTATGGTTATTGAGCAACACTTTAGAATCAAGTATGTTTGGTATAATAAGAGGTTCATGTGCTTCAAGAAAGCCTTCATAAATCTGAAGGGTAAATAGGATTTAGTGAGAGAAGAAAGAAGCACTTTTCAGCCAAAGAGAAAACTAAAGGAAAATTCTGGAAACTAGAGATCATATGTAAGGTATTGTTCAAGAAGTTAAATAAAAATATAAAAAATATAATATTTCCAGATGTAGATTACAAATGGGGGAAGGAGTAAAAAAAATGATACTGGGGAAATATGCATGGCCAAATGATAGAGTGTGTGTAAGTCCTAATGAGAATGGGAAACCACTGAAGGATTTTAAGCAAAAGAGAATAATCAGATTTCCATTTTTGAAGTCACTCAGGCTTCCATGTATAGGATGTGCTGGCAAAGAGCAAGGTTGGAAGCAGAGAGGTGAGTTAGAGTCTGTCCCAATGATCTGTACAAAAGATGATGGGTAGCTTGACCAGGAGGTAACAGTGGAGTTGTAGAAAAGTATCTATCAGAATTGATTTGACTCATGATTAATGGCGGTTAACAAGTAGGAAAGGCAATGCAGTAATGGGTGACACCTATACTTCTGGATTAGATCATTAAATAGATGTGGTTGACATATAATGAATGAGAAAGAGAAAGAGAAATGAGATTCTAAGGAGAGTGTTATTTGGATAACAAGATACATTTGAGGGTGCTCTTGACTCCCAAGCAGAAAAACATAGTATTGTCAGCCTATCTGAACTATGTTAAGATTGAAGTAAATAAGTTGACACTGATGCCAATATGCAACATTTAGCTTTACAGGTACAAGCAAAGTGAAGTGACTATTTGGGGTTTTGCCAGACTTGCTGGAATGGAAGAATTCGAAGAGATTGAGTACTGCTACAAAAGTAATTGAAGGATTGGATCATGAAAATTTAAGCTTGGTAGGATGTAAAATAAAAAGAAAGAACAGAGGTAAAGATGAAGTAGAAAGAGTCAATGGAATTTAAGTTCAAGAGAGGTTGAGAAAGAGTTCCAGTGGGGGTAGATTAATACAGAGACTTTCAAAATTATAGAAAATTATAGTTAAAATGGAGATGAACCATGAGAGAGTATGGACTCTGGGAAACAAAATGAGGGTTTTAGAGGGGAGGGGCTGGCCCAGTGAAGGGTATTAAGGAGGGCACGTATTGCATGGAGTACTGGGTGTTATATGCAAACAATGAATCATGGAACACTACATCAAAAACTAATGATGTACTGTATGGTGACTAACATTTCATAATAAAAAATAAAATAATAAAATAAAATAAAAAGAAAAGAAAAAAAATGAGATATATATGTCTGAATCTTCTGATACAATCCTGAGACACTGATAGGATTTTGAACTAAGAGAGGAAGTGGCAAAAGTGAAGGGAGAAGAGTGAGTCTTGGGGGATATCAGTGCTCTTAGAACTTTCTGCAGTGCCTTTGTGATTGGGTTCATGTGTCATCTTCTCTGAGATGGTGGATCCTTTCATGTCTGGTCTATAACTTGTTCTCCCTCAGCAAACATGCATACTCACTAAGCATGCAGCACTGTACAGAACAAGGGTTCTATCACTAAATTTTGCAACAATAAATGAGTAAAAGTAGTATGGTGGTGATCTGTCTCAAAATCAGATGATAAAATTACTCAATAACAAGCACGGGGCAAATACTTCCAAAATGATATCATACCCAGCATCTCATAGAGCCTCGTTGATTATCTCATGGCCAGAAATGTCCAAATCTTTTGACCCCTTGATGTCTTCTTGACTTGATTATTAAATTCCACTGATACAGTTCTCAGAGATGAATTCTTCCACAATGGTGTGATGACCAATCAGAAAGAGATTACCCTACAGCCACAGCTTTATACAGAAAAGCTTAGAATTACCCATTAGGTAGAATTAGTGTAAACATGGGACAATTCCAAATAGTAATATGAAATAAACCTTATATTTTTATTTTCATAGTGAATAGAAGGACAGCTTCTTTTTGGGAACTAGCTTCAAAGGGTAAGCAATACCATCCACTTAACAAACAGTCTTTTTGAAAAACAGCTTTGAAAGTATCATGTAAACTGATTTTTTAATGGTTTTGGCAACATATTTACATTTTAAACTTTTGAGTTTGCATTTTCCTCCTTTTATGCTGAATCTGTCAAACTGATTGGAATTTATAATTTATGGCTGTGCAGCAATCCAATATTCTTTATCCTCAAGTGATCCTATTCCCATGAAAGTTTGTTACATTGATAAATGTCATTTTACAAGTCAAAATTATATTTAAGTATCATTATATGATATTCCTAATGTGTTCTATGTTTGATCTCCCCACATACTTTTTTCTGAAAGATTTTTGGTGGTACAAAAATTTAAAAATGCTTAGAAATTAATGAAATATCCCCATAATACTGCCTTTGAGTGATTTATTTTCAGCTTTAAATATGAATCTTCTTCAATTAATTTCACTAAACTTTATTGATTTCAAACTGTTTACCTGATACTTCATATAATGTTTAAGATTTTAAAAAATATTAATAACAGTCTCTAAATTTAAGTGCTTCTGAACAGTCTTAGAGTAAAAGCAAACATCTAAATAGATAACTTAATTTGAAGCTTAGAGCACATTTTTTTGTGAATATTTATCAGCCAAAGATCTGGTCCAGTTGAAGATACGCAAGCACATACATGACCACACTGGTTATCATTCAGCTGTGCTTTATTTGAGTAAACGAGAATGCTTTTAAAAATTCTGTATTGGGCAAAAGTAATGTTCCATTTACTTGTCTAACACACAATAGTTTCTCTATAATTAAAACTTTCCGAGGCCATAATTTGTTTTTTAAAACTTCCAGGGTTAAGTCCAAATGTGGACTCAAAGTTTCAATGGTGATTTAAAAGCACAGAATCCAAATATTTACCAGAAGTAAAGCTACACCTGCCCATTTCATCTTGTAACTATTCACATTATTTCTAGCACCAAAGTGCTTATTCATGAGAAAGTTGGCCTTGTTATTTACTGAGAAATTGATTTTTTTAAAAAAGATTTATTTATTTGTTTGTTTGTTTATTTGAGAGTGAGAGTGAGAACGCAGGGTTGGGGAGGGACAGAGGGAGAGATGGAGAGAGAATCTCAAGCAGATTGTGCTTACTGAGAGCTCCATGTGGGCTAGATCCCAGGACCCTGAGATCACAACCTGAACCAGAACCAAGAGCTGGACACTTAACCAACTGAGCCACCCAGGTGCCCCATTCACCAAGAAACTGATTTTATATGCTAGTGTCATTTGTCCAAATCAACCTATCTATATGCAAGAAAAAGAGGGTATTTTATAGTGAAACATTTGCCTGTCCTAAGCAAATTGCTTTTCATATTTACGTTTTTTAGATCTTGTTAAAGAAGAAAATCCAGCATCTTATTTCTCATTGGTCAACTTGTGCCCTACAAAGCATTGACTTGCCTACACTTCTTGGCTGTGCAATTTGGCTTCTCTGGGCAGTCAGAAGAACCAGATAGTCCTCGGTTCAGTCTGGCCATTGTGAGGCAGCAATCTGTCCATCTCAGCCCACACAGAGCTTGAGGATTGCCCCATTTTCTAGTGGTAAAGCGGTGGCAGTAGTCTGGACTAGGGAGGTCATGAATCATCATTATGCCTATTTGACAGGAAACAGCCTGTCTGAGATGGGGGGTGGGTGTGGATAAGCTGGTGGGACTGACAGGATCTTGCATGATACAAAAATTAGTCTACCACACTACCATTTTTTACTGTTTTTGTGGTTTTTTTTTTTAATCTTGATCTCTCTCCTCACATATAATTAGTGATTTTGTTCTTTAGCTGCTTGCACTGAGACTACAGATAAGAAATCTTTTCAAACATTACCTTCTGTCTCATGATACCAGTTATATTTATCATGGTAGGCTAATTGCTGTAAAATATAATTGCCCACATCTCAGCAGAGACTAGAATTTATTCTTACCCCATCAAATTCAATGCAGATATTCAACCTCAGTGGGGTTCTTCCCAGGAATGATTCGGGATGGTCGAGGGTCCATCTATCTTTTGTTGCCAAATGTGTCAAAGTCTTCTGCAGTCTTGAGGGCCTCTGGTGATCCCCTGAACCTAGAATTCAAACAAAGGAATAAGGTGCTTTATTGAAATGACTTACATTATTTCCACCCACATTCTGTCAACCAGAACTACTCATACTCTTTCCTCTCCTACCACTCTGGAATATAAAACAGATTAATTCTTTTTAAGATTTTGGAATATAAAACAGATTTAGTGGGTAGTTACCACTCTCTGCCAAACTAGTAGGTCTTCAAGAGGGAAAGTAATGGGTACATAACCTCAAGAGAAGATACTGCCAAAAAGACATCGATGTTCCTATATTATTGCCACGTTAGTGTGCTGTCTACACATTGGGGCTCATTGTGCTTGAAGAGATATAATACTCTTGTGCAAGGCTTTAACTTCTTCAGTTTGGGGAAAATTGTATTTGTTAGTCACTGTAGACTGATATTCTGTGACTTTAAATTCAACTCAAAGAACTATGTTGTCAGGGAAACAATAACAGTAAGAAATGCATTATGTTCTTTATCTCAGCCCATTCCCCAAAAGGCATATTCGTCTAGTTGGGTTGCCTTAATAGTAATCAAACTGACAAACTTCCAACTAACATTTTGTAAGCTGAGAAAATATTTTATCTGTAAAAGAAAAATTAAAAAAATACTAAAAACTGAGAGTTTTAATAAAATGTTTTTTATGGAAAACATGATGCTTTACTATTTATAGTTAGTACTTAGCACATGATAAACATTCAATAAATGTTGTGAATCAGTATATGCTAAATAGTACATTTCTAGCTAGCTATAAATGAGTTTTGCTTCTATGACTTGAAAGATCAATAGAACACTTTTCTATAGAAAGGAAATAATTTCTCCTGCTTGCACTGAGGATGTAAATGTTAAAAAGCAAATATGTGTTGTTCACTTAACTTTGATGTCAATTACTGTATTTTCAAATGGGCAATCACCAATTGCTATTTATATTCGTGTTCATATCATTTTATGGCAAAGACTTGCACTTTTTGTAGCAGATAGCATTTTCCCAAATGGCACATCCTTCTCAATGTATGTGATAATGTGGTAGGTACGCGCCTTGTCCACTCTTCACATTGTAATTGTATAGACCTCTGTGACTTCTTCAACCAATAGAATATGACTGATTGATGCCATGATATTCCCAAGGTTTGATTAAAAAGATGCTTTGCCTTTTCACCTTGTTCTCTTGGGATGTTTGCTCTCAGTCACCATGTTGGGAAGAAATCTAAATGAGTCTTAACATTAATCACACATGAAGAGGACACTTGCAGGCATCCAACCAGCAGCCCAGCAGAGACCTTAGCCAACAAGCAGCACCAGCCACTAGATGTGAATAAAGACACCTTACGATGATTCCAGCCTCCAGCTAGAAAGTTCCCAGGTGGAGCCCTAGATACTGTGGAGCTGAGACAAGCCACGCTGAACCCCAGAGTCTATGATACCAATAAAATTGTGTGTGTGTGTGTGTGTCACACAGCACAGAGACATTCTTCTTTGAAGATTATATACATATGTTTCTATTCAGTATTCACTATGACTTTCACACTTTTTCTAAATATTTTTGACTTTACCATTATTACATGATTTTATTATGCAAAGCACTAGATTATTTAAGGGTAAGAATTATTAGTAATTTTTTTTAACGAGTAGATCCCCAATGCATAGCAAAGGATTGATGTATAATAAATGGTCAGTAAATATTGAATGAGTAAAAATGCATATACAAATACTTCCAATCTGTTTTAGAAATTTACATAGAATGCTGTAAACACAAATGTGTATAACGCTTAACTTTTTATTTCTAAAGGCAAACTTGCTATTTAGTTTGGGCCCTTATAGAATTATTTATTTAACCACTTAAATATTTGATGAAATTGAATGGAATCGGGTCACTCTCTTATACTTAAAAATTGTAGTTATTAATTGGTCAAAAATGGTTTCATCATTTCAGTAATAATGATGATAATAGTAACAACAGCAGCTAGTATTTCTTATGTACTTACTATATGCACAAATTGTCCTAAGTTCTGCTTGGGTTACTGAGTAATTTTTTTAAGTCAGTTTTGTTAAAGTGCAATTTACTCACAGCCAAATTCACCCCTTTAAGTTATACAGTTCTATGAATTCTGACAAATGCATGCAGTCAGGAAGTCATCACCATGGTAAGAAGAGTTTCGTCGCCCCCAAAAATTCTATGATGCCACTTTGTGGTCAATCATTTCTCCATATCCAAGCTCTAGCAACCATTTTCTGTCCACATAGTTTTGCCTTTTCCAAAATTTCATATAAATGGAATCATAATTTTTGTGGCCATTCATAGTTTATTTCAATTAGCATGATACATTTGCAATTCATCAGTGCTGCTCACTGTTTTTGGTATTCTATTGTAAACGATCATTTGTATACCTTTTCCCAGCTGATGGACGTTTGGATTTAGTTTTGGGTGGTTATGAAATAAAACTTTAAACAGCTGTGTGTAAGTATTTACACAAACATATGTTTTCATTTATCGTTCGGATCTACCTAGAAGGGGGATTTCTGGGCTTTGTGGTGAATGGATGTTTAACTTTGTAAGAAACTACCAAACTATTTCCCAAAGTAGCTGTATCATTTTACATTACTACCAGCATTGTATGAGAGTTCTAACTGGTCCATATCCTCACCGTAACCTGATAATCATAATTTGACTTTAAAAGCATTCAAAAGGGTGCTTAGTGACATTTCATTGTGGTTTTCACCACATTTCTTTAATAAAAAATGATATTATGTATTGACACATGTGTGATGTTGATGAAGTGTTTTTTTCTAATATTTTGTCCATTTTTAGAGTATTTTGTAGTTATTAATCATGAAAGTTTTCATAAATTCTTGATACCAGTTCTTTATTACATATATGTTTTGAAATATTTTTTCCCAATCTGTGGCTTGTGCTTCGATTTTCCTAACAGTGTCTTTCAAAAACCAGAAATTTTTAATTTTTACTTTGTTTTTAATTTTGACATATGCCAATATATATAATTTTCCTTTCCTTTCCTTTCCTTTCCTTTCCTTTCCTTTCCTTTCCTTTTCTTTCCTTTTCTTTTGTCTTAAGTAGGCTCCACACCCAGCAAGGAGTCCAACACAGGGCTTGAACTCACAATCCTGAGAGCAAGACCTGAGCCGAGATCAAGAGTCAGATGTTTAACTGACTGAGCCACCCAGGCACCCCTATAATTTTTCTTTTATAATTCATGTTGCTGAATGTCAAGTTTAGGCCTAACGCAAGTGTGTGTGTGTGTGTGTGTGTATGTGTTAAGTTTCCTTGTAGATGTTTTATAGTTTCTGTATATGGCACGAGATATGGTTCAAGTTTCATTTTTGCATAGAAATGCACAATTTTTGCCATACCATCTGAGAAATCATGTTAACTCACTTCATCTGCATCATTTTAGATTTTATAATCCTAAAATATGAGTTTAAATTAAAACCCAGAGGTAAAGCTAACATGAAAATACATTGAATTGATTTATTAAAGCCTCCTTTAGAATAAGACTATTTCTAAATTTGCTATTTGTTTATTGAATAATAAGGTAAATATTTGATTGTGCAAATCAACCGCGATTTTTTCAACAAAGTATGCTCTTGAGAAATATTTTTCCTTAAAATGTGACAAATAACTAATGAATAGATATAATTAATTTCAAAGTAATATTTCAAAATATCTATATTTAATACATTTTAAGAAACCACTGGAATGATTAAAATTAGAATTGGTTCATATAGCATTTTGTTACCACATCAGTACCTTGGAAAGAAAAGGAAGAATTTTTCTGTTTCCAGTTGGTGATTTCTAGGCAATCGTAATGAAAAATAGATTCTGGAAATTTTCATTCTTTGGGACTGGAAAGTATTTTTGAAGTGGTATGTGTGGGTATGTATGTTTCAATGTGTGTGTTTTCCATTTTTAATAGGCAAATAAATGAATATCTTTATAATTGGAAGTATTTTTCAAACAATATTTCCAAACATTCTTTTGTTTTACACATTCCAAAAGTCCATCTGTAAAGATCAAATTTAGTATAAAGGTATGATAAATAAATGTACATGTGTTTCTTATTTCTCTATCAATATTCCCCTCAGTTTATTCTGCTACTATCTAGCTCGTGCTTTCTATCAGACTAAGTGTTTTGAAAGTCGATATGTTTTTTTTTCTATATTTCAATAGTAGGTGACTTTAAGAGTAATGTCATCACTTTATTAAAGGGAAGAAGAAAGGGGGGATAAACAGAAGGGGGAATGAACCATGAGAGACTGTGGACTCTGGGAAACAAACTGAGGGCTTAAGAGGGGAGGGGGTGGGGGAAAGGGATAGGCTGGTGATGGGTATTAAGGAGGGCACGTATTGCATGGTGCACTGGGTGTTATACACAAGTAATGAATCATGGAACTTAACATCAAAAACTAGGGATGTACTGTATGGTGACTAACATAATATAATAAAAATTATTATAAAAAAATAAAGTGTGTGTATTGTTGCATGTACTTTTTAAGAATTTGATTTTTTTTCTTGTCTCCTTGAGCCAAATCTATTGGAATTGCTTAGTGAGAAGACATTTGAGGAAGAGTAGAATTTTTAGTACTATAACAACCTAAGTTTTCATGCTCTCTAAAGAGAACCCAGCTTCTTCTGAAGTAACTAGACAGATGAAATTGTCATCTGTCATGTCACTGAAGATGTATGGGAAATTTTTCCATAATTTCCAAACTCATATTAATATCCTAGATAGACACAAATACACAAATAGATAATCTCCATTTCCCATTTTACTTGTGTCTTTGGTATTTCTGCATTTATAGGCCCCAAAGTATAGTGACCCTGACAAGAGAGTTTCATTCCTATCATGTGTAACAATTCACAGATAAACAGGTGGTCTGTAAACCAAGAGTACTAATCAAAGTCCTTAAAGTGCAGAAAGGGGGAGAAAATAAAACAAAACATACCCTTGACCTCAAATTCTGTTTCCAACAAACATATTCAGTGATTAAAAACAAAAAAGCTGTACCTTAAGAAGAGCATCCCATTGTTCTATCAGCAGATAGCTTCTGGCATATACAATGCAGTATGTGATAAGTCCAATTAATTCCAAGGTTGTATTTCCACTCCCTTATCTCAATTGTGAAAAATAGATCTCTTTATACAATGAGATTCCTTGCAGAATTCTGTGTTGGTGGAGCAAACATTTTGTCAGCCTTTTGGTAATGTATCTGGTGGAGGTCCTACAGCCAGGAAAGGGAAACCAATACCTAGAATGTATGTCAGTTACAGTCAAGATGAATCATGTCTCTTACAGATTCGAAGAAGTCCAAGAATAGCAACTTGCCATTAAACGCCTGGCCAGTTACCTTGAAGTACAGTACCATGTCAAGGACTCGACGATTGTTCCCTGTAGCTAGAAGACTGAACATTTGACTAGACGGGTAGCTAGATAAGCCTTATTTGATTGGGATTCCATGGTGTTGGGCCCATGCATCACTCCACCTCTGCCACTACAGCTATTCTGTTCTTAAGTCTATCCTGTTCCAAAGGGATGGCTGAACACAGACACTGGCTGATGTCAATGGACTATTAGTAAATCTACATGGTTTAATGCCTCTTTTTTGGTGAATGCTCTCTGAGGGGCATTGAAATGTCATACAAAGGCCTATGTTAAGCACATGCCTCTGCTCCCAACTGGTTGTCCCAGATTTTTCAATCTTTTTCTTTCAAGGCTTCTATCAAACCAAGCAAGCCATTAGCTATTGCTTACGTAGCTGTGTATACACTTGTCAAGAACCTTTTCTATTTCCATAAAAAATAGATGACAAGGTACACCATCAAAAGATCTGACTAGCAGGTGAATTTACAATCAGCACTACCTTTCTGAGCCATTTCTGAGTGGGGTTTTGTAAAACAACAGTCGGTTTTAAGCTTGAACCTACGTTTTAAGTTGAGGACTCTAGAAAGAAAGGTCATCCTTTTTCCTTCTGTCAGATGGCCCATAAGAGGTCTCTTCTATGGCCATAAGTATAACCAAAGAAGAGACGCTGGGTCAATAATAAAGAATGACATGATGGTCTGGCCACCTACTATGTAGCTTATTTTTGCCTTCTGTGACTGATTCCACTCATATTTCTTCCTTTGTAAAATGCACTGCTTCTAGGTCTTCCTGATCTTGTGGTTTTATGACTATGATAGGTACACAGTACAGGATGGGCAGTTGCGGTTACATGGTCACTTGCTGTCCCACGGTCAGGTCCTTGGTCTCTACCAGAGTCCAGTTTCATACAGGGAGCTGCTTTTTGAGTCTGCAGATTCAGAGGATGTGGTTTCAATCCAGTATCCAGGGTTCTTTGTTGTAATTCTAAGACTAGAGTTTGTCCCAAAACTGACCACTAAAGATTCCTTTAATGTATAAAGTCTACTACGTATGACTCAAGTGTCAGAACTGCTTCCATCACAAACTGGACTTGATGGTAATCCATCTCCTTCTATGAGTTCCCTTCAAAGCTGGAAGCTTTGCATGCCACTCAGTACTGGGTGTAAGTGTAGGATATGTTACTTTCAAAGACCAAAGAGGCTTACCAGGCACTGTTTTTTTTTTAATTGTGGGAGATTAAAAATGCAATAATCCATTATTTTGATGGGTATATACTGAAATATCTCAGTATACCTCAAATCACTGGTCTCTTAAACCTTCACTGACATGGTGGGCCCTTTATCATTGTAGCTTATTCCTTCCACTCTCTGGAGTACAGGCATCTTATGAAGGCTTTCAATAAACTTGCCACTTCTTGCGTATCTACTCTGACTCATGTGATGTCACCAATATAGGAGATCAGTGTGATGTTCTGTGGAATGTGCTGACAGTGTAAGTACTTTCAGATTCCATTATGATACAGGATGGGGTTGTAAACTAAGCCATAAAAGAAAAACTAAATATATATTGCAGCCCATTACATATGAATATAATTGTATCTTATCCCACTTCTTTTTAGAAATAAAAAAAAAAAACACATTCACTGTACTTCATGGGTACCATAGATCTGAGACCATGGGACTCTGCTCTGGCCAAGAAAATATATCTGACAGAGCAGCTGCAATGGGGACTGTTACCACTTTGAATTTACAATGATCTAGTCGTTCACAAGCATGTTATTTTATAGAGGACAATTTGATGATATGGATATATTGAAAAAAATTCAGTAATATTTGTTCTTCCTAAGATGTAATATTGTTTTCTTTTTTAATTTAATCTCTTGGCCAGAGAGGTATTCAGTATTATAGCAGTTTTAAAAGTGTCCACCTGAGTGTCCTCACTATGCTACATCTTTTTGTTTTATTATTATGATATGTTAGTCACCACAAAGTACATCATTACCTTTTGAGGTAGTGTTCCATGCTTTATTGTTTGTGTATAATACCCAGTGCTCCGTGCAATATGGACCCTCCTTAATACCCTTCACCAGGCTAGCCCATCCCCCCACCTAGCTAGATTTTATCCTAGAGGAAAAGTAGTATTGTAGTTTTGCCAACCATCAACATGATCATTTCCATTATATATTTTGGGACCAAAGAAATTACCTTGGGTGAGTCCATTTACCAATGGATCCACTGTGAGTCACTGCTGGACCTAGACTTTATTATTCTTCTAGTATAGGGAGAAATGTAATAGAGTTTTGTCAAAATCCTCTGGACTAGGGGTTGGCAGACTTTTTCTTAAAGGGCCAGATAGCTAATATTTTAGGATTTGAGGACCACACAAGTTCTCCCTCAACTACTCAACTCTGCTGTTATAACACAAAAATGGCCATGGACAGAATATAAATAAATGAGTATGGATGTGATCCCAATGCAAGGGGTTTAGCTAGACTTTAAGTGGGAGGAGTGTGGCCTTTCTGCAGAATTCTATTCTGCCTAATCTGGAGATTCAATGTTTTCTAGGCCTTGACCTCATAACCGCATATCGAGTTGCAGAATTTTACTTTTTTTAATAAGGACCCTGACAGGGCTTTACAGAGTTGCTGATCTTGAGAATTCAAACTTCACTAGAGCTCTGCTTACATTATAACTTTATAATCAAGTTATGGGCCTGATACTTAGCTTTTTCTGCCTCTGGAGATGAGAATCTCCAGCAAAAGTCAGCTGATTCCATGATCCCTGTAATTATTACCTCCTCTCATCCCTCAAATACCTGAGATCTTGCACTCCTGGTGCCTTCATTCCCCTCTGCCAAGGGAAGTTTAGCAGCAACAGCACTTTACCTCCTAGGGGCTACTGTGCTCCACCTACCAGCCATGTGGCCAATGACACAGCTCTAAAACTCCCATTTAAACTCTGTTCTCTAAGCCCACTCTCGGCACTGGTTGTCTTTCTCATGTTTCAGGAACTCAGTGCAGAGATGGGGATTCGCGTGTACTTGATTTACTGTGACATGCTCTTAGGAAGTACATTCAGAAGGAAGTGGAGAGAGTGGGGTTAGGAAGAGTGGACCAGTGATACAGCAGGAGCTTCAGCCAGTCCCTGCAGAGCTTCAGGCCTTGGGATGACCCTTCATAGATGTTCTTAATTGAGGCAAAGGGATCCGGCCTTTGTACCCTTGCATTGACTAGTCCAGGTATGCGTGCTTTCTCTGGGATAAGGAAGAACGAGGCAGCTCTGCTTGGCTGGGAGCAGTTCCTGGAGCAGGCCTCAACTTTGGGTTGTTAGCACACAAAGCTCCATGCATATGGAGATTAAGCATCTCAGTTTTAACGGGAAATACGCCAGCCACACCACAGCATCGAGTACCACATCATTTGCTATGCCTCTTGCTCCCTACTGAAGCTGAAAGCTGACACACAGAACAAACTTGTGAGGCTCTAAAGGAGAGCTGGAAACATTAGCTGATATTTGAAAAAAACACCCAAGCTTCTTGCCTCCATGCTTCTTGCCCTGCACCTTCCCTTATCTTCTTCCCTCTCTTCACCCACTTTAGAAGTTCTTGCTCTTCATATAACCCCTTCCAGCTGTTTGCTGTCTTTGATTTAGAGCTCATCTTTGCCCTAAGACTTTGGCTTGCCTTGTCTCTCAGGGCCTTGCGGTCCAGTCTTAAAATGCGGTCCAACTGTAGTCTTAAAACAATGGCTATTTGTGTTACCAGGACCCTCAGTTGGCAAATGCAAAGACTAGTCATGTCTCTTTCTTTAAAGTAGATAGGAATGTGGCCGATTCTAGTTTTTTGAATACACTTTAGAGTATTTGGGCCTCGCTTAGAAACACACTAGTTGATGCATGTAATAGCTATTTGAGTACTTATTCTGCATTAGACACTGTACTGGTCCCCAGTTATCTTTGTGGATATAGGAATGAAGTAGTTAGATTCAATTTACATTGATTCTCAGAAGTATATCCTGTAACAGTTCTGGGCCTGCATCCCAAAAGAGCCAGAAGACCATACAGTAGATATATTTCGCAACTCTCAGAAGTGTTTTTTTACGGATCAGTTACCTATTGACATAATAAGGCTGAACAATAAAACTTACGCAAAATATTGATTGTTGCTCATGAATCTTGGCTCAGTTGGGAACTTCTGGTCTTAGCTGTACTCAGGCACCTGAATTTAGCTATGAGTTAGGGAAGCAGCTCTGCTAGTCTTAGCTGGACAGTATCATGTGCTCAGAGGTTGGCTGGCTGCAGGCCAGTCTAGGAAAGCATTGGTTAGGACAATAAGGTCAGCTGCTACTCTGTCTCTTATTTTCTAGCATGCTAGTCTAGACTTTTCACATGGTGTAAGCAGAGTTTCAAAAGAGTAAGCAGAATTATATACAGGGCCTCTTGAGGCCTCAATTTGAAATGGACACAGCATTGCTTCAGCTGTGTTCTTGGACAGAACAAGTCACAAAGCAGCAAATTTTCAAAAGCTGGAAGAAGAGACTCCACCACTTAGTGGAAGGAATTTTGAAAACATTGCAAGGGATATGAATACCTGGAGGAGAATAATTGAGGATATTTTTACAATTAACCTACTATAACATAGAGTTAAGTTTTCCACTGGGCTTTTTTTTTTTTCCCTGTACGTTCCATAGCTTGTTCAATCTCTAAAATTTTAGATTCCCCAAATAAAAACTTTACTAATAGTTAGGGTCTTGGAATGTATTTGCCACTGGCCTAAACCAAAACAAAGTTAAAATATTCAATGCTGTTAAAAAATATATATAGTTAATCCTTGCCAGTCTGAACAATCTGGCCAATAAATAGCATTAAAATAACCCCCCTTTTTTTTCATTTCCCTTGTTAATTCCATTTGATTACTGCCCACCAAAATAAATATTGGCACAACTGTAGGACTTTCAGCTCTTTCAAACTGGTACTACAAGTAGCAGGAATAGAATCAAGGGGTATAAGGTCAGCATGTGCTATGTGCTTGTAATGCTGCTCTGACTAGTGTCCCTGCTGATTTATACTTGTCACTTACTAAGGGCTCAGCTCAGCTGTACCATGGCACCAACTTTTGTTGTTGTTGTTGTTATTAGCTTTATGTGAAAATGATTTTTGTGGTGTAGAAAAAAATGAGTTGTGGGAATTTAAAAATTCAGGGTAATCTTGGTGTAATTTTGGAAATTAAAATGAAGAACACAGCAGGAAAGATTTGGTTCTTCATTTCTAAGTATGTTTGATAAGGTACTCTAAACAAAAAGATACCCAATGTGATTGCAAAACAATGTGTGTGTGTGTGTGTGTGTGTGTGTGTGTGTGTGCATGTGTATAAATTATTTTCCTTCTACACAGATGTCATTAGGTAGTCTGAGGTCATCCCTTGCCAGAAGGCTGAATATGGTAATCAGCAACTACTTGTACTATTTGCGTCTTATTCTTCAGCATATTTAATACATTTCAGTGCTCTTATGTTAATAACAGATCTTTTTTTGACATTGATATCTTTATAGTCTGTAGATTTATCTGTTGACTGGCAGCTGTTTAACATTCTCGGAATTCCACTTTATGAAAATCAACGTTAAGAACAAATCCTGATTGTCCTAAAATTTTCAATCTATGCTAGAGTAAGAGACATCTGAAAAAAGGTGAGTTTAGTGGCCTAGGTTTCATTTTAGAAGTCAGCATCCAAGAGTCTTCTGCTGCTGACACAACAGCTTTACTATTACTTGTGTTGCTTTTGTGCATTTCTGTAGTTGGAGATGATGGAGTTTGGAGACTGCAATGTCTCCATGTGCTTTCTGTTGGAACTGAGTGTTTATCAGTGTGATGGGTGATTGTGAAGACATGTTTGAGGAAGAAAACACAGGGGAGTCAGCTCTTGAATATTCTATTTTTCAGGATTATCATATATTATGGAATATCTTTAAGCAATCCAGTATCTTTAAGGATTATCATTTGAGTGGTGATACTAAGCACTGACTTGGGGTCAGTTGATTATGGGAGTAACGAAAACTATTTCATATAGCAATATACGGAGCAGTTAGAATAAATATTAAGTGATTATGGGTACATAGAGTTGTATAGTTCAGAGTTTACCGTAAAATATTCCAGTAGGAAAGATTTCCCACGATCTATGATGTTATCCAGATTCTTAACTAATGATAACACTTTTTTTCATTAGATAGCATTTTTCTCTGTTTAACGTTTTCATTTTTAAAACCTGACTTGATTCACATAACAATCCAGTGAGATAGTTAAAGGTAGTTTTCCTTAATTTTTACATGTGAGGAAACTGAGGCTTAGGTTCTTTAAATGCTCTCTATATCTGACATTCATGGATTACTAAGCATGTTAGATTAGCAAAAGAAAAGGGCAATATGCTATTCCATTCATAGGGATACAAAAAATAAACAAGATATTTTTAAGTAGTGACAGGCGATATGATAGAGAACATAATTTAAAAGCGATCACTGAGGTTTCTTCAAACTGTGTAAATAAAGCAGGTTTTAATGAGGGAGTCTTATTTAAACTAAAACTTTAATGTCAAGATGGAACCAATGATACGGGGATCAGGAGAGAATACAACTAGTACAAAAATCTTTAGATAGAAGCCAATTTGGTAAGCTTGCAAAACTAGAAAGCCAATGTGGTTGTAGTGAACAAATTATAATTGGTATATTGTGTAATCAGAGACTTAGGCAGGGGCCAGACCCTATAAGACTGTGGCCATTGTAAAAGATATAAATTTTATTTTAAGTGAAATAGAAAATTATGGGAAGGTTTTAGGCAACAGAATACCATAAATTTGAATGTGAATTTTTGGAAGATCATGCTATTTGCCTCTGGGCAAATGAATTTGAGAGCCGGAGTCCAGTAAGGGTCTATGGTGTTTGTCCATGAATGCAGTATGGAGGCTTGTAGTTGGGTTGCAATGACAGCAGTGAGTAGCAGAGACATCACACATATTTAGTAAAAGTGCCTAAAAGCTTGCCTGTAAATGAATAGGGAGAGTGAAGGAAAATGAGGAATGGAAAATGGTTCCTAAGATTTTGGGTAAATAACTGGGCAGATGATAATATACATCAGATTGATCACATCAGGGGTAAGTTGATGAGGACTTGATATGGCAAAGTTTGTCTACTTGCTAGAATTAAGTCCAAACATTACATAAATAGGTGATGTGTCCTTCTGGAGTTCAGATAAGAGGAGCAGGTTGTTATTAATGTGGGTCACATTGGTAGACAATATTTAAAGCCAAGACACTAGATCCAGAGAGAAAAGGTGAAACAGATCAGGGGGGACCGGGGCTCTGGAGCATATCAGCACTTAGAGTTTTAGCAGAAATACTTTTAGAGATAAAATTATTACTGCTGCAATGTTTTCACCTTTTACTAATGGCTGTAACCCTAATGATTTATGGTGTAGTTATTTCACCTAGTCCATACGTATGCAATCCAAATTATGAGCTTTTTAATATTTTTTATTAGATCTTTGTTTTTACTTTTCAGCTTTTATCTTCTATGTATATAGTTTTTCATGGCAAAAGTACCTCCTCTTGGCCATGAATTGCGTAAGTAGTGGAATTTGTAAGATGGTGCTTGGCACCATTTTTTTAAAAATTTTTAATGACAATATTCACCAACTCCACATTTTTTTCTCAATAGAACACACACACACACACACACACACACACACACACACACACACAGGTATGGTTTCACAATGTGATAACATATGCTTTTTCTGGTGGCCCAGTGAGACACAAGTGTTAGATAAGATGAAATAACTTCCATGTGAAGCATAAAAACAATTATTATTACCAGAATGCATAGGTTTAAAATAGACCTTATTTCAAACTGCTCCACTCTGTATAGTAAATAAGACATTTTTTTTTTTCAGGCTTAGAAAACTCTACTCTCAAAATGAAACAAACTCTCACACACACAGAACAACAGCAATAAGAACAACTACACATGGACACAACACAAAAGCCTCATAAAAATGAAGGGGTGGGTAACTAAACTGTTGACCAAAGGGGTTCAGGAGTTAACGTACTGCACGTGCCTGAAATTATTCTTGTTAATTAGTGTGTAAAGACAACCAATTAGTGGATTATGCTAGACCTAAAATTGGGAAATGTAGCTCTTTTGTGAAGACATAAAGTCCTTGGAGTACTTTATTTCCAAACTAAGAATTCCAAATGGTATGTAGGGCATATTTGCATTAAGAGGCTTTAGTTGGAGTTCCTTTTGAAGATCAAGGGGCATATAAAATGGCAAAAGAATGGGGAAATATGTGTCAAAAATTATCAAAGCCAGTGCAATTTCTCTAATATTAGACTAGGATCTAAATTCAGAAACTTTGGGATCCATATTAAGCCCTTTAAGTAGCTGTTATTAAAATGGTGGATAACATATTTCAAGTTGATGCAACTGTCTTATAGATCTGTCTCATCAAGAAAGTCTTTCTTTCCTTTTCTTGCCTACACATCTAGTTCTTAAGCTTTCTTTCCATGTGTTCTGGCAAAACGACTCACTAAATCAGCCCAATGCAAGCTGTGAGGCAATGTAATTTGGGGGTGGGGATACAATGGCATTTATTGCCCTTGGAGAGGTCTTTACACTGTAGTGATGTCACTAATGGCCATGTTTCAGATCTTCAATTTATTGTGGAAAAGCGAGACAGGAGCTCAGGGTGGGGACTCTTTTTGCCTCAATGTGAACTTCTAACAAATTCTATGAGCTCCTCAAATTGTGAAGGATGCAAATACAATCAAGTTTATTTGTTTTTTCTAGGATCCTGGTACAAAATTCCGAGGTTGATTTGAAGTCAGACAAGGTTAATTTTCCAAATGTTTATTTCTTCTCCTATTTTCTTAAGCACTTGCTATATAGTAAAACTACCTCCTAGGAACAGAATGTTCTCCACAGCTGAAGAACCGACCAAGCTAAGCAAATACCCAGGTCATCAATTATCATTTTTAAATGTCTCAGAAAACATTCTTTGAGGTAATCCTTCCTCAAATCCTGTTTGAAACTGGATTTATATGCTGGGGAAGTGGGCAAAAAACATCTTGAGGAATTAAATGGATGAAAGAAAAATGGAATGTTGTCACGCATAAAGTTGTTATCTTTAAAGGAATGCCTAAGAGAAATAGCTCCACGAAATGCTGGTACATCCAGATGGAGGATTATTAAACTAAGTGATTCCTCACTTATGGCAGGAAAAATGGTGAGGATTTGTGAACAGTATGTTTAAATGAGGAAGGGAGCTGAGACAGCCCAGAGAATTCAGACATGTGCTCTTTGTTCTGATCTATCCCATCTTTCCATTTTTCTTTACCCAAAATTTGCCCAGACTCTTTCATCATAAGGACTCTTTAATACTAATTGCAAATCCTATTAAGCAACTCAACAGTCATTCAGTGTTTTTGAAGTTAAGAATTAAATATAAATTACTTCCAGTGTTATAGACAACATATTATCAATAATAATAGTAATACAAATAGTCACCTATTCAAACTGACATTGATAGGGAAAGGAGCTTACCCAACACTGAACTTAGAGTCCCGGAGAGTATAACACAGGGGATGTTTTAGACAGACTCAACCCTTAGCTGACCTTAAATCTTGGAAGGAAACTTTAAAATTCCCTCTTTGTTTCTTGCTTTCTTCATTGCTTCATTCCTTAATTTCTTCCTTCTTTCCTTCATTATTACAGAACAATTGTAAAATTTTGGATATGAAATGATTACTAGATAATTTTATAAGATTGTTGTTCATTTATTTGGGAGGGGGTAATGCAACTGTGGTTATATAGAATAATGTCAGTCTTAGGAGATGCATGCTAAAATTCTTAGAGATATAGTGTAATGATGTTTGCAATATATTTTCAAATAACTTCAAAAATGTATACACATACTCACATATAGAGCAGATTTGTCAAATTTTAACACATTTCAAATCTAGGTGAGTAGTACGTGTGTGTATAAGTTTCTATTCTTCTGAATGTTTACATTTACTATTATTATTGTTATTACTATTATTATTATGGAAAATATTATTAGGGGGAAAAAAAACTGTGATGGTCAATTTTTTTGTGAGTGTGGCTAGGCTGTAGTACCCAGTTACTGAACCAAACACTAAACTAGGGTTTTCTATGAAGATGTTTTATAGATGTGATTAATGTCTACAGTAACTTTACTGTAAGTAAAGAAAGCTATCCTGGATAATCTTGGTGGGCTTCATTTAATCAATTGAAATTCTTAATAGCAGAACTGAGCTTTCCCTGAAGATACTTTGTTTGTAACTGAAGCTTCAGCTCCCACCCTGGAGTTCTGGCCTGTTCTTCCTAAAGGCCTGCCTTCCAACTTTGGACTTGACTAGCCAGACTTCAAGTAAGCCAATTATTTGCAATAAGTCCATTAACATATAGCTTCTACTGGTTCTGGTCCTCTGGCTGAAACTTGACTAATACAGATCTTTTTCTCCAGGATCTTAAGGTATAGTTGTGGAGATATGTAGGTTTAAAAAAAAAATTGGAATATAGAAGGTAAGTGCAATATTAGAGAATACCAGGGATTTCTATGACAAGCCACATGAGGGACACTTAGCTCAGACTGGGGGCAATTTCAGAGAAGACTGTGTAACTCCCTTGGAAGAGATATATATTTCAAGGTCTGAAAACCATGCCATAAGTGATTAAAAAAAAAAAAAAGTAAAGGAAGTTACTTTCAACTGTATTTAAAACTAAGTTCATCAACATAAGAAAGTTAGTTGTAGGCATTAAATACAAAGATTGGACACATTATTTGAGGAGGGTTGCATGACTTCATTGAATACCATTTTTCAATGGAATTTTCCAAGAGTCAATTAAGAGGTGTGAGTTATGGGTAGGAAGTTGTCTCAGCATTTTTTTTTGGGGGGGGGAATATACCTTCTGATTTACAAGTTTCCGTGAATGGATTTACTGTTCAATTAAAGCTAAATGCAGAGGACACTTAAAGCTTGCATTCCCTATGTAGATGGAATGACTATTTGTCAAATAAGGGGTTTTTTTTTCATACTTTTAGCACAAATTCACTCTTCTTACTATGACATGTTATCTCTTAAATGTACTAATTACTCTTCATTTTTACAGATTGTAGATTTACAAGTAGAAAATAAATTGCCCAAAATGTAAAAATACAATTATTGGCAAAGATTAATTACATTCCCCAAATTTCTCACTTTATTCCAAAATAGCCCAAACAGCAAGACTGGAATGGCAGCATGGCGGTGTAGCCAGTACTGGTGGCAGCAGGGAGCCCTAAGCAGGCTAAATCTCAGGACTTGCAATCATGACCTGAGCCCAAAGCAAAGACTTAACCGACAGAGCCATCCAGGCACCCTTAAATAAATTTTTTGACATTATTAATATTTGTCATTTTGAGTCATTTTCTCTTAATATCCATTCCTTTCATGTCCATGTGAATCCCAATACATGGTCTTCTACTTCTTGTTTTAAAACAACTTTTACCCTGAATATAATTTTTTTTCCAAAAATGTTTTTTCTTGTGATGAGAACTTACAAGATCCACTTAATCAAAATTTTGATCACGGCAGGGTTAGTTTGCATTAATGATACAAACATAAGCTGTGTTGATGAAGGAAGCCTAAACATTAGATGTTTTTTAGCCTCGGAACAAAATGAAAATTGAGAGAACAATTTATTGGCAAAAATTTTGTTTTGTCTAACCTATATGCAAAATAACCCACAACTGTGTTTTTATTTACCCATTGTTTTCAATTCCTGGAAGCTTTCATGGGAACCTAAAGCAAAAAATCGCTAACATATATATTTGGAAAGATCAACCCTACATGAATATGGAATGCCAAGAGAAATAAGCATGGGTTTAGGAACACCATCTGTAAGCAGAACAATTTCTAAAGGGAAGGCAATGCAGAAAAGTATTAAATGAGAAGGACAACCAAAGCAGGAGGACAGAATTAACAATCTGAGTTCAATTCCCTAGAGCAAGAGACATCTCAAATTGATTTTGGAAATCTCCTCAAGCTTAGAGGCTGGCTAAATCCACCCTGCTTTTCTAATTTCAGCTGCTTAGAAAAGGCATTTTCAAGACAATACCTAGAAACTGTAAGAGAGAGAAATAGACTAAAATATCACCAGACTTGCGGGTAATTGATTTAATAATCTGTACTTTTAAATGTATAATAGCAACAGTGAGGACAAATTTTGGGAGGCCTAAAAACACTTGAAAAAAATCTTTCTCATAAAGACCATGATGCATAAACTATTGATTTTCTTGGACAGCCACAAGAATAACAACAATAAATGATATTTTTGGTTCAAGGGAAAATCCTTTTCCTTGTTTCCTGCTTAGTTTTCAAAATGAAAGCTAAACCATGATGCTTTTTTTAAAAAACAGTGTATGAAAATCCAAGCCATATTTAGTTTTTGAAAGCATTATAAAGAACAAGTGATTCCAAATGCACTGTGCCCTGTCATTTTCTTCCCCCAAGGTTGGTCAGAGAAGTACATTCAAGGGGCTGCAGATCATCACTTTATCTATAAACACTTGTCCCATGGGTATGAGGCAAAAGGAATAATTGTTGAAGTTGGGAATAGCCTGTGTCCCCACCCTTGTGATTAACTCAAACAAGAAGGGATGTGGCAACAGCAGATCCTGGAAAACTCAAGCTTGAGATAGAAACTGTGTTCTTGTTTTTCTCAACAGATTATGCTAGAACAGTGCCAAATGATCCTGCAATTTGGTAAGGAAGACCAGGAAGGAAGAGTAGGAAAGAACAGCAAACAGAAGGAAAATCTTCATTTCTCAAATATTTTTTTGTAATTTAGAATATTAAGAGTGTCAAAAATGAATTTTTGTTAAGGGGCTTACTTGATTAATATTCTTGTCTCCTTTTTTCAATGCTTATTTTTTCTAGAAAAATATTTAAAGTTTATTACATGTTTATAAATCAAATAAGACTTCAGTAATAATTTTAATGAATTATTTAAAATGTAACAGAGTAGGAAGTTACAAATATCTAAAGAGACTGAAATTCCAAGCGGTTTCTTTAAACCAATAATATTAACTGGAGATTGTGAAAATGAATCTGTGAATTGAGGACTTTTTCATGCTTAAAGTTGATATTTCTGTAATGCTCCATAATAATAAAAAATAAACTTTTGCCATTTTCATTACTAGTATTATATTTTTGATAGAAAACAACTAATTTTCTGTGTTCCATATTTCTTTCATTAAGATATGAGAATGTAAATGAATATATACATTCATATGTACGTAGATAAATATCTGTTTTCATCTTCTATTACTTACATAAATATATAACTTTTATTACTGAAACAGTGAATTCAAGAGTGGAAATAAATCCTTAAAGTCATAATAACTTAAAAACATAGTGCTTTATATATTACAAAATGTTTCTCTATACAGTTATGCAAAATTTAACATCAACTGTGTAAAATTTAACAGATGAGAAACTGAGGTTTAGAGAAGTCAAATAACTTGATCAAGGTGAATATAGGTAATAAGGCAAATAGACCTTAAACCATGTTGCCTTCCTTTGGGTCCCATTGCTCTTGATATCATGATTCCTTCCAGGCATTCAATCTAGCCTACTAAGCTAACAGGTTAGTTTTGCTCATTATTTCCAGTAACAGAATGATCACTGACTGAAATGCACTTCCCATTTTCATTCTGAACACCTTAAGTAGAAGTAATTTCTTTCTTACATTGAAATGCTGGTTTGTTTCTGTCCTCTGGAGTTGCTCAAAATAAGTCTGAACTATTTTTACCATGTGCCATCTGTTCATTTATTTTGCAATAGTTGATAAAAGTCAAGGTGGGGGCAATAATGTATTATAGTATGAAATTGACATAAGAAATGGATAAATTGAGGGGGAGTGGAACAAAGTAAACTTTTAGAGCTACTTGGACAGGGTTTGAAACTGCAGATCAAGGAGGTCAAAAGAAAGGACGGGGATAGGAATACAGAATTTGTACCTAGAGGATATTCAGTAATTTCTTCAACTTCCTGAACCTTCAATATCAGCCAAGTGAAGTGTTAGGAACTAGGAGGAGAAAAGACATAAAAATAAATAGCATATGATCTGAATCCAAAGGGAGTAAGATGTGGAACATGAAGTTGTGAGATTAAATAGCTTGACCAGGTTACCCAGGCAGCGAAGTTTAGACCCAGGATTAAAAAGTATGTCTCAGTTCCAAAGCCCATGCCTTTTTCACTGTAGCATAAGAAAGTGAGCTGAGAATTTCAAGCAGAAAGAACTATTCTCTAATGTCAAATATCATCAATGAGTAGTTAGACAACATGGACTTGGGGTCATATTTAGTAAATTTTTAAAACGTTGTCATTAAGAATGAATATTCCTATATATACAAAATGAAAAGATATAAACTATATAGTGTGAATTTTTCACAAATCTGGAATTGAAAAAAAGGGTTGGGGTAGAATTGTAGAGGAAATGTTATCAAGGAGAGCCAGCTGTCTCTATGTGTTTGTGTGTTAGAAGTCTTATGGACTTCATATCCTTAGAGCAGGTTTCCTCAATATTAGCACTGTTCACTTTTTGGACCTGATAACTCATTGTTGTAGGACTGGCTGTTCTGTGCATTTTAAGATGTCCAGCAGCATCCCCAGCCCCTCCATACCAGATACCAATAGCACTGCCTCCCCAGTCATGACAGTCAAAAATGTCTCCATACCATGATAAATGTCTCCTAGGGGGTAAATTACTTCCCCTGCCCCTAAGTGAAAAACACTGATTTAAGGGAAGAAAGTAATGAGGGGGGAAAATTTCAAAAACGAAATCTCTTACAAATAAAGTTGATTTTAAAAGGCAAGAAAGTGAAGAATGACAAAACAAAGATGGGTGAAGATATGAGATTGGTGAGGGTATATTCATAAATGAGGGCCTTTATTTTTTTTCCCCAGAAAACTAAAAACAGAACAGCTATTAAAATGAGAAAGTAGTTTGATGTTAGTAGACTTTTCAAGGTTTGACAAAGAACATGATTAAGGTTCTGCAAAAACAACTTGCCAAGAAATATTGAGGGAGCAGCTGAGGTTGAATAATACCTTGAAATGATGCCAATCAGCAAGCTGATGAAATATTCCCAAGCATTGTTCAGCCTCAAGGGAATTGATAAATAGGAAACAAATGGTGAAATTGATCAGGGTTTGAGGGTTTAACAGGGCAGGTGTGGCTCTGGAGTAAGATGGACAGAAATTAGATCCATGGTTAGAGTGTACCTAAAATGATCGATGATTAGGTCCAGGCTCAGGTACCAAGAAGAGAATCAGTGGGAATGGGAAAACCAGGGAAGAAAGAAATGGAATATTAATGACTGTTTTGTTTTGATAAACTCTACAAAATATGCTTTATGTAAAAAGGTGGGAAAACGCTAAAAAATCATGTAGCTATTCAAAGGATTGGGTGTATGTATTATCCATGGGACAAAGAGAGCCTGTTAATAGAGAAATACAAGCAGGCTTTATACATTACATATACACTGCCTTGAATGTTTAGGTACTCCCCTTGCTAGTCATATGTGTGTATGCATATATTTACACTCTATCTATTAGTCATCTATCATCTGTCTATCATCTATCTATCTATCATCTATCTATCTATCTATCTATCTATCTATCTATCTATCCTCTATCATCATCTACATTTCTATTTAGTTAACATGAGAGGCTTTTGAAAAAATCTTTGATTTTTTTAATATCCTGATGGAGAGTAAGTATGCATACATAATCTATATTAGAACTCATTAGATGTAATAGAGAGTTTTTTTTTTTTTGTCTCCCACTGTCCTTTTAAACCTGTACAGAAGAAAATTATCCTCTACCACTGAATGAAAGCTTGATGAAGAGCCCATGAATTTCTAGACAATTTTAGATACTAAAAAATTCTTTGGTCACTTTAAGTTGTAAACATGGTCTCATTAGTTCAGTGAATTAAGGTGTCAACTCACATATATTAAGGGGGTATTTTCATCTCTATGCAAAAAAATGTGCCTTCCCATTCCTCTGCCAGCTAAGGCCAGCCTCAGGGGAAGCTTCTGGCTGTCAGAAGAATGAATCGTGGACATCTTCTCTCTCCTTGTCACTCAATTTTAACCCCACTGCTAAATGTTATTTCTAATCCATCAAGTTGGTATGAAGGGAAGGAAGATGAACAAAGAAACTAAGAAAGTTCCTTCTTCACTGATATTATTACATGTAAGTTTCCTGTATCCTGCACCCAGCAAATATTTAAAGCTGTGGTTTCTCTTGCAGGGTCCTTACGGGGTTTCTTGAAGGCAACTTGTTGGTTTCCTTGTAATATAACTTCCATGATATGACTGATACCTTTCTGTTGCTTGGCCACTATGATTCTCTTTGCTTTTGCCTGCAGGAGCCTCTTACTGTTGTAATCCTCTGGCTATATAAGACTATCTTCTTGGGTAAGTCCTATTGATTCGATACTAATTTTCCTTCTGCATGTATCACCCTCAGTCCCTGGGATTCATGCACTTTGACCTGCCTGTCCCCATTGGAAGTACAGTTACTTTCCAGCTGCAGCCCCCATTCTCTGCTGTTAAGAATGCTTTGTCTTTTTTAGGCATGATTCAGCTTGGTGTCTTCCACTTGCGGAAATGTGTGTAGAGCTTGCTGGAGCAAGCTGGAGCCCCTCTTACTAGGCTTGGGATGATGTCTCAATCATGCCACCTCCCCCACTGCCTTTGTGGGAGGGATCAGTGAGAGCCCAGCACAGCAATCTTTCTTACAAAATCCCCACTCTTTCAACCCTTAAATTGTCTGCATTCTTTTGATCTTTTATTATCTGTAATCTGAGAAAGAGGTTTCTGGATGAGAAGCCCAAGTATTATATAATTAGTTTTCAGATATTTTTATTGAAAGCTTAGTTGCAGGGGCGCCTGGGTGGCACAGCGGTTAAGCGTCTGCCTTCGGCTCAGGGCATGATCCCGGTGTTATGGGATCGAGCCCCACATCAGGCTCCTCTGCTAGGAACCTGCTTCTTCCTCTCCCACTCCCCCTGCTTGTGCTCCCTCTCTCGCTGGCTGTCTCTATCTCTGTCAAATAAATAAATAAAATCTTAAAAAAAAAAAAAAAGAAAGCTTAGTTGCAGTGTAGTAAATCATAACGGACATGTTTTTCAGTTATCTTTCATAGCTGGTTCTTCAGTTAAAATTTCCATTTAACACATTGCACATTATATATAAAGAGGAAAATGAATAGGGAGGGTTTATCTACATCTCTGACTAGTCATTACAGTTAGGGACACAGGCATTACTAAAATGCAATTATAATGCAAAGAGAGAGGAAAAAAGTGAAAAGTAAATATAGCAGTGATCTGAATTCACTCCTGTAGTCTATTGAGAAGTAAGGGACAGAATGGGGTTGGTACAACATTAAGAAGGCTTTAATGAGCCTATACACTGTGTTGGGTTGTGTGAAATGCATAGACCCACTTTGAGAGACAGCAAGTATAAGCAGGATCTATTGAAGGACAATCCTGCACAATCATCCAGACTGTTTATTACATACACTATGTTATTTAATACTTACATTGATATCCTGATACTTGGGAGATAAGAAGTTTGAAACTCAGAGAAATAGCCAAATTTTTTATTTCCAGTCATTCCTTTCCCCTATGCTGGTCTCTCAAAGGAGGTGTTATTAGTTCCTTTCTGGCATCAGCCCAAATATAACTGACCTCTGAGCTGGAATTATTTCAATCTCAGGTTTAAAGTAAATTGATAGGAGTAAATGTTTGCAGTACTTAAGAGAGTTGACTATTGGAAGATTTACCAATTCTGAATTCAAAGGGGTGTGTGTGTGTGTGTGTGTGTGTGTGTGTGCGTGTGTGTGTTGAAAGAGATAACAAGTAAGGAGATCCTGATTGTAGGGCAAATGCACAGAGATTTGGTTATATAATTGGTTTTTGGTTTTATTGCATTAGCATGCATTTACCTTTCTCCTCTCATACAAGGCAAGGTATTATCACCATTAATAGATAGTCTTTTCCTTTGCAGTGTTTCTTATTGTGCATAAACTGGGTGTGAAAACACACTTCCTGTAAGTCAAGAAGACTTTCAGAGCTGTATGTACAAGACTAACAGAACTACTGGATATATTTAAAGAATATGAAATGGAAGACACTGTCTCCACAAATACTGATGGCATTTCAAACCTGCTATGGAGCCAAATTCATTCCATTAATTGTTAGGTTACCAGCTGTATTGGCTTCAATAGCTCAATCTCCTCATTATACTTGAAAGGTGAAGGCAACGCTAAGTCCAAAACCCCTCAGTCAATGTTCTCTGAAATCTAGGCCTAATTTGTGTTCTTTTCTACAAAACATTTTTCTTCTGACTTATTCCTTAATTAAAATAAGTGATGTTTTTCCTTTTTTTTATTCTCCAATGGAGAATGAAAACATACTTGAGGAAAGCAACTGACCGTGGGAATTGTTTTTTGAATGTGTGCTAATCCTCCATGGTCTTCAGGAGATGTGGGAGATATAGAGTTTGTCACCTCTATAGCTCGATGAGTAATAAATAACAGAAAAAGGCATAATTTATTTAACCTTACACGAGAAATTGCATTTTTATAGATTGTGTCCTGATAGGGAAACATCATATAAAAGTTGTGTTAGTCTGAAATTAATATTTTCACCCAGCTATAGTTAAGAGGGATTTGCTCAAAAGCTGCTTTTTTATTATTTCACCCTTTTTGATGATTTCTAAGACTTCTGGATTATTAAAAAAAAGTAAATTAATGGTAAACTCTGCGCTTGACCCTTTGAAGAATATTGATGTCAATAAATTATAATGTCGTCAGAGCTCACCACAGACTTCTGAGTTCAAACCAATTTTCTGTCTCTTGGTAACTATGAGGTCCTTTTTCTGATCTTAAAAAGAATGGGGTAAATTAAACTTGTTTCAAAAGAAGAATTGAGCTTGGAAGCTAGTGCTGCTTGGCACATTCAGTAACCATTTGTTCTCTGCCTTATTTGGCTGGAATGTCCTTTACTGAGCTGACTTTATAAGGTGATAATTGTGTAGTCTAATTCACCAATTATACATGTGACTATAAAAACACTCACAACAAAGAACAAATCAATCGTATATTTTTATTTAAAAATTCACATAGGCCTACCCATGCCCATTGCATTTACTCTTTGCTATTGTGTTCTAAACTTTAATAAGCTGATATATCAAACACCAAAACTGATGACACAAAATAACCATTATTTCCAGTTATTATCTCCAAAGGCGTGTCTTCGTTAAGCAGGATGTGGAAATGTTTGCTTAAAGGTGAGAAGGAGATCTTAAAACAATAAAAACTGGAAGAGGAAAAGCTAAAACCCTGACACAGCTCCTGGGAAGGGGATGGCGAGGTCTGAGTGCAAGATGGGAAGTTCCAGGTGTGTTCAGTGACTTATGTGTGAGAAACTGTGTCTCTGCAGATTCTCTTGCTCATTCCCACAGTATTCTGGATTAACATTTTTCTAATTTTGTGCACCACATGAATAGTAGCTCAGGCATGTGAACTAAGTGACTGCTCAGCTTACTTGTTGTGATCATTGAAATGTATTTTTCCATTAGTCTGTTCATTAGTGTCAAGGACAAAAGTCCATGCTTTACTGCACACAGCCAACAAGCATCTAGTGAGGGGAAAGGAGAGGAACGAAGGGGAGGGAAAATCTTCCGAAAACAGGGCTACACAGTCAGGGGTAGTGGAGGGGCCAAGTGAAGCAGAGGAAGCCTCCCTCTGCCCCAGGATGTGATCACAACCGTAAACACCAGCTTGCTCCTCTGCATTAAGCTTCCTGTCCCATTCAGCTTCTCACACACCCCAAGAGCGGGAGGAAGAAGCAGGCAGGTCGTGGGGGTCTTTTTCATACTCCACCTTCATTGATGGAGGACTAGGCCCTGAAGTTCCTGTGAAAATGATGAGTCCTCCCCGCCCCCCGTGGAACTTCAAGCCCAGCAAGGGGACAAGGCTTGACCTAGGCAAACCTACTGGGCGGAATATGTTGCTTTCCTTACACGTTCTTAGTGTATGCATCCTGTGCCAGTGCCGACATCTTGCTGAAAGCACTCACCTCTCTGCTGTGGCTCCTTCCTCCGGCAGAGGCCACATGCCTCAAATTCAGCATCATGCCTTGCTCCTATCCATTCCACTACCAGTAAGAGTTCTTTCTTTGAGCCAGTGGCTCTCTCTCGGATATTTGCAAAACAATCAAATGTGATTGTGTTAATGAAGACTTACATGATTCAAAACATAACCTCAAAATTCAGGACACTATTTTTAGAAATATACCTTATGTTTGAAAGAAGTATCTCTTTTCTTCTTTCCTACAAACCTGCCAAGGGATATTGCCTTTCTGGACTTGCTACACCACCTACCCAGTCCCTAGAAACCCAGTGCAAGAACTCCTAATGAACGGGAATGGGAATTCCAGCCCTTACTAGTTTACAAGTAACAATGAGGTGATATTTTTGTTGGTACCCCAAATTCAACAACTTGAATCCTCCTTGTATTTCTTAAGCAGGACTTCACTTTCCCATATGGTTCTTTTTCCAAATATTGTCCTGAACATATCCAGAGTTGCCTGTGCTTGTTGGGGATTCCATCTTTCTATAATTCATACTTACTTCTACTTGACTAGAGAACAAGCAAGACTGTCTTAGGCAAATCCTCCAGCTCATCAGAAAACGATAGATAGCAAAGCTTTGGCTGGAGCAAAGTTTGCAATGAGCACTCCGTTTAGGGCAAGGACAAAAAGGAGGCCAGAATCCCAGCTCTTCTCAGAGACTTAAACCATCATTGTCTCATTACTGTGCACATCACACTTTTGTACTCTGCTAGAGAGCGCTCTTTGAGTCGTATGACCATATGTCCCTATCGTTCAGGAAAGCCCTGGTTTATGCATCTTATATACTCGTACTCTCAAAGGTGTCCCTGTATGGACAATAAATTATAGCTGAGGGTTTAAACTCTTTTTGAAAGTCCACATAGAAAAAAGAGACCTACCATCCCTGCATTATGTTCCCACTCACGTTTTTTTCTCTACTTCATCTTTCCCATCAAAAACACACCAACGACTCTCTATATTCCAAAATTGCATTAAAATCTCTGGTCCACTGACTATTCTCTAGTGTCCGTTGCATACAGGCCTTTAAAATTTTTTTTCTCAAATTATTACAATCTTTTTCAAAGAGCCCATGGATAAGACACATAGATTCTAAAACATGCAATGCTTTCTCAAAATGAATTACAGGTGTGGGTTCCACCTTATGTCCAGAACCAGGGTTCCCTCAGTAGATTGGTTGAGAAGACTCTGTTACAGTCTTTTTCTGTAATCTAGCTTCAGCAAGGACACTTCATTTCTTAAAATGTGTTTTGATATATTGAAATCTCCATACATATAAAAATATCTATATTGGACTTTTCTTTCAGGAAACTCTTCCCCTTTCTATGTATTTTAAAAGACTTTATTTATTTATTTATTTATTTATTTATTTATTTATTTATTTAAAGAGATAGAGATAGTGAGAGAGAGCAGAGCAGGAGGGAGGGGCAGAGAGAGAAGCAGGCTCCCCACTGAGCAGAGAGCCTGACTCAGGGCTCGGTCCAGGGACCCTGGGATCATGACCAGAGCCGAAGGCAGATGCTTAACTGAGAGAGCCACCCAGGCGCCTTCCTTTCTATGTATTCATACATGTCAATATACATGGAGGTGGAGGATAGCAGCTGAGATCTCCTTACAAGCATTCAGTATTCACTATATAGTGTTATGTTCAAAGGAGGGATGCCACTATCAACATATGTTCTTGCCCAGTACATGGTAGTTTTATATAAAAGTGTAGAAACAGGTATACTTTAAAAAAATTATTTAAATTCTAGTTAGTTAACATACAGTGCAATATTGGTTTCAGGAGTAGAATTTAGGGGCACCTGGGTGGCTCAATCGTTAAGCGTCTGCCCTTGGCTCAGAGAGTGATCCCAGAGTCCTGGGATCGAGCCCTGCATTGGGCTCCTCCTCTGGGAGCCTGCTTCCTCCTCTCCCACTCCCCCTGCTTGTGTTCCCTCTCTCACTGGCTGTCTCGCTCTCAGTCAAATAAAAAAATAAATAAATTTAAAAAAAGGAGTAGAATTTAGTTATTCATCACTTACATACAACACTCAGTGCTCATCACAGCAAGTGCCCTCCTTAATGCCCATCACCCATCTAGCCCATCCCCCACCCACCTCCCTCCAACAGCTGTCAGTTTTTTCTTTATTGTTAAGAGTCTCTTACAGTTTGTTTCCCTGTCTCTTTTTTCCACCTTCCCATATGTTCATCTGTTCTGTTTGTTAAATTCCACATGAGTGAAATCATATGGTATATTTGTTTTTCTCTGACTGACTTATTTCATTTAGCATAATACATTTTAGCTCCATCCCTGTCATTGCAAATGGCAAGATTTCATTCCTTTTTTTAAAGGATTTATTTGTTTATTTTAAATAGAGAGCATGAGCAGGGGCAGGGGCAGAAGGAGAGTGAGGGAGACCATCCTCAAGCAGATTCCCTGCTGAGTGCAGAGCCTGACATGGAGCTCAATCTCAAGACCCTGAGATCCTGACCAAAAATTGGACATATAACTGACTCAGCCACAACCCCAATATTTCATTCTTTTTGATGCCTGAGGACCATTCCAATGTGTATATACACCACAACTCTTTCATCCGCTCATCAGCCAGTGGACATTTGGGCTCTTTCCATAGTTTGGCTGCTGTTTATAATGTTGTTATAAACATCAGGCTGCGTGGACCCTTTCAAATAGAAACAGGTACACTTAAGTGAAAAATCAAAACAAACAAAGATTACATCTGGAAATAACATACATCTCTTAAAATCTTCATCAATAGAAATAAGATCACTGAAATTAAAAATAAGAGATCTCAGAAGAGAAGCTAGCCATGTCAAGGGCCAAAGTCTCTATGCCCTTTTGGCTCCATCTACTCCTCTTTCATCCTTATTTATAACCCCTTAACACTCAGCCCTGAGCTGCTGAGGGTGAATGGTCGTAGCAGTGCTGTAAGCTGCCCTCCCTGTCTCAGTTGGTGATCTTCCTCTTTCTGACTTCCCTCCATTTCTAGAAAATAACAGTAAATAATAAAGAGACTCAAAACTGGATTTACACTCTTACTAGTGTCTCAAAACCAGGTTCATTCTTCTACCAGCTGTAGTCCAATATAATGCCCCCAAGTTAGGCCGTTATCTCAATATACACCAAGTACGGTTCGTATATAAATACTGGATGCACTCTTAACAGTCACAAGGATTTTTTTTTTTACTTTAAAGATAATACTTTTTAATTGAAATCATTATTTTGTGATAAATTTGGCATGTGACAATTGATGTTTTGTTTGTTGTTTTCTTTTGTTTTGTTTTTTTTTTTAAGTGAGGGCGCTTTCTGCTTGGCCAGTGGGAAACGCGAGAATAGACTGCCTAGGTGTGCCAGGGTTACAAAGTGCCCTAGGAAGAAAATGTGATTATCTCTCATAAGTTCCCTTAGAAATGCTCTAATATTTTTAGTTCCTATAATCCCTGTTTTATCTTGTTTCAGGATTTTCTTTACCTACAACCTAGGTGAAGAGATTTGAAATAAATCCAGCACTCAGTTTGTAACCACTGTACAAATAAAATTATTCAAAAGTTCCTTTTGGTAAATTGCAAAAATGAACATGATCTTTCACCCCTCTCAGTTTCTATTCCATGCACAATGTGACTTTGAAGCACTCACTATCAACAATTAGAATCTATTTCCCTGTGTGGGTCTTGTGATTCACTTTATCCAGTAGAATGAAGCAAAAAGGTGTTGAGTATAGCTTCCAAATCTGGGCCTCTTGAGGCCTTTCATAATCCCGCGTACTCTCCTGAGACCTCTCCGTCTTCTTCATGGCCACAAACCTGGGCTAGTCTATTGAAGGACGAGATTGCAATTGGCCCGTAATCAAAGCAGCCTCCTATTTACCCAGTAATGCTGCAGCCACATCACATGAGTGAGCCCAATTGAAATTAGAAGAACCACATCACTGAACCGAGTCCCTATTTCTGACCCAAAGAACCATTAACTAAAAAATGGTGTTGTTTCAAGCCACTACAATTTTGTTAGTTTGTTATGCTGCCAACTGTTGTTTTACGTCACTATGTTTGGTGATAAATTGGCATGTGGTACAAAGTAGCTCATACATCTCTCAGAACCCACAAAATAAATTCCAAATGCTTTAGCATTATAGTCCAAATCTTTTACAATTATCTCTAAGCCTCACTCTTACTACTTCTCTCTTTGCAATGTATTTTCAATCCATATGTTGCACATGTTTTGTTAATCAATAATATTTTCTGTGACTCTGTATTGCCAATTTTTTTTTATATGCTGTGCCCTCTGCCTGAAATGCTCTCACCTATCTGTTTTCCTTGAGAACTCATACTTTCTCTACAGACCTAGTTCTAATATTATGGCCTCCATAAAGATTTTTCCAACTCCTCCCAAGGAATGACATCTTCAACTCTTTTTCTGTTTCTCATATCTCTAATCTCTGATACCGATCACATGACACTGTTGTTTATAGCTCTCACACCTAGCATAGTGGTAGACACAGCTTGAGGAGATGTAATCATTATTTACCAAAATTTGCTCCCTTCCTCCCTCCCTCCCTCCAACCCCGCCTCCACAAGAGGGATACAGTTCCTCACTGTAGGCAGTACCAGTGGGTCAATTCCAACCTAGGTTTTATTTTATTTTTATCCATTTATTTATTTTTTTAAAGATTTTATTTATTTATTTGACAGAGAGAGACAGCCAGTGAGAGAGAGGGAACACAAGCAAGGGGAGTAGGAGGAAGAAGAAGCAGGCTCCAGCGGAGCAGGGAGCCCAATGTGGGGCTCTATCCCAGGACTCCGGGATCATGCCCCGATCCAAAGGCAGATGCTTAAGGACTGAGCCATCCAGGTGCTCCTCTGACCTAGGTTTTAAAAAACATTTTCCAGGGGTGCCTGGATAGCACAGCCCTTAAGCGCCTGCCTTCGGCTCAGGGTGTGATCCCAGCGTTATGGGATCGAGCCCCACATCAGGCTCCTCTGCTGGAAGCTTGCTTCTTCCTCTCCCACTCCCCCTGCTTGTGTTCCCTCTCTCGCTGGCTGTCTCTCCGTCAAATAAATAAATAAAATCTTTAAAAATAAATAAATAAATAAATAAATGAATAAATAAATAAATAAATATAATAAAAAACATCTTCTTCCTTTTCCTTTTGGGAGCTTCCAACCACACTTGTTAGGTTCATTAAAACAACAAAAAACAAAACAAAACAAAAAACACAAAAACCCCGTAAGTGCCTCTCTAGTTTCAAAACAAAGCAAGCAAAGAGTAGAAGAGCTTCTCAAGCTTACCTGCTAACATGTGAGCAAGAAATTACTATCAAGTATTTTTGCTTCACGGCATTGTAGCAAGAGCTGAGACAATAGCTGGATTAATATTTGATGGGAAAACAAATAATGTTAAGAGTTTATGTAGAATTTTAAGATCCTAATAAAAAGGCATTAAATCAAAACCTAGGAAATTTTGATTGAAAATAAATGACTATTAAGTAGTAGTGTATGTTATCTGTTCTTAAAGACTGATGAAAATTTGTTTAAGTTTAGTCAGAGGTTTTTGTCTTTGAGCGTAGCTAGCTTAATTGAAAGATATTTGTTAATAAATTGATTTTTTTCATGGTTTAAATGGACATTAAGTATTCTCAAATGTTAAACTTATATTGCTGGGTACACACAGCCCACAATGATATGAGAGGATAAAATACACTTAAAAAGGAATAGCATTGCTTTCTCCACTATCCCAATTTCTAAAGTAACCTATGGTCAAGTTAAAAACGTTTAAGAAATGCTGAACTAGAGAAACTGTAAGGTAAAATCTCATGATCTTATTCTTTTTTTTTTTTTAAAGATTTTATTTATTTATTCAACAGAGATAGAGACAGCCAGCGAGAGAGGGAACACAAGCAGGGGGAGTGGGAGAGGAAGAAGCAGGCTCATAGTGGAGTAGCCTGATGTGGGGCTCGATCCCATAACGCCAGGATCACGCCCTGAGCCGAAGGCAGACGCTTAACCATTGTGCCACCCAGGAGCCCCTCATGATCTTATTCTTTAGAGCAAAGTGTTATTAATGCAATGGTGTATAATCTTTCAGTTTTATTCTTCGCATGTGACCATCTTTCTCTTAATATCATATAGGGATAGATATGCTGAATGATCTCTGTTATCCATTCTAGGAGTAGTAAGTATATCATTATTGTTGAAATAAAGTTCAAGTATGGACTGATTTTGCTAGATTTCTAACAGAATAATTGTAAACAATGGTTTATTTTTCATTCTGAATTAAGGTCTATGAGAGAAGATAGTTTGTGCTTTCTCCACTGAAATTATGTGCAATGCATAGAGTTCTGTGACGCTAGGTTATGACTTATGAATTAAAATATGTAAGTATAAACAGTTGGCTTATTTCAGATATATAAGTGAGATTTTCCGTTAGTTCTTTCATTTTACGAGTTGTGGTTTAACATCCTCACCACATTGTAAACATCTGAGCTTACAAAACACGTGGAGTTGGCACATGACACAAAAATGCTGCCATCCTACTGCATTTTTGTTAAAACTTTCTTGATGAAAATATTTTTCTTGGAGAAACAAGATAGGTGTTTTTTCCTTAATGAATTGCAATAACAAGAAAGAGAAGTTAATCATCCTTTTTACATTTTCACAAATTATATTGTTCCAAATTAAATGTAAAGTTTTCATGTATGTCTAGGTTTATATGATGGCAGAAATTCAGTACTTGAAAAAATATTTTTTGAGCTATCCAAGGCAAATGTGAACATTAAATCCCCTCCCCTTTGGTAACTTATCAGGTCTGTGCCAAAGGGTTTCTGCCTTGCAGAACCACGGCCTGTCCCTTGCTATGCAAGACTAAGTATGACTTACTTTGTGCTTCTAAATTTATTCAGTCAAAGTTTATTATGATCTACATGAACCATGCAGAGAAGACCATCTACAGCCATTCAGGTGATTCATTCAGCACAGCAAGAAGGACAAACAAGGCGAGATAAATAAATGTGTGTAAATGTATAAATAATAAGTACTAATATGCATAAGTTAATAGATTTTTTTTTTAAGATTTTATTTATTTATTTGACAGAGACAGAGACAGCCAGTGAGAGAGGGAACACAAGCAGGGGGAGTGGGAGAGGAAGAAGCAGGCTCATAGCAGAGGAGCCTGATGTGGGGCTTGATCCCATAACGCCAGGATCACGCCCTGAGCTGAAGGCAGACGCTTAACCGCTCTGCCACCCAGGCTACCCATAAGTTAATAGATTTTAAGCACAAGTTGATATTTTACCAATAGAATGAAAGGAAATAGGCCAAAAGATAGTTTTTGGAAGGTAAGAACAAACTAATTTTACTCAGAGAAATATGGAATATTTAATAATTGTTCTAAATGTGTCAGCTAGTTCTCAGGAAGAAAGGACAAAGAAAAGTCCCATTGAACTATCTATAGCTTCCCTTATCTATATACTGAATAACAAAAATCCAGATAATAAGTCTAGTAAACAGGAACTTGAAACAGGAATATGATAAAAATGGTTTAAATGTATCAAATGATTAATAACACTACACCCTAGCTCATAGATCAATCTATTTAATTCCAAAAATCTATTAGACAGGCAAACTACATGGTGGGACAGAGAGGTCAAGTGTTTTGCACAGAATCACATAATTGGCAAGAGGCAGAGTTGGGATACAAATCCAGGCCAGCTGGCTTCTTAGACCCATCTCTCAAAACTTCACTTTAATATCTACTTACCCATTCTAGAAGGGTAAGAATTCTTCGTTAAGATCTCATATGAGCGGCTAGAGTATTTTGGTGGTCCTGATTCACAAAAAAATACTATTTTTAGACCTTCAGTTCCATTCAACTGGTTAATGCATTTATTCTATTTTTTTTTTCCTATTCAGAGAAAAAAATGCCGTACATGAAAGGTATTAGTTGGGGAGATGAACAAACAAGCACAGGAATTTGGAGGCAGCCTATAATTTAGAGATTGAATTCTAGGTTGACATGTATCCAAGCAGATGATTTTTTTTTTCAACTTGAAAAATGCGCATCCTTGCCATTGCAGCCACTAAGTAATCTTGTAATTATGTATGCTTTCAATTTCAGAAGCTGACGAGGGAACTTACGAGTGGAATATGAAAATGAAAGCTTCTTGTATGTTCAAAAAAGCAAACCTAATTGAAATGAGAGAAGTTCGTATTTTATCTTCAAAATGTACCTGGGGAGACAAGCACAGAAGCAGAGAAGGGAAATTAGTACTAGATAAAAAAAAAACAAAACATGAAATTGATATTTGGGAGATTTTTAAAAATAATTATTGGCTCATCCTTCTTCATATGTAATAGTAGTGAGGAGAGCTCATCTTTTAAGACCTCATTCATCTTAAAACAATATTGTACCTACCCCTTCTTTCTCATCTGCTGTCTCTCTTTTCTGCCCTTTCTTTGTATCTCTCTTTGTATGTATTCCAACATCATCACGTGGTATTCTTTGTCTCCTTCACTGCATGTTGAGCTCTTCAACAGTAGATTTGTCATGTTTATCATCGTGCTCTGAATACAGTGCGTGGCATTCCAACCATCTATCTGTAAAGAGATGGTTTTATTGTCACACTGAACGGTAGGTCGATCTATCATATTCTTTCCAGAGATTAAACGATATAATTTTAGATGAATACTACATCTAAATAAAAGCTTACATAATTCATTTGCATGAAAATATTCAGTTTTTGTCATTTGAACAATACATCTCTGTCTTCTGTGGAGATACAGGGATGATGCATGCATAGCCTCTGAGTCGTTCATGATCTAATAGGAAGCAAAACACAGATAATTAAACAGCTATGGACCCAGGCAGAATGGGAAATGCTCCAAGACAACTCGAAAGATGTGCTTTGGGGCAAGCATTAATGCAGTTTCCTTCAGGAAGACCTGGGGTGGGATATTACAGGAAAGCAGGGCACCCTTATGAGGCAATTGTATTAATCCTGAGTCAAGAGCTTGAGAACCTAAACAAGTGTAACTAAGGAAACATGAAAGACCAAATTCCATAAGTAGAGAAGATCTAAGGATTAAACAAAAAAATCTAGAAAATCCTACCGACAGATGATTTTGAAGAATGGAATCTTCAGACTTGAGTGTGTTGGGAAGGTTGCTTTAGGCCTTTGGAGGGCAACAAATAAAGATCTCAGGTTCACAACCATAGGAGATCCTTACTAAACCAGTAAGAGGCCACTATGAAGGACACTATTACTACGGACAGATTTTAACAATGACATAGTATGTAGTGCATAAAAAGGTATGATAATCAGAAAAACAGATAAAAATAGACTATTGAGGAAAAGCTGTACAAAATAATGGAAACTAATCTGAATCTTGAATGAATCACAAAAAATAGATAGCTCAAGGGAATATGTGGAAGAATTTTCAAATAGAAATTCAAAGCATGAGCCAGTGGTCTACAATTAATAGTCAACCACCATGATTTTGGGGTGATTCAGGAGGGGCCAGACTTATTAAAATTAAATGTTTATACAGAGTAATTTAAAGAAAAAAAAAAGTTGGGATGGATAAAAGTTTCAGACAGTAGTGACATTAAAGCTATAGATGAACTTTAATGTAATATAGATGGCATTAAGATATCTTTGTAGGCTCTGGAATAAACAAGCAAAAAAAATTCAAAATCATTTCTATAGCAGTGTATCCTGTTGAATTAGGGTTGGCTGTAACAGAAGACCAAAGTTCTACTAAAAGGCAATTAAAAGGCAATTGAATTGATTTAATGATAAACGTTGAATATTTGAACAAGGAGAATGACCATAGCAAAGATGAAAGGACAAATTTTAGAAAAACAAGGACTCCTATCTCTTGCTAGAGAAAGGATAGGGGTGAGGTGAAGATAGCCAGGTTAGGCAGGGATGGTAAAGAAAGCAAACAGCACAGCTTGGAAGAGAATCTAGGTCAGCGTGCATGTTCTGCTGGCGATGATGACAGGATATTCTACTTGAGTAAAGATCATGAGAGCAGATGGAAATAGAAAACTGAAGCTTTAGCAAGTGGTTGGGCTAGAGAGTTCCATCTGAACATGATTAACGTAAGACAGTTAAATGAGTGGGTGATTTTCTTAAGAAAAACCTAGTGAAAAAAGACCAAGTGAACAGACTAAGAACTGATCATTGGGAGGCCATTACTACTAGAGCTCAGGAAGGAGAAAAACTAAGAAGTCGAGGAGGAGGAGGAGGAGGATGGTGAGGAGGATGATGATTTAATAACTATAATACATGTCAGTTATTATGCAATTATCCAGAGCCAGGAGCTATGATATGAGTTTTACATTCAATGCTCGTAATACCATCCTATAGACAAAGACATTAATTTGGTAAAATCCAGTAAAGTGTAGAAGCAGTTGTCTCAGTTATAGAGAGAGGACAGATTTTCCTGAAGGTCATGGTCAAATCCACTAAGACAAGACATGGGTTAAGAAAATTCCTAAGGTCTGGCTAAGCTGGAGCAATGACTTCAGGAAAGGCAGCTTGCAAGCTTCTCTGCTGTTCAATTAGGGTGAGAGCCAAAAAGCCCAAAGAACTCAAGGGGAAAAATGATGACTTTCTACTGAAATGGGCATGGTATTACTATGACTGTTTAAGAGATTACAGATGATTTATGAATACAATTACCACGTAATTCTATTCATAAATGTTCTATGGTGCTTTTCATAGAATCAATAAATTGATTATATGGATTTTTCCATAAAATAAATAATGCTAAGAATAATAATCATCTATCATGCATTTAGACTTATAATAACCAAAGGATTATATTAGCCCTGATACTTATAACAATCCTTTAGGATAGATCTTATTACATGATTTTATAGTTAAAAAATTGAGATCTGGACTGTTGAAGTAATTGGCCCGGTTCACCCAGCTGTAAGTGCCAGAAACGGGCTTGCAGACCAGAGCTGCGTGGTCCCGTAACATTCCTCTTTCCTGCTGCTCCATGCTGCCTTCTGGAGGATTTGTTATCCACCTCTCTGCTCCTAAACATAAGAATAAAAGATACATGATTTACACTAACTAAGGCATTGTGTATAATTCCCTTTTAACAGTTTTTTGTAATTAACCTGAAATGTTGGAGAACTGATCTCAAATATTTGGCAGTTTGATGGTTTCCATCCCTAAAAGGTTGTCCATGTTATAAAATTGGCAAAGATAAACATGATTAAAACCCTTCTCTTTAGGGGCGCCTGGGTGGCACAGCGGTTGAGCATCTGCCTTCGGCTCAGGGTGTGATCCCAGCGTTATGGGATCGAGCCCCACATCAGGCTCCTCTGCTATGAGCCTGCTTCTTCCTCTCCCACTGCCCCTGCTTGTGTTCCCTCTCTCGCTGGCTGTCTCTCTCTCTCTGTCAAATAAATAAATAAAATCTTAAAAAAAAAAAAACCTTTCTCTTTATGATGCCCACAGCTCCTCAGAAAATAAGGAATATCATACGTGTGAGTGGTGTTCCAGATGATAGAAATATACCAGTTTGAGATGTGAAGAATGAGAGGTTCACCATTATAGTAAACTCTCTGCTGACAGATGGAGTGTTTTTGTGTTTTTATAATATCCACAAAATTTCCATCTGAGGTCATTTTTAATTTATACCACACATTATCTCTCTTGATCCACCTTTTTCTCAAGGTATGCGATGCCGAGGTTTTGTTTTTATTATCCCACCCACATGTGGTTGGCCTACACAAACATACACACACCCTGTCTGGGTTATTTCCAACACAAATACCAATGGTATTCACACTATGGGAAGAAGAGTAGCCTGGTGAAAAGTTGATGTTGAGGTTAATGTCCAAACCCAAGCTTATATTGTAGAGGCAAATGCTAGAAAAATGATCATGTTGTAGGAACAGAGAATTCAGAAGCTTAGAGGCAAATATACATCTTCTATTTTTCACCTAAGAAATATAATTATTGCCCCTAAACATCTGCATAGGAAGCAAAGAAAGGTTTTGTTTTTATTATCTATTATCTGAGGAAGGTCAAAAAGTCTTTAAGGAGCTTCTCCAACAATGTGTTCTTTTACTTGAAAATACTACCAGTCAATTGTATTCTTTTTATAAATGGATTTTACACGCATAGGCACCCCCTCCACACACACGCACCTATGCGTGTACAGCAGTCACACCGGATGCAAGACAGGAGTTATTCGGGAGGGAACAGTATTCAGAATTAGCAATGCTACGGGGATTTGTTTACCTATTTTACTTAAAAAAAATAAACCCTGAACAGTTAAGTGTAACACTCAACTGAGAAGAAACCAGAGATAGGAAGGAAGAAGTGTGCATTTCACACTTGGAGGACATTTAATGAACACACACGTTAGCAGATTCAAAACCACAGAGAAGTTGGGGGGGGGGGGCGTGGGGAATGAGGGAAGAGCTGAGGGGTGGGCAATTCGTGTGTGTGCTGATGGGCATGAGAGATATTAGAAAGGGTAAACAATCATAGGACAAAGTGACACATTAGTTCCCAGGCAAGTTTGGAAGTGTCAAGTGAATTAAAATGCTTTGGTCCATGTGTGCTGGGCTGGCTGCCTTATCAGGCATGTTTTAGTTCAGCAACACCTCCCCACCCTTCAGTTACCCTTACATGACATTTCAGTACATGCACATTTACTTCTGAATTCCTTGTCCCCAACCACAAGAATTTCATTTTGAGTGTATGTGGATTTTGAGTCATTCCGGTTGAGGATAATTAGAAAAAGATGGAAGCAGGAGATGGGGAAGGGAAAGGGAGTCAAAACAGCAGGAGGAAGGCTTTTGCCAAAGCAGCCACCGGAGAGATAAAGGAAGCCCTGTGCTCAGAATCCTTTCCCAGGCAGGCAGCTATGACATCTGTAAAAGGGATGAATGGTGCCAGGTCACCCACGAGGTGCCTTAGAATGGAAAGTTAAGGCCATGGATCCCTGCCATTAGCCAAGGAGGGTTGACAAATACCTCCTTCCCTGTGACAGACTGAAGGGGTTAAATATGGCTGCAGAAAACTTTTTTCCATCTTCGGGCTTCAAATTGGCATTACGTCTCTTACAGAATCGAAAGCCCAAGTCATAATCAGAAAGACACTAAATATTTGGAAGGGAGATCATACTCTAAAGAGAAGGAAGTGCTCCTTAGTTTTTTTCATGCACGCTGTCTCCAGCAGAGCCGCATTCACAGGCATCTCATTTTAACCACGGAAGGCAAGAAAGGTGAAAGTAAGTTAATTGTAGTATATTCATTATTGCCTATGTAAGATGCATAAGATAAGAGTTATATGCTTTGTATTTAATACGTGGTCTGTATAATTTTATTTTCACGAGAAATAAAAATTTTAAAACACACCTTCACTAAACAGGTTAATCTGAATCCTGCGTCCCCCACAGTGCTCTGAGTCCTGGGGGACGGGGATCACAAACTCGGAGCCTTCTGCCACAACCAGGGAAACTAAGTAAAGGGTGCCTCTCACCCTTCCTTATAATGTGATAGAGAGATGGAGAGTCTGATAGGCTTTAGAGAACAGGCCCAGCTTTTAAAAAAATGAATTCCATTTTCTTGAATTACTTTATAAACCGAAGAAATAGGTCTGTGGTCCGCAAAGAGCTCGCTCAGTCTGCCAGCGCCAGCCTCTCAAGGTCTTAAGTCCTCGAGCAGCAGCGCTTACAGGAGCCTCTGGGATCTTTGAGAATGAGGAAAACCACGTTAAAATAAAAACACAAACAAACCAAAGCTTGAATTTAAGGAAATATGTATTTTCCCGTATTGGGGGCTTTTTCAAAGTTCAATTTCTGATGTTTTTTCTTTTGAAATACTTTGTGCTGATTTTTTGTTGTATTTGATGTGTCAGTACTTGGAGAGGAAATTCACAGCAATGATAGCCACTTTTATGTGGCTTTTATCAAAATGAGCACTGAAGACTGGAGCATTGCACTTGTAGATTAGGAACACAAACACGAACACACAGGAATACACAAATCACACACGCAAACCCACAAAAACACACACCTGCATGTACAGATACACAAATAAACACAAACATACAAGTAAACATACACATACAGGGGCACTTGGCTGGCTCAGTCGGTGGAGAGAGAACGGACTCTTTTTTTTTTTAAAGATTTTATTTATTTATTTATTTATTTGAGAGAGAGAGAGAGAGGGAGAAAGAGAGAGCACATGAGCAGGGCAGGGAGGGGCAGAGGAAGAGGGACAAACAGACTCCCCGCTGAGCTCCATCTCAAACCTTTGGGATAATGACTTCAGCCGAATGCAGCCACTTAACTGCCTGAGCCACCCAGGAGCCCCTGGAGCATGCAACTCTTGATCTCAGGGTTGTGAGTTCGAGCCCCACACTGGGTATGAAGATTACTTAAAAAATAAAATCCCAAAAACAAAAGGAAACGAAGCAAACCCAGAAATAAGCAAACATACATGCGCATCCAAATACACATACATGCAAACGCACATAAATATACAAACAGCTACACATACACAAATATACAAATACATATACACACGCTGAAATATAGAAGCACCTTCGAGTCTTCCGTCAGGCCTTCTTTTTTTTTTTAAAGATTTTATTTATTTATTTGACAGAGAGACAGCCAGCGAGAGAGGGAACACAAGCAGGGGGAGTGGGAGAGGAAGAAGCAGGCTCATAGCGGAGAAGCCCGATGTGGGACTCGATCCCTTAACGCTGGGATCACGCCCTGAGCCGAAGGCAGAGGCTTAAGGACTGAGCCACCCAGGTGCCCCCCGTCAGGCCTTCTTAAAGGGATATAGACTTCTGTGGGAGAGTATCTTGGCCTCTCCAATAGGGTGGACCAGAGTTCGTTCTCACATGGATGACAGCCTAGACCTTGTTTGGTGTTCTTGGCCCCAGCAATGTGTCCCGAATTCCTGGACCTCATTTTGATGTTACCTACGGCTGAAAAACAAAAGCTCCCACTTTCGGAACTTTCTCTTTTAGACTGGAAGTCATGAGATATGAATGGTCCCACATCTTTCTGATTATTAGAGCTCAACTAGATAGCTTTCATCTTTGGTTCTTATTCCTCCATTCACTTTGAATGACATGTTTCTTTTTATGGAGAAGTCTCCTTCAAAACACTGTATGCACAGATTTCTTTTCTGATCCTTGGCAGTGGTGGCCTAAATATAGATATATTAGATATATTAATTTCCTCTGTGTTATCTGGTTAGTTATGAAAATGACGTAATTCCAGCAAACCTCCAAGACTCTTAACATAAGAAGAATAAGATTCAAGTTTAGGCTCAGAGTTTTAGTGATTTTTACTGAGCAAAGAAACTAATTTTAGTAGCCATCAGACCATAGAGCCCATTGATGTTAAAAAACTATGTGAAGAAGTTATTTTTATGGAAGACCTCGTCTACTTTGTTCTGCACCATATAGGCAAGACGCATCCTATCAATAAAAATGATGAACATTTTTAAGGTGTTTTAGAATGGTTTGTGTGGTGTGTAGAATTCTAAGATGGCAGAGTAAGAGGAAGTATAGTGTATGCTCTCTATGTCCCCCATTAAATCATGACCTATGAATAGGAAGGAAGCACCACCATGATTAGGTTATGTCATATGACCAAAACAGAGGGATTTTGCACATGCAATTAAGGTCCCAAATCAGTTGGTTTGAGGTGATCAAAAGGTTATCCCACGTGGGTAGGTGTGACCTAACCAGGAAAATCTTTTAAAAGTGGGTCTGGAAACCAAAGACTCTCTCTCTTGCTGTTCTTAAAGAAAATGAGTATTGTAGCCTCAAGGAAATACACTTTGCCGACACTGCATGATTTGGGAAGGGTATCCCAGACTTCAGATGAGACCCTAGCCCCAGGGAACACCTTGATTTTAGGCTCATGAGACCCTGCACCTAGGATCCAGCTAAGCCCCGCCCAGTTTCCTGGCCAGAAGAAATTATGAGATAAACCTTATGTGTTGTTTAATATGCTAAATTTGTGGTAATTTGTCACCCAGCAATTGAAAATGAATACAGTTCTGCTACTGAGTTTGTAAATATAGCCAAAGCATACCCTTTTAATAATAAAACAAGACAAAAATCATTCTAAATGTAACCCTTCATATTTCTTGTCTTAATAATAGTTAGTATTGGTCTAGCTCTTGCCATATACACAATAGGGACTGGCAAAATATATACTTTCAGAGTGTGATAGATCCATTACTAAAATTTTCCTATTTTTCCACTCTCTCGGTATACTTGCCCTTAGCAATGTTCTTTTCCCACAGTAAAGACTATTTACTGTTCCGGCCTTGTGACTTGCTTTGGCCCATAGCAAGTCACCCTAGAATTGGAGTGCTGGCATGCCCGTTCCAAGCCTAACCCACAGGAAGCCTTGCATTATTTCTGGTTGGTCTCTTGAAACTCTGCTAAGAACCAAGAAAAAAAACCCATGCTAGCTTGCTGTAGGATGACATGTGGACAGAGCTTTCTGGTCCCCACTATCCTAGACAGCCAGTTTTCAGCCAGCTCATCATCTGACCATAGATACTTGAGCAACCTCACCTGCTAGCTGCTGAGCTTGGCTCTCACCAGAAGAACTGGCTAGCAAACCCATATGCAATTATGAAACAACAAACTGTTGTTGATTTAAGCCTCTAAGTTTGGGGCAGTTTGTTACGCAGCAACATGCTAATAATAGATAACTAATACATACAATAATGTTGACAGTAAAAGCAAATATCATAATTGAGAGACATAAGTAAATGTCTCAATTAAGAGACTTTCATTTTTGCATGTATGATAAGTTTTGACTATATACATACACAAAGGATAAAACAATACCTATACAACATCTCCAGATACATTATAATCACTGTATAACAGTCATATGAACTCTGGTTTATAATATGTGTGAACTCTGTTATAATATATTGGAAAGGTTGTTTTCTAGGTGTTGTTGGTAATTTAGATGCAAAATATAAAATCTCAGTCCTACTAACTAGCAGTTACAGTCAGTGATAGGGATTTTAGAGATGACATAGGTTTACCAACAATCTGATGGCTGTATGTGCCCCATTGAAGGGCACTCCTCCACCCCCCGGTGGTTCAGCCAGCATGTGGTGACCTTCAGTAAGAAAACTCATTTTGTTTCAAGACAGCTTATTTATCCTTGGATTGTTCTGAGTGTTAAAAATGTTTCTCATTATTTTGGCTCAAACGTTGTCCTCTTAACTTGTACCCACTGATTCTATGTCCTGGGGAGTTTCTACCCCCTGAGGGGATATAGGGCAGATTTATTTCCTGTTGCATCAGGTTTTTGTACTTTGTAATCACAGCCCCAGCCAACTAATATTCCAACTACCCATACTACGCTACCAATTTTGACTGAACTTTCTCATGTAGCAATTATTTTGTTACTCAGAGCCGTGACTTGTATAGGTACTTGGTTATAGGTATGAAGAAATGATATTTTGAGTAACCATTTATCTCTCTATGCCATGGGCTACCAGTCCTCTTTTCATCATTGGAAACAAAATCATTAATGCTTTTTTAAATTTAAATTCAATTAATTAACATATAGTGTATTATTAGTTTCAGCGGTAGAGTTCAGTGATTCATCAGTTGCATATAACACCCAGTGCTCATTACATCAAGTGCCCTCCTTAATGCCCATCACCCAGTTACCCCATCCCCACCCACCTCCCCTCCAGCAACCCTCAGTTTGTTTCCTATATTAAAAGTCATTCATGCTTTCAAATCTAATCAGATCAGAGAAACAAATCCAGAAAATTCTGAGCCTATTAAGAAAATTCATTTGTAAGATTCTGTTCTTCTGGAAACACTCTGGTGCCATATTCTGTTCCAATCAGGGGAGAGAGAAAGAGAGAGAGGGAGAGAATGAGAGAGAGAAAGAACAAAAGAGAGAGAGAATGAGAGACAGAAAGAGAAAATAAGACAGAAAGAGAATGAGAGGGAGAATGAGAGATAGAATGATTCGGTGGTATAGGAAAGATGATAAAATCTTAATTGGGAAATCCATGTCAACAAATTAAGGAGATTTTTTGTGTTGCTCTTGCAACTGTTCTACTTAGTTTTCTATTTCTGAAAAGGACATGAAACAATGGGAGAAGCGGACGTCTACCCGTATGTATAAAATCTACCACTTTTCATTGCAGTGTCATCTAAATAGATCATCTGAAAGGAAGAAATGTAGAAATGAGGACAAAACCAGCAGCAAGCACATATCCTTCGTCATTTTGCGTCAGGTAGCTTCTCTTCCCAAACTTGGCTGTCTTGCTACTATAAGAGAAGAAGGCTGCATGGAATGTATTTGGTTTGGGTCAACTAGCTTAACAGACGTTTACATTATCTAGTTACTACAAGACTTCGCTCTTTTTCTTCTAAACGGAAAAATACCAACTTGATGTAGCCATGTTTTCGAGACTTCAGGATACATTATGGCTATTTCTGTTAAGCAGATGTTTTCTTGTTTGCATGTAAAATGGGTCTGTTAAAATTTTATAATCCAGCATTTCATGTTCTCCAAATAGACTTGTTTCAGTGATTTGACTAAACTTTGCGAATTTGCCAGAAGAAACATTTTTCTGAGTGCCAAAAGTTTTAGTCTCTCTGTGGCTGATTCCTCCTGCCACTCCTGCAGTTTATGCACAAATGTCAGGGTCCCCACACGGTTTGCAATCTTGCTCCCCTTTCTCAAGTGCTTCCTAATTACAGAGTTGGTCCAGGATTGAATGTGATTATTTCAATCATTCTTCCAATTCCCAAGGAGGAGACTATCATTAAAGTGCTTATTAGAGAAGACAATGGGAATTCAGTACAATTTTATTTTTTGCTTATCTTCCAAGGACCATGAGCTCAGGCTCCAGATGTTCTGACTTAGCCAAGGGCAGGGTTATTCCCTGGCAAAGGAAAGCTGACAGTTCTGCCTTTAAGAGATAAAGGGGGATGAGATGTGCAGGTCTGAAAGATAGGCGTAGACCTATGACCACAGCCATTTGTAATATCTTTATAGAAGGAGAAAACATGAAAAAATATTAGAACGCTGAGATGTCTTTTGACTCTAACCACTGTAAATGCAGTGAAAAAATAAAGATTACATCAGAAATTGAAATAAGCATAGCAAGGTCATTTAGAAAATAGGTTATCATCTTTTATACATTAAGGAGGGTTCAAATCAGAGTAGTAGCAGAGAAAGTTTGTGAGTACCATTCCCTTCTCAATGAGTCATCCTGGCCTCCCTTCTTTGTCCATTTTTGTGTTCCTGAAGCTCCCCCTGACTATTTCTGATTTTTTTCTGCTTTTCCGCCAAATGAGATGCAAAGGGAAAATAACCCTGTTGATTCTTTTTCTCATTCTTTTCTTTGTTTCTCCACACTTCCAACTACATGTTGCTTAAATTGAGAAAATAGTACAAGAAGAAAAATAAAAATCAGTTTCTGTTCAAAAATTGTGGACAATTAATATAACTATTATTAAAACATTAAGCATGCTTTCTAATTAAGTCTCTTCACATCCCCTTCTCTGCTCTTTCAACTGCCTCTACGCACATTATTCAGGTTTAGAGCCAAATGCCTGGTCAGGAAGTTAACCTCGCTCAACACATTACCGGAAGCACATTTTAATTTCAATTAAGCTGTTTGACAGAAATACTTCATTGAATTTCAAAACCTGAATACCAAAAATGGTTTGCTTTCAATGGCTTGTAAGAAAAATGATTTTACATATGCATATGCAACAGTCTATTATTTTAAATATTGTCTGTCATGTAACTTTATGCTTAACTATGGGAAGTTTCCATCTTTAAATGAGACTGAAAAGGACAGAACAACAACTTTCTATCAGTGCAATGGACAGTTTGCATGGAGACTTGCCAGGAACCATTAGAAGGCTGAGTGGTGTATCCCTAATTAGCATGGGTGAATATTATGCCCTTTTGTCAATGTTCACACAAAGAAGGGCCTATTGATTCTGACCTTTTTTCCAGCTGAGGGGTCATTACAGAGGAAGATGTCAAAGCCATAAACCATGATGCCAGGAAAGTAAAGCTCAGCTGCCTTTTCCAGTTGTAGGAAAATTTCCTTCGAAAAATGCCAACCTCTATCCTCGTGCTCCTGTCCATGTCAGACAGGGTAGCCCTGGGGATATTTATGTATATCTATACTTATACCTTTATAGATCTAGAGATTTATATCTGTATCTATTTATATAGATGTATCTCACAAAGTATTCCACAACACAGGTGATATTATATTTGGTATATAATACTGGTGATATTATGTTTGGTATATATTCTATATATGACATCAGTGATATTATTGACCAGTCCTGGGGCGTGGTTAAAGGTAGCCTTTGAAAAAGTTTGTGGGTTAGCCTATAATTAAACGTCTGCCCCTAACAAAGTTGTACTATTTTAGACTTTGAAAAGACTTTAATTTTTTTTATTCAAATTCAATTTAGTTAACATATAATGTATTATTAGTTTCAGGGGTAGAATTTAGTGATTCACCAGTTGCATATAGCACCCAGTGCTCATTACGTCAAGTGCCTTTCTTAATACCCATCACCCAATTACCCCATCCCTGAAAAAACTTTAAATAATCATCTAGTCTACTTGTCATCAACTGTGAAAACAATCTCCTTTATGAGGTTTTTAACAGGTGCTCATCTCATCTCTACTTATTATAGTTTTTGGAGTCAAATAGACTTGGGAATTACATCTTGGCTGTACTTCTCTCCAGCTCTGGGGTCTGGAACATTACCCCGAGTGTGTTTTCCTCATCTAAATGAGGGTAATATTAGCCACTTCATGGGTGTGTGGGGATTTGATGAGGTCATACGTACAATATTCTGATTATAGAGACCAGCACAATAGTTGTTTAATAAATACACATTTCTTTGTCCATTCCTTCCTGTTTTGGAAAGCCCATTAACTTCCAAATAAGCCTGTTTCATCGTTGAATTGGTATAGTTGTTAGAAACCTTACATTTTAAACTGTTTTTCTCTTATTCTCATCTGTGCTTCTCAGTTGAAATTTTGAGGTTCCCAGAAATAGTTTCTGCGTACTCCTAGAGGTCAGTCGAGATTATTTAAAGATGATCAAATAAACTTGTTATTTTTCAGGCCATGTTTTCTCAGTTCCTTTAACCACTGTTCAGTTGGTACATTTTCTGCACATTTTAACTTCTCAGTCTTACACTATTGGACAGAATTAAACAGGTAAATGACTCAATCCCACACCACCTCCACCACTCCAGTACCCATTTTTATCCCTCTGAATTTCTGGATACCACATTTCTATTCATTTATGATATATTAGACATTTTACCTTACACTGAATTTTCAACACCTAAAAAAACAGCAATTTTCATGGAAGAACACACTGAAATTGCATTATACAACTTCTTTATCAAACCCAATTACTGGATCTACACATAGCTCTATACAGATTGGTTGCAAGCCAATGTAATTGAAATAGACTCTGGGTTACTAGGATGGCCTATTTAAACCAATTAATGAAATGTATATATATACACATTATCATTATATACAGTGACATAAATACATTATGTTTTTATCAGGTATCAGGTATCTTTCTCTAGACAGTGACCAATTGCATTCCCTTGTCTTAGTTTGATGTGAAGGTGCCTAGGCTGACAGTTACCCCACTAAAGAAATGATTAGAGATGAAGGCAAGGGGCAGTTATAAAATTTTATATGCATTTACATTCAATGCTGCAAAATAGCAATTCATCTGACTCCACCTTTCTATCAGTATGAACTCTACCTGGGTCTGGAGAAGGTAGGTAGGTCAATCATGACCTGTTTTTGTTTATGACAATAAGCATGGTGTTAAAAGTGGAGTTCACATTTAAATTCAATATGTATGCTAATATATGCTAAATTATTATAAATTGCATGGCAATAATTTATTTTTAAAACTTAAACATTAAGTCTCCAACAATGTATTAGTGGAACTAAGTATAATAAATAAAAAAGTTTTAAAAATTATGCAGGTTTCTTGTGTTGTTGACTTTAGCCATTCTAACAGGAGTAAGGTGATCTCTCATCGTAGTTTTGACTTATATTTCCCTGATGATGAGTGATGTTGAGCATCTTTCCATGTGTCTGTCGGCCATCTGTATGTCTTCTTTCAAGAAATGTCTTTTCATGTCTTCTGCTCATATTTTAATTGGATTATTTGTTTTTTGGCTATCGAATTGCATTAGTTCTTTAGATATTTTGGATACTAACCCTTTATCGGCTATATCATTTGCAAGTATCTTCTCCCATTCAGTAGGTCTTCTTTTAGTTTTGTTGATTTTTTTCCTTCACTGTGCAGAGTACTTTATTTTGATGTAGCTTGTTTTTTTGTTGTTGTTATTTCCCTTTCATCAGGAGACATATCTAGAGAAATTTTGCTACAACTGAGGGCAGAGAAATTATGGCCTATATTCTCTTCTAGGATTTTCATAGTTTCTTGTCTCACATTTAGGTCTTTAATTCATTTTGAGTTTATTTTTTTGTGTATGGTGTAACAAAGTGTCCAGTTTCATTCTTTTACATGTAGCTGTCCAATTTTCCCAACACCATTTGTTGGAGACTATCTTTTCCCTATTGGATATTATTTCCTCCTTTGTTGAAAAATTGACCATATAATTATTGTGGATTATTTCTGGGCTTTTTGTCCTGTTCCACTGATCTATGTGTCAGTTTTTGTGTCAGTACTGTACTGTTTTGATTTCTACAGCTTTGTAACATGACTTGAAGTCTGGGATTGCTATACCTTTAGTTTTATTTTTCTCTTTCAAGATTGTTTGGCTATTTGAGGTCTTTTGTGGCTTGCAACAACATGGACAGAGCAAGAGAGTATAATGCCAAGTGAAATAAGTCAGTCAGAGAAAAACAAATACCATAAATTCCACTCATACATGGAATTTAAGGGGGAAAAAATGAGCAAAGGAAAGAGAGAAAGAGAAAGAGAAACTAAATTAAGAAACATACTCTTAACTATAGAGAACAAACTGATAGTTACCAGAAGGAAATGTATGGGGGGATGGGTGTGCCAGGTGATGGGTATTAAAGAGTATAATTATCATGATGAAAAAAAATTACAGGAGCAAGATGTGTATATTTTTAAAAATATAATGTTGATAAAAATAGCATTGTTAGAAATTCTAATTTTTTTAAAAATGGGCTTGTGCTAAGTATGTTCCATCTATTCCTTACAATTGTTATCTGGGAGCTCAAAAATAGTACTTCCTAAATTAAATAAAGATCTTTGAGATGAATACTGTTAGGTTTGATAAAGGAAACTTTGCTTTAAATTTATTATTAAAAGCATCCTAGATGACTCATACTCTAGGAAACTGAAAACAAACATATAAAAAAATTGAAAAAAGATATATTTGTCTACCTAGTCCCAAAATAGTTAACATCATTTCTGAAATTTATAAATCACAGAAGCTATTGTCAACAATGATTTATTGCTGCTGCTGCTGCTTCTGCTGCTGCTGCTGCTTCTTCTTCTTCTTCTTCTTCTTCTTCTTCTTCTTCTTCTTCTTCTTCTAACTCATTAGCTTGACTCCGATGTTCCTCAGTAGGAAGTTTAGTGTACTTCCATTCGCTGTTCCAATTTTCTCTGAGGGAGGAAGCATATTTGTAAAATGAGTGCTAACCCGGTTTCATTTGCCCTTAAGGATGCAGAGTGCTGATTTTCCTCCAGCACTCACCATTCCTGCATGTCCTTCGTCCACAGAGTTTGGATGCAGTAGATTCCACAGGGTATCCATTTGAGATAATGTGACCCCAACATTGACACCAGAATTTTGCACCCCTTGGATAACAGTGATTTTTCTGGAAGGAAATGTTACTCAACACAATGCAATGAGACTCAAATGTTAGACTTAAGAGAACGGTTGCAGAAAGAAAATTATCCTTTCTGCTAAGGGATGCTAAAAAGATAGGGTATATTTCTGGATCATTTTGCATGTATCTTGTCACCAGAAGTAAAAAGCTTGCAGAAAACAGAGCAAACAGAAAAGATGCCCGGCATAGAGCCAACACACAGATTGAAACTGAACCTTGAAAGCCTTCATTGTCCTCCTTTTCTCAGTTACCCTGATAAATTCTACCTTTTGTTTTTGTTTTTATTTCTTTTTTAAGGTGATTTGTTTTGAATTCTCTATTACTTGTAATGGAAGCAAGCCTAACCTATCACTTTAATTCCACTTGGAAAACTTGGAATCACTTGTCCCATTGATAGTGGAAAACATGGCAGTATTATTCCAAGTCTAATTCATGACAAAAGGCATGATGCCCTTAGATGTGACCCTAGTTCTTCTAGAGTGACAGATCTCTCCACTATGTATTCACTTATTTTGTAGGACTGGGTCTATAATCAGACCCTTCTCCAAACTATCAACTGGTATTTTCTAAGGATGTTTATCCCTCTTTAAGACTGAAACAGTGTCATAAATTCTTGAACAGAAGTAATGGCACCATTGTTCCACTAGGGACTTGATAAACTCCATCACTGGTACTGGGACCTTTCCTATAAGGAAAGGATTCCTATTCAGTCTGTAGGCTTTTAACTGATCGATCAAGCTAATGACCTTTATTGTATCTGGTTAACACCAATGTATTTACTAACAGTGCTTTGGAAAAATATTTTATGTAACAACTTCCTAGAATTTGCCATGCCTGGATTACCTCCTTCTGTGTTCTCTGCCTTTAAAGATTTAATCTCCTGTGGAAATCATGTCCATCTCATCTCTTTATAAATCATGATATAGATTGTTGGATTTCAAAATCAAATTATAAAAGATATTACAACACTAATACATCTTACATACAAAAAGCCCAAAGTAAAATAATAAAAAAATGAGAAGCAGAAGTCATCCCACCCTTGATAATATTTTTCTATTTCTCCTGTCAGGTCCTTAAATTAAGATTTCATGTAATTGTACTTACTACACATATTGTTTTGTAACCTGCATTTTCATACGTACTATATCATGAAGATATTTCCATGTCAATACAAATAATTTCCCATTATCATTTCAATACTTGCATTGCACTTGCTCGAAGAATGTACATTTTTAATTAACCAGTTTTTGGTTATTTAATATATCTGGTAGCAATAATAAATTTAATACTAATTGCAAGTTACTCTTTGTAGCAAACACGACTGATGCTCCACACTGATTCTTTGAGTCCTCTTATGTTTGCCCAGAGGTTCTTTTGTATGTTTTGCTCCTAACAGTTTATGTTCCTAATCTTCCCCAGAGGATACTTCTTGGGCTACTAATGCCACCTACCCACAAGCAGAGCGACATCAAGGTATCTGGGAATTTACTTCCCTCTGGAATGATCCTTAGGCAATCAAGGCCTAGTCTCTGAGAAGGCAAAAGTCCATTTTCTTGCCTCAGCACAAACCTGAGGCATAGCTCACACTCCAGAGCTCCTCCATAGGATCAGGTGGAGACTGGATTTGCCTGAAAACATACACTTGCTTGGTCTTCTTTTGTTCCCTTGTGCTCTTTCCTCTATTCCCTTCCAGTCTCCCTTGGGATCATTTCTTTAATACATTTCTTGCACATGAATCCTCATCTTACAGACTACTTCTAATGAACCTGGCCCAAAACACTAATGTGGATTTTTTGGTAGAGTTTTTCTGTAGATGGGTGTATGGTGATTCTAAACACTTCAAAAGGATTATGGGGAAAGTTAAAATATATTGAACATTTATTATGATGAAAGTATAATAATTTTAGGATTTCTGGATAAACTATGGTCGTATTTGAAATTTTCTTTATCTCAGGTAGGATTTTTTGATTAGACTTTCCCTGAAATATCAATGGAACCCTTTTTAAGAATGTGTTAGGTTTTATTCAATCTCTACACATAAAATTTTATAATTAAATAATTATGTTATCATTACTATCAAAAGATAGTAATGATACAATTCGTTATATTTTTTCATTGAATAAATTTAAAACAACTTTCAAAGAGGAAATACTTTAAAGATTGTGGCCTGGGGCACCTGGGTAGCTCAGTCTTTTGAGCATTAGACTTTTGGTTTTGGCTCAGGTCATGATCTCAAGGATTGTGGGATGCCTGTTTAAGGTTGTCTCTCTCTCTCTCTCTCCCTCTGGCCTCTCCCCCACTCATGCTCTCTCCCTTTCTTTCTCGCTCTCTTTCTCTCTCTTGCTCTCACTCTCAAAATAAATAAATAAATAAATCTTTAAAAAAAAAGATTATGGCCTTACTGTGATAACTCTGTGCATCTATTTATTTTTTTAGTAATAGATTTCAAAACCGGGTCAGGAATCTCATCCCCTATTTTACCAAAGAGAAAAGGAGTATCTAAATTGGTTAAGTGGCTTGCCCAGGTTCAGCAAACATGCTGAAGTTCAGTATTGTTGAAGCTTTTCAACACTGACCCAACAATCATTTATCAACCTTTGATCCAAAACATCCTTGGCACATCTTCTAAGAACAAGCTTTGGAAAATAGTAAACATTTGGAATAATTTTTCAAATTACTTTTTTCAAATTTTTCTTTTTTCCAGAAATTTTACTAGATAAAGGAAATACGTTTTAATATTAGAATTTTATTTTTTACTTGAAGAGCTGTAGCTTGGTTGTGTGTTTCTTGGGTATTAATCTATGGTGATTGTGACAGCTCACATGTCTAAATACATATTCAGAATTCTCTAAAGGCAGTAGAGAATAAGACAAGCCACAGTGACAAGATGAAAGTCAAGTAACAGGAAGCAAAGGCTGTTAAGGTCTTGAAAAAGAATTTACTAGAGCACCTTTCTTTCAGTTTAATATGTTTGGAATACAACTAAAAACAACTGAAAATTAAAAAAAAAAAAGAGGTTTATTTCAGGAATTATGTGATAACTTCCAGATCTTTTAAAATGAAGCAATTGACCCATTCCCGGCCAGGTGCAATGTGAAGGAATAAAAAGAGTTTCTGCCTTTCAGGAGATTAATAACTTTGTGAAGCGATTGTATCATAAGGCTCATATTTCAGAGCAACTGGAGATTATGAAATGTGTCCCATTCTTTTCTGTCTCAGGATAAGAATATTTTGACATAATAATGAAATTCTGACCATATCACATTATGTATTTCTGGTGTCCAAAAAAAATAAAACCCAAAAAAGGTTACTGGCTTTGGAAAGAGCTTGGAGTAGTTTTTAAACAACCCGGGCATAATGACAGGATAAACTAGATAGATGAAGAAGATGGGGATTAAAAATAAATACCGGGTAAATTTAGGACACAAGATTGCAGGAGATAAGGCCTTGTTCAGTCACACCTTTAAATAAAGTCCAGTATATTCATTTTCCAGTAGCAGTTTAATGATAAAAGACAACTTTTAGGGAAGGTTATTGTAAATAATATGGATATTAACTTGTGAAGTGTGAGGTCATCTTATTCGCATGTAAATAATCCGGGAAGTTAATAATCCATACTATGCTAGGGATCCTTTTTTTTTTTTAATTTTTTCTTAGATTTTATTTATTTTCCCAGGACCGGGAGATATGACCTGAGCAGAAGGCAGATGCTTAAATGCTTAACGCTTAACTGACTGAATCACCCAGGTCCTCTGGAGATCCTTTTAAAGGGAAAAATCTTTTACTCTCTGAAAAGGGTGTGCTTTAGTTTCCCCTCACTGAAGCACTGAAATATTCTCTCTCTTCTCTCCAAATGAGAGTCAGAGGAAAAAAACCTCAAAGAAAGTTTATGGATTTGCAGCAACTTTATCAAATAAAGAAAATCTAACTTGGAAGATTATTTGGTCAATTTTCCATTTATCCAAATGTTCTTTCTTGACTAAAACAATTCACTTACTATTTCTAAGTGTTAAGGTCAGTGCTATATTAGATGGCTCACTCATGTTCTCGCTGCTTGGAGTTGTCCATATTTTAATGATCGAATATTCTTCTTTGGTCAGAACAGTGGTGCACTGAAGAGTGTGCAGACACCGGGTTAACACCACTCTAAATTTAACATAACGTTCTTAGGTACTGGCCATGCAGCTCAGAGTCCCCCTGACAGATGACTTTTACATAAGTAAGATATTTACTCAAAGCATAAAGCGTCCACTTTAGGAACTCAAAGTAATCAAGACCACCAAAGTTGCCAAGGGTCAAGCATTTTTATGGACACCCATGTAACCATTCACATAGTTAAAGTCAATTTCTTTGATATCTCCTATTTTTACTTGGAAGCCAAATAATTTTTTTTTTTTTTTTTGGATTTTAAATAATGTGTGGCATGCTAATTTGAGAACCATTCTGCAAGTTCTTGAGAAGAGATTACTCAAGAAAACAGCAACCATGTCCCTTAGTGGTTTATGACATAACCCATGGAATTTACTCTTGGGAGAAGGGGGAAGAGGCAAAAACTTGTTTGTTCGTGGTGGGGACCCACTCTTGGGTTTGGTTGTCCAGGCTTCCTATGTCTATTCTCTTATACACTGAGGAAATTTTAGAAATTCGGGCAAAAAATGTTTTACCTCAGTGAATCCTCTACACTGCCTTGAGGACGAGGACCTTTGCACTGGAGCAGGATGAGAAGGAGGGAAATAATCTGCTTCGTCATCCAGTCTGCAGAGAATTGAAACACAGCCTTTTGAGGGATACGTGATCTCTTTCTCAGCAGTAGCTTGCTAAAGATGTTGATGCCAATCAATGGGGTCAGCTTTCAGCTTGTCTGGAAATACCAAGAGTGTTCTCTGAGTGTCTATGGACCCAATGAATCAGGGTTACCTCAAAATACATTATGGCTTACCCATGGTACATATGTTTCCCCACAGAGAGTCTGTCAGTCTCAAAAGTGGCATTATGTTTACATCGTTTAGACTCTCAGAGACACTGACTAAGAGTTAAAGGAGTCTGATTATATCCTTTCCTTTATAGGAGACTACAGTACAAATGCTCTGTGTAACTTTTTGTGGTAATTTCAACTTTGGAGTGACTGAGCTTTTTATATTTATTTATCTTAACTTCTGTTGGGTGTATGGTGCCATATTACCATGTTTTGTTTATTACTTAAACTTCCCATTCCCTTCCCAATAATGTAGATGCTTCAAATATTTATTTATAGTTTTCATGTTCTCATTTCATGTTTGCATAGCCAAGTCATATATGTAAAATTCCTTTAATCTCTCTTTATGAAATCTGTCCTCCATGGTCTTAATTATTCTTGGTGTGCTTTTTATACTTCTCTCGCCCGGTTTGGCAGAATTATGGCAAGAAAGCGGGATCTGGATTGTTAGTAGCAAAGCGTGTGCCATGCCCTTACCCGTGCCAACTGCATGCCTCCTCCAAGCTGCAAACAGTCCAGAGCGTGCTCTGCCTTCCCTGCTTTCCACCAGCCTACAAGTTCCAGCTGTGGTCCGCTGATGAGCTCTGAGCTGCAGGGACAGCTTGGCACATGTTTTGAGTCTGATTCAGGTCATGTAATGTTGGGACAGTGAACTCTCAGACGCAGCCCAACAACACCCCTGGCTGGGCTCACTCCCTGACTAAAATGTCTCAACTTAGCTCACTCATCTCAACATCAGTGTGGAAGCTGGAAACATTTTGTTATCAGAGCCTCTAAATAAAACAATTCAAAGATGTTTTATTTTCCATTGCACATTTCCAGAACTTTGATTTCCTTGATGAAATCCTCCTTGCGTGTCATATGTTCCCAGATTTACCTAGATGAGAGGAAGATATCTAATCAGGGCGGCGGAGGTCAAAATGCATGTAGACACTTTCACATCGTGATACTCTAGTGGAGGCTTACAGGGGGAATGGTGCCGTGTGTCAGGATTTTCAAAGTCACTCTTGAGTTATTTATTTGCATTTTTTTGCTCCCACTTAAAAACAAAACAAAGCAAAAATTTAAAAGTCAGACAGGAGAAATTTTTTGAATGTCTTCTTAAACTGAATATCCACCCTTCTAGATGAAGGATTATTATAATGCGGATTCCATGAGTGAAGAGATGGGAAGCACAGAGAACATTAAGAGATCTATGTAAGACATTTGTTCATTTTAAGATTTAGGTTTAGAATTTAAGGGTATCTGTTTCGAGAAGGGAACCAAGATCAATTAGCCACTACAGTGCTGCCTCATTATCCCTGAGGTCGAGGTGCAAACAGTCTCCAGGCTAACACCAAAGTGTCAGGATACGTGGGTTCCTTCTCTGAGACAGTGGGAAAGAACCCATTTCCAAGTTCCTTTAGATGGTTGGCCAAATTCAGGTGTGAGGTTCACCTTTCCTTGTTCTTGGTCAGGGGGAGGCTGGCCTTATCTCCTAGAGTCCTTTCTCCACTTCTGGTTTGTGAGCACTTACATCTCAGAAGCAGCAAGTTGAAGTTCAATCCTTTTTCCATTGGAAGCTCTCTGACTTCCCCTGCTGTCTTCTTCTTTCACCACATCTCTCTGACACCAGCCAGAGAAAATTCTGTTTTTAAGGGCTCAGATGATAAGATTGGGCCTATTAAAACAACCCACGATAATTTCCCTACTTTGACATCTGTACCCTTAAATGACATCCGCAAAACCCCTTTGTGCCAGGTAGTACAAGCTAGTCACAGGTTTTAGAGATTCAGGCGTGAATTTGGGGAGGAGGTGGGCAGACGGTCATTCAAGCTAACGCACTATCCAAATCTTTATCTATCTTTCTATCATCTATTTGACACATGGTGTTAAAAAGTAGAAAGAAGGTAAGACGTTGGTTAAAAAAAAACAAAAAAAGGAAAACTGTCTTCAAAACTCCTTCCTCTACCAGCTGTTTATTAGTGTGACCCCACCTGGTAATTTGATCGTGAGGATTCTCTTCATCTTTTCCAAGTTTTGCTCATCACTTGTTGATCTGTTTCCCTAAACAGGTAATTGTGAAATTGCTGAGTGCTATGCCTGGCATGTGGGAGAGGATGAGACATTTGGAATTCAATTTTGTTTGATGGGAACCATCGCACGTCCTGTCTCTTATCAAAACCTGCTTCGCGGCAGTTACCCCAGGTCACTGAGACCAAGCCAGGGCCTGTCCTTGTGGGCGTGGGGGGAGGGGTGGAGATAAGAATGCAGGGGAGGCTCAGCGGGGGAAGGAAGCTGGACACTGCCCTCTGGAAGCCCAGCATGTGGGAAACAGCTGGGTGCATTAATTTAAACGTTGACATCCCTGGCGCTGAAAAAGCACATCCAGTTTACACAGAAAGGCTTCCCAAATGGAACTTTCACAGAGTTATGGTGAAAAACATTAGGAAAGTGCTTTGAATTAAAGCATGGCATTGATTATTGGCCAGATTACTCCCTCTGCTAAAAGCCATTGCACTCTCATGTGCTTACTAAGAGATGCTTGGAAGCGTGGTTTCCCCCTGGGGAAAGGCAAAAATAAAAAACAAATAAAATGCAATAACCTAAAGAGAAGGACAAAGGAACTGCCTTAAAACAAAGGAAAGAATCTTGTTTCTTTTTTTCCAATATTGCTTATAGGCGAAAACGAAAACTATTTAGGTCATTATAACGCATTCCTATGAATCTAATAGAATGCGTGGAAATTCTCTGAAAGCTGGTTGCTCACCTTGTTAGGCTATGACTCTAAAAGTTCACCCGATTGGAAACATCCCACAGTCTGCCTAGAATGTGGTCCCTTGTTATAAATGAACCAGACTTGCTTGTGGACACAGCCCTGGTGGGGCCCCTGGTGGGCAGTGGACTCCATATGGTTATTGAGTTCATATCCTCTTTCTTCAATCAGTATCCGTCAGAGAAAAATATTCATTCGATTAGGAAAATTCATCTTGCCTTTAAAAATCTTGGCCATAATAAATGGCGAAATCATATTAGTCTTATATTCTAACAAAGTTTTTTTGTGTGTGTGTGCCTAAGTAAAGTACTATGTCAGATTATAGGAAAATTAAAATATATGACAACATTGAAGCAGAAAGTACATATGCTACCCTTATTTCATAAGTCCTCGGAAAACTGTATGTGTGGGGTCCGCATGATCATGTGATATTACAGGATATTCTGGTTACCTTTGAAAACATGGTTAAGCAAACGTTGGCAAAGATCATTTATTTAATCTAATAAAATGACTTCTGTTGAAACATGGTAGACAGAACATAAATGTTTATCACCATTTCTGTCTATACCTTTATAAAATGTTAGGGCTTTTTACTTCCGTACATTTGCATGTGTGTGCGTGTGAGTGTGTGTGTGTGTGTGTAGAATGTTTATTTTCAGTTATTTTCCATTTTGTTTGTTGCTTATAAATACATTGAAGACTAATTTTATTTTAACAACTGTCTTGGACACATTATACAGTCTTTGTGATGGTCATTTCTAAATATTTTTTCAGTGTCTTAGTAGTAATTTTATCTTTAACTCATGTGTTAATTGGAAGACCTTGTTGTTCTCAAAAAAAAAAATTGGGATGGCAACTATCTGCTTAACTGTCCATCTGTCCATCTACCCATGTATCCATCAATCAATCCTCCATCAGTCCTATTTATCTCTATCATTTATCTCCCGTACTTGGTTGTCAACTTCTAGTTTGACTGTATTTTACTCAGACACATCAAATTCAATGATTGATATCTAAGAGGGCTGTGGCGGTTCTTCTATTATCATCACGAATTTGTGAGATAACAACTTTTTAAACTTAACTTTTTAGTTGAGCTATTCCCAAGCTGTGCTACTCAACTCACTGCTTTTTATGCTCATTATTTCTTCCATACGGTTTCGACCTATCAGCGTGTTTCATGTAAAGCTTTTGTCCTAAATTCAATTTTCTTAGCTATGTAATGTTGCTCTATCTCATATATTTGCATTTACATTTGCTTTTTAAAGCTCTGGCAATCTTTCAATTTTCAATTGTTTTAATATTCTTCTAATTGTCTTTCTTTGAGATTTTTTTTAAGTGGAGCTTTTTTAAACCTGATTTGAGATTTCTTAGAACAGTAGAATCCAACACATTCACATTAACGTCAAAAATATTTCCTGAATTATTTTTTTCATATTACGTCCAAGTATATTTTTATATTTTCTCTTTTGCCCTTTTTATTGATGATAAAAGTTTTAAATTCTACCCCTTTCTTCAGTAACTTGGGATGCACCTGTACCACTTTTTACAGTCTTAAGTCATATTTAATATTTCTTCACCAGTATTATAAGATAAACTGCAATTTTCTATTCCTTTTGTCTTTTCTTACCATCATTCTCAATAATTGTAAAACTGATTCAGAATTTTATTTCTAGGCAATGATTAAGCTATAAGTATTCCTTCCTCTCATTCTTGTATGTAAGTACTAGTAATGTTATCATACTTGTTTTGTAATTTATAATTCATGTATATTTATTTTATACATTCTATCAATGACTGCTTCTTCTACAAGTCATTTTTCTTGATTTTAAAATCCTTAAGATGCTCTAATGTTTTTTGGTTCCTTCTGCAAATAATATCCTCAGAAATGATGTTTCTGTTGTCTTCATCTATGAATAATTTGGGGATTGCTGCCTTGCTCTGTCAAAATACTATAAATGCTCTGCCACTGAGTTTTAGCTTCTACTTTGGCAGAACAGGAGACTTTTGTAAACCTAATTTTCTTTCCTTATTAAATAAACTGTTAAGTAAGCTGCCTAAAAACCTGAAAATATACTCTTCATCCCTGGAGATCAAAAATGTTACTAGGCTACATAAAAAATCGCATGTCTTTTTCATTAATTATTTCTGCTCCTGTGAGCTCTTTTGTTCTAAAATCTAAGGTCTGTCTTCAGTTCAGGAAGTCCTTCATAAGTTGTACAATTGATTGTTAATTTTTATTCCTTTGTTCATTTTGCTTTTCCTAAATCTCCAATTATTTCCACTTGAAATCTTCTAGAAATTCTCCATTCTTTTCTTTTACTTACAATATCTATTTCTTTGTTTTTGTATTGTGACTCAGTGTTGTAAGGTATACCTGAAATTTAACCTTTCAAATCACTCACTGAGTTTTCCAAAGTGTCCATTCTTTCATTTTATATCCTTTTTTTTTTAAGATTTTATTTATTTATTCAACAGAGATAGAGACAGCCAGCGAGAGAGGGAACACAAGCAGGGGGAGTAGGAGAGGAAGAAGCAGGCTCATAGCGGAGGAGCCTGATGTGGGGCTCGATCCCATAACGCCGGGACCACGCCCTGAGCCGAAGGCAGACGCTTAACCGCTGTGCCACCCAGGCGCCCCCATTTTATATCCTTTATTCACTTATTTATTTGTAACTCAGGGAGCCAACCGCAATTTCCCTTGGTTAATAAGTATGAAGTTATTAAACCCTACCCAAAAAAAGTATATATACACTTTTTATACCCTATTATATTATAGTTTATTATATTATATATATTGCCATGACATATATTATATATTATTATGTTACAGTTTATTATATTATGACACACTGAGTATCAATATGTACCTTATTACAAATAAGTATATTGTATATATTTACATTTAAATTTCTTGTCACAGAGCCATCTTTATTACCTATCTTCTTCTACTCACTATTTTGTGCTTCATACTAACTTAATAGTGCAAACTGCAGACAATATGTGTAGTACACTATAGAATTGAGTTATTTATACCCAAGCCCATGAATGAAGGCAGATTCCATTTGCCCTTGAATTTATCATTTTTAGAATCATTAGGAAATTCTGTACGGGATGCTTTCTGCCTTCTACCAACTTGTATGTTTCTTTCCGTTTATTCATTCAACAACTACCTATTGAAAGCCCATGATTAGTCAATATTATGTTGTCTGTGTGATAATTTTTTTAAAAAATATTTCAGGATGTGGTGTCTATGTCTCACCATTTAGAGTAGCATTAAGTCTACCTCAGAAGGGAATCTTCCATGGAAGATTATTGTTGGAAAATCAAGGTCAGAATGCAGGGATAGAAGGGATACAGGATCAATGTTGCATCTGGTTGCTGATAAATGCCTGTGATGGGGCACAAGTTGTTCACTCTAACCTATAACCTGTTATTGACATTATGGTGATGGAGGAGGAAAAAAGCTCCTATCTATCTCTGATTACTTATGTTTCAGATGATTTGCCCAAAGATGGTGAATGAACAACTTGGCGTGGGTTAATTTCTGGCCACAGCCAGAAAATACAGATGACAAAACACATTTATTAGGTACAATAATAAGCTATTTTAATAAAACCTATTAATTCAAGCTGACATTTACTATCATTAAATCAATTCCTTACTCATTGCCATTCTTTTAATAGAGGGTTTCAATGAAACTGAAGAAGCCCTTAGAATTAGAAATAGACCAATAGGGGTCAAGATTATGGGTTGTTGATTTGGACTTGAATAAAAACTACTCTGTCAAAGGTAAGGTCAGGTGTACTCCCCAGATCCTAAGTTGAATCCCATCCTATGGCCTAGCTCCAAAAGGAGACCTTTAATCCTCCCCCCAGAACCCTTGGGAGAAGAGGAAAAAAACATATTTTTTAAACTTGTTACACATGACCTCTCATTTCCCCTTACTTTCCACATCCATCATTTTTCCAGGCAGATATAATGAATTACTTGCCAAAAATAGTCACCAATGCTACCTTAATGGCTGTATACTTAGGGTCCAGATAGGAGTTGAGATTTCCTTTGTCATCAGCATTCTAGCCCCAAAGCAGTGCTTTTAAAGGCATGCCAGATAGTTGAATTGGACACTGTTCTTTGGGGATGCAAACATGTGGAAAAAGTAAACAGTGGCCCTTTCTCAGTGAAAACTGGCCAGGAACACAAAGCAAGGGCTGATACACCAGAACAAACTGACTCAAAAGCAGGTTTCCACCAGTAAATTAGCTAGAAGTCACATTACCTGATTTTACTGTTCTTGCCCTTAAGGATGTGGCCAAAACAAAACAAAACAAAACAAAAATCCATTTAATTTAGTGTGTGTACCGTAAGCTTGCTCCATATTTATTCACTTTGCATTGTTCATGCTAAACAGAGCCTCTTTGCTCTCATGTGGAAGAATTTCAAGGACCTTAATGATTTACAAAAATGTATTGTGCTGACATTACTGTGGCCAAAGTTTTACCCAGTTCTCACAGATTCAAGGCCAAGAAAATCTCACTGGTGTGATTAGAAATGAAAGGAAATTCTTAGGATCACTGAATAGTCTAAGAGCTATAGGCCTCCTGGATTGCCATTGCCCCTGTTAGTCATATTTCTATAATTAGGTCAGTATGCACTTCTAAAAAGTAGAGGCAGTCAAATGAAATAAAATGAGGACTTAAAGCGAATTTGCTTGTGTGCAACACCAACTCACATGCTTTTAATGCTCATACTATAAAGTAAATCAGTACTGGACAAATTATAGGAAATAATATCAAGTAGCCACTCTAAAGAAGGAAATCTAGACATACAATTATGTGTGCCCCCCTTGAAGGGTCATGCGGGGGCCCAGTCTGAGGGTCTTGTAGAGAGGTGAAGAACTTGGATTCCCAAGAATCAGATCCACAGAATAGAAAATGCAGTTTCCATTTGTACTAGTTATGACTTTTTTGGTTGCAAGCAACAGACATTCCCTACAGCTTGCTTAACTGCAAAAGGGAACATGGCATGAAACACTAGGATGCCACACAGAGATTGGGGTGCAGCTGGGGCTCAGGAACAGAATAGAATTAGGAACCAGGGCAGCAGTGAATTTCCAAACTCCTCTTTCCATCTCTATCTCTGCTTAATTCTTTCCTCTGTGGAGCAACCTCTGTTTCTCTGTCCACAGCTTTGAAAACCAGGTTGCTATCTTTGATTACCCATACATTTCTGTTCCAGCATTCATTGCCTTTCCCCCTTTTAAAATAAAGGACTTTCCTGTTCCAATCTCGGGGCCAACTTCTGACCCTCTTCATCATTCCCTTGTCTCCTTCCCTTTCATCTACTGAAGAATTTTACTCCCTAAGTGACATCTTGCCTCCCTTCCATTGTCAAGTTCCTCCTTCCATTGGATGATTTCTGGCAGTATACAGACAGTCATCACTTATGCCCATATTAAAAATAAAAACAATAAACCAAGAAAAGCAACAAGAACCAAAACAAACAACAACAACAAAAAGAATAAACAAACAAGCAAAATGAACATTCTCTTGGTCTCTTGGTTCCATACCTTTCTCCATCTACTACCTTATTTCTAGACCCATGATGACAGCAAAGATCTTCAAAAGAAATTAGCAATATTTGACAGCCCCCACTTCCATCTTCTCTGAGGTTCCCAGTAAGATTTCATTTCCACTCTGCCACTGGAAATTCTATTGTCAAAAACTCCCAATCCACAAAATCCAAAGCTCTCAATCCCCATTTCGTTCTGTTTCTCAATAGTATTTGTCAGCATTCATCACTTCCTTCTTAAAAACTTTTTGCATTTGGCTTTCAAAAAATCTCAGACTCCTGCCTTTTCTTCTACCTCATTTGCTTCTCTTTCTCAAATTCCTTTGCAAGATTCTTCTCCTATATCTGAGCCTTGAAAGATGGAAAGTCTTAGAACACAGAACCAGCCATTTTTATTTATTTCAAAGCTCTCCCTAGATAATTTTATAGTTTCATGATAAAGATGACCAAGTTTCAGGGCACCTGGGAGGCTCAGTTGGATAAGAGCCTGAATCTTTGTTTCAGCTCAGGTCATGATCTCAGGGTCATGAGATTGAGCCCTGAGAAGGGCTCCCTGCTCCGTGGGGAGTCTGCTTGAGATTCTCTCTCTTCTTCTCCTTCTGCCTCTCCCCTCCCTCCCTCTCACTCTCTAAAATAAACAAACAAATCTTTAAAAAAAAAAAAAAAGACCAAGTTTCTCCTGTCAGCCTAACAACCCCCAAAGTCATATATTCATCCATATATTTTAGAGATGCACTTATATGTGTGTTTTGCATTTTAAACTTAACGTGTTTAAAAAACAATACTTTCTTTCTCTTTCCAAACCTGCTAATTCTCATTCTTTCCCGTTTCAGTGAAAACTTACATTACTTATTCCCTGAGTTATTTAGGCCACAAAACTATATTTCATCTTTCCCTAACTCCACACACCTGAACCATCAGCTATTCTATTTCGGCCACCTTCAAAATACCTCACACTTTGGCAGTTGTTACCATTTTCTCTGCCATCTGCAGTCATAGTGAACAATGTGTTTCACCTGGATTACCACAACTTCCAAAATGATTTGCACGATTTGATTCCTTCCCCTCTGCCAGTGTATTGTCAGCACTGCAGGTGGAATATTGTTTTAAAACTGTATTTCATATCACATACCTGTAAAGTTCAGAACATTGAAGTGACTTCTGATCACATTTTGAATAAATCCCACACTCCTTAGCATGGTCTCCAGAACTAACATGACAGTGCAACTCCATACTACCGTGAATCACTTTCTCACCGTCCTCTTTTGATCATGCATCTCAGCCATGCCAGGCTTCCCATGATGCTCTAAGGCACTAACATTCTTATCTTATGACCTTTGCAACTGCTGTTCCCTCCACCTGGGATGCTCTTCCCCTGGAGGTCTGCATGATTACATTCTTTACATTCTTCTCATCACAATTTAAGTATCATCTACTGTGGAGGCTTGTCTGGTCCAGTTTCCCACAATGTCCTTCTTCCCCCAGTCACCTGCTCTCCTATCTCCTTCTTTTATCACTTCCATACTTCTCAACACATTCCACCCTGACCTGGTTTATTTGTTTAACTCCTAATTCCCTGTACCTTCCATAGCTCTGTAAACTCAGAGGTCAGGGACTTGTCTGTTACAAGGGCTTCCAAACTGATATAAAGAAGATGTTCAGAAATACTGGTTGAAAGATGAATGGATCCAGGAAGGGGGGCAGAGAAAGGAGGAAAGGAAAGAAATATGTTTAAGTATTTTCCATGGTGATATATATATATATATATATATATATATATATATATATCCTTTTTAAAAAAATGGATTTGAATTTTGAAAAAGCCAAACTCATTTGGAATTTCAAATGTAAATAAAGTTCATTATCATGCTGGATAGTTGAAAATCAAGGTAGGAAATAACACTTTTTTGATACTAATAAAGTTTTTGAAGCAATTTATTTATTATAAATTAGGAATGTATTTTAAAAATAATTTCAAAAAATAAAAAGTAATAATTTCATATAGAGACATGTTTTGGAAATAAATACATATGTAGATATAATGTGATATAATAAAAATAATTTGACTCATGTTACTCATGTTCTTAAATTCTTAAATTTGTACTGCAAAACTACCAAATGCATAAAGCTCATTACCTGCAGGATAAGGTTGTTTATTATCTGTCCCCAGCTTACCTCTCCTACTTTAATTTTAAGTACACATACATTTTCATGGAGAATTAAGTTCCCTTTTGCCTTCCGCTTTCCTTCTCTCCCCGTAAGTGTCTTTTTTTACTTTATTTTTACCTCAAAAACTCAATTCATATATCACTTCTTCCTATAACTTTGAGCAAATGTCACCTGCACTCTCACTTCCAGCCTAGGTACGTTAGGTTTGCCTTCCCAATGGCTCTCACAGGGTGTTCAGAAGATCGCGCTCAGCCTGGAAAAGACTTTCTCCTCTCCTCTTTGCTTTCTCAGCCCTCCCTTTCCAGGGTAGAGATTCTGATATGCTATTCAAACTCCAGGACAAGTGGTTGGGATCTAAGCAAGCACCTCCCTCCCGAGAAAGCCATCTTCTTTTATCTCACTTCCAAATCTCGGGAGATTGCAAATGGTAGCATTACAACTATAAATAAGGGGGAAAGAGGCACTACTGTGTTCTTAGGCCTAAGTCATATGCTGCAATCCGATTTCTAGAATAGTTTTACATGTGGCACTCTTCATGACTCAGTTAACATGGTTTCATTTGCTAATATACTTGCATTTTAATTTCGTAAGTATTCAGGGAAAGAGAGAGGGAAGACATGATTGTTAGGTTATGTTTAGAATATTTCTTAGGTCTTCTAGATTAATGCCACTGAAATCCATTTACTGCATTGTATCAATTGCTTTTGAGCATCACAACTTTTCTTACATAATTTGTAAAAATTTACAAATTATAATTTATGATTCCAGTATAATTCCAAGGTCTAGCACTGAACCAAGTGCTTGGTGGATATTCGATAAAGGTGGTTGAAGGAAAGATTGGTTGAATAAATAAATGACAACGTTCTATGCATGTAGATTTTTTTAAATAGAGCTATTATTTCTCGTTCTTTTTTGGGGGGGTGGTATTTGACAATTGTCTCGTTAGATAGAATCTTCTCAGGAGATTTGGGTTTTTTTTTAAGACTTTGCGGTAAGAACGCTTGTTTATTCTAACCTATATTCCCAAGGCAACCATGATTTCAAGTAAAGTAACATAGGCTCTATATTTGCCACACTTTATAATTTCAAACATGTAAAATATTATTTTTAAATAGATGATCCAATGTAAATCTGACTAAATTTGAAGCACTTGAAACCACTGGTAATTCTAATAATGAGCTATGGAAATTGCATATTATTTACCTTTATCCGTAATTTTAAGTCTGATATTTAAACATTTGCATTTATCCGTAATTTTAAGTCTGATATTTAAACATTTGCATTTTTTTTGCAAGTTACATGTCTCTTGGTTGGTTAAGAAAGTTTTCTGCTTTTACTAAACTTTAAAACTGAACATAGAGTTGTGTTGCCTGATTTAGGTTAGATAAATCTCAGCTCTCTGTTATATAATTTTGTCATGTGTATAAGGGACTAGTGATATCATCTGCTTTAGGCAGTGATTTGAATAATTAAATTATATTATTCATTATAGTTTTAAGCGTAGTTCACCAACTACAGTAGATATTTAAAGTGTGCCATTGCACAATTATCAAACTAGTAAATTAGTAATTTGGTAATTAAATAGTAGAAGTCATGGATGTTTTTAATTGAAATGGAATGTAAAAATAGATTTTTAAGTTTTTACTATGATACAGATTCAAAAATTAATTGTACCTGAAATGCCTGGGGAAGAAGACTTAGGTCTAACTAGAATGTCCACTCTAGCTCTATCTTCTGAAATGCAAGCAACATAGGTACACAAAGGCTCTGAATCTTTCTCCTCTGTCACATTCCATGTGGCCATGAAAAACACACCTGAGTGTTTAAAAGAAGAATTCAACAAAGGAATCTATAATTCATTTAAAATGAAAATATTTTACAGATAGAACTTAAAAGCCCATATCTACACCATATATATCATTTAAGTGTGATATAAATACACCTCAGTTTTGAGGCGCCTGGGTGGTTCAGTCAGTTAAGTGTCTGCCTTTGGCTCAGGTTATGATCCCGGGGTCCTCGGACTCCAGAGCCCCGTGTTGGGCTCTACTCAGTGGACAGTCTGCTTCTCCCTCTGCCCCTCTGCTTGCTGGTGCACTCTTTCTCAAATAAATAAATAAAATCTTAAGAAAAAAAGGATACTCCTCGGTTCCCCTTATGGAGAACATCTGTATGAAATGAGAGTGATGCAGTAGTGCCTATCCTAGACCACTTCTTCTCAAAGCAATGGCCTCTTATGAGCTAAGGTCAAGAGATGGATTCAAACTGATCACATAAATACCTTAGAAAAGTTTTTTATTTTATTTACTTTTTTATTTTTCTACCTAGTCTAAGCTTGAGTGCAGTGGCTATAAATGGCATTTCCATAGAGCATATCCATGCATTGTCAACCTCCCAACCATTTTATATAAGGTGGCCCTCTGCACGCATACCTCTTTTCATGCTTTCCTGCTATATAGCCCTCCTAAAGCCCACATTGTGTCTAGTTATTTCTCTTCTATTTCTCTCAAGGATATCCTAGACTTAACTTGTCAATAGTCCTATTGTTACCTCTCCTCCAATCTCCATTGATTTTGGGTGTCAATTGTTCTCCATGAGCACAATTAATACTTAGAAGTCTTTTCTTATTTTAAATCAATCAAGAATCTAAAGTTGACTTTTTTTTTTTTACACCCCAAGAAGCAACTATAACTTTCCTTCAAAAATTAGGTACACAGTCTCAATACAAATGATGTCATTGTTCAGCCCTGTTTTACTAAATTCTGACACACAATTAAGTAATAGTTTCTAATATTAAAATACTTTACAACTTCAACCCTGCTAATCTCAAGAAACATGGTAATTTTTCCCTTACCCTCTAATAGTCTAAGGACTCTAAGTTTGCTTATTTATTCCAAAGAATCAGTAGTAATTAATGTTGTATCAAAGACAAGGGATTAAAATGTCTGCTAAACCCACTCAAGAGACTTGCTCTTGTTTAATTCTACTTCTGTGATTGATGCACAGAGTTCCCGGTAAAACTTAGAAATGTAGCAGTTTCGTGTTATACCTTATGTGTGTCCTGGACATATGTATCCCTCTTGGATGCATTATTTTCTGCTTGTTTGCTTCAAGTAAAGGGTGATGCTCTTGCCACATAATCCAAGACAGCTTAAGATAAAGGTTACATTTCAAGCAACAAGATGGACAAAGTAGGAAAAAAGAAAATGATGGATATGGAACTAAAATTACCCATATCAATTCTGCTTATATTCAACTGCCCATAACTTAGTTGTAAGGGAACTCAAGAAACTTGGCCTTTATTCTGTGTTGCAAAAGGCCAAGCTAAGAATAGACTTTATTAATCATTAGAGAAATGAGAAATACCATTGGGGTGACTATTCCTGCCATCTTCCACTTTTTTGGCTACCCCACACACTCATTATACCCTTCTTTTCAATTATACAATATGCACCTGATCCTGCATGGGAGGCCACTGGTAAGTTCTATGTAACCACTCAACCAGGGCGAATTTCTGCCGGGAATGGAATTCCTGCCAGGAACAGCCAGCAATCCCTGCACCTGACCAATGAAAGATGACTCCAAACTTTGCTGTGAAAGAGAGGAGAAGGCAAGGGGGTCAACACTCAGAGAGGAAGACCCTTTGCTCTTCTTTGCTCCCACTTTTATTGGTCCCTCAGGATAATCATAAATCTTTAACACTGTTTCTCAAGCATGTGATGTGTGACAAGGGATCTTACCGGAACTAGGAGGATCTGTTTACGCGAAAGATACGATATGATCATCTGCATGTTCCATGAGTTCTGCTAAACACAGCCGGAGGGACGATGCCTACATCTCTTAGATCACAGGGCGGCTGTTTGGGCTAAGAAAGCTTCAGGGAAGGCAACTCACAGTGGCATTCCTACGACAAAGTGGTCACGGAGGCCTCGGCATTCCAAAGGCCTATGCCCTTCTCTGAAACTTTCCCTCGCCCCCAGTGGCCTCTGTGTTACATTTTAGCAAGTCAAGTATTATGCGCGATTTCATGCTCTACATTAACCCCAACAAATTCCAGCATTTCACAGTAATGTCAAGTGGAATCAGGGTTGGATTGCTTGGTTGTGGCCAGTAGCCTGAAACCTAACATACAAGTTATTTCCAAGTCCCCTCTTCTGACACAAAGCCAATATACAAAGAGGAAGTAAGACCCGGATAACCAAAATGAACCTCTTGTTTAGAAAAAGGTAGAGTCCAAACACAAGGTGTTCATTGATCCCCAGTAATTATCAAATGCAACTGGGGAGAAATTGAGGCAACTCCTGACCTAGCAGCAGAGTGCACTACTTGCTCAAACGGAGGCTCTGTTCTGTTATGGGTTGAATTTCTTCCCTAAGAAAAGATATGTGGAAGTCCTAACTCCCAGGACCTCTATTTTGAAATAGAGTCATTGCAGATGATTTCATAATGGAGTAGAGAGGGCCCATATGTCCTTATAAGAAAAGGAAAGAGACATAGACACATATAAAAGGAGTATGGCTTCATAAAGCATGAGACTGATGCATTTATAAGCCAAGTAATGTCAAAGATGGCCACCAAACCACCAGAAGCTAAGAAGAGGCAAGGAAAGATTTTTTTTACAGGTTTTAGAGGGAGCATGGCCCTGCCAACACCTTGATTTTAGATTTCTAGGCTTCAGAACTGTAGGAAATAAATTTCTGTTATTTTAAGCCACCCAGTCTGTCATACTTTGTTACAACAGCCCTAGGAAACTAGTACACGTTCTAGGAGAGTTTCCTTTGTATTCTTCAATCTCCATGGCTACATACGAAGTGAGCATTGAAAAGTACGCCCATTGGCCCAATTTTTACAGCATGTTTCCTGATGAATCAAAGGCAGGGGTCCAGGAGCTACTTTGGAAGTTGTATTACTACAGATAGTGGTCACTCCAGCAGTGGCTTAAATGTTCTCTTTTGACCTTATTTCATTTTGATTTTGGCATCTACTGCTTTCTTTAAACTATTGTTTTCATGGTCATGAATGACATCAAAGCTACCAAATTCAATGGTCAATTCTTAATCCTTCTCTTGCTTTTTCCAATCAATAAAGTTTGGCAGAGTTAACCACCCTTCAGAAGAAATCATCAAGTTCTCATGCTTTAAGACCCTTTATATTGATAAATTCCACATGTATTTTTCCATCTGCTGTCCCTCCCATAATTTCTAGATGATTAGAGCCAATACCCCTGATATAATTCTGTTTGGGTATGTAATAATAGAATTCTTCATTCTCGGTGTACCACCAGAAAGAAAACTCAGAACAAAAACAAACAAAATCTTGTTTTTTTCCAAGGGTTTCTGTATTAGTCAGGATTCTTCAGAGAAATGTACCAATAGGATAGATATAGATAGATAGATGATAGAAAGATAGATGATAGATAGATAGATAGATAGATAGATAGATAGATAGATAGATAATTATAAGGAATTAGCTCACATGACTATGGTCATGGTGGCTGAGAAGTTCTAAGATTTACAGGTGGCAAGCTAGAGACCCAAGACAGCCAATGATGTAGTTTAAGACTTTGTCAGAAGACCTGAGAACCAAGGGAGCTGGTAGTATAAATCAATGGTGTAAATTCTTAAGATGGCAGGCTAAGACCCAAGTTGAACCAATTTTTCAGTTTGAGTCCAAAAGCAGGAAAAGACTGACATACCAACCCAAACAGGCTGGAGAAGTTCTCTTTTATTTAGTCACTTTGTTCTACTCAAGTCTTCAGCTGATTGGTTGGGGCCTCCCAGATTAGAGAAGTATTCTTTATGTAGTCTACTAATTCAAATGTTAATCTCATCTAGAAACACTTTCACAGATACACTCAGAAAAATTGTTGGGTAAAATGTCTGGGTATCATGTGGCCCAGTCAGACTGATACGTAAAATTAACCATCACAGTTCCATAGCAAAGAAAATGGCACTTCAAAGCTTTCAGTTATCTGTGTCAAAACGGTTGAGGTTAACCTTGGCTTTCTTCTCATTTTGTACTCCTTGCATGCACTCTAGCAAAATTCCTGTGATCTCGATCTTCAAAATAGGTTGAGAATCCAACCTCTTCTATCTCCATTGTTATTATTGCAGCCTGAACTAAGATTCTTTGTCATCCAAGATGCTTCCAATGGGGCTTCTCCCTTCAGCTTCAATTCTTGTCCCTCTAGAACTTATTCTCCACAAGTCATGAGTTCTCCTAAAATACAAACCAGGTCATTCCATTTTTAGGAGTATAACACTTCATTGGGCTTCTATAATATTAGGAAGAAAATCACATTAATTTACAAAGTTCTCTAAAACCTAACCTCTGGCTCACCCTTTGGTCTGATATCCATCCACCATGCCCCCTGCTCCCTGTACTCTAACTTTCCCTTGTGTAGGTTTTACGGACACATTCAAATGGCAGCCCCCCTTTATTTATTCAACTTTCTATTCAAATGTCACTTCCTCCAAAAGACCTTCCTGACCATTGATTCATGTATATCTCCATCACTCCTATACCTCCCCTGCTTTATATTTCTTCAGAGCAATTAACAATGATTGACTTTTTATCCCATAATTAGTAGTTGTTGGCCATCGCTGAGCTCCATTATTAAAATATAAGAACAAAGAAGGAATCTGTCAATATTATCTGTGGTGTGTGTGTATGTATGTATGTATGCCTGTGTATGTAGTAGGTGCTTAGTATATATTTCCCCATAATGTGATGTGATGCATTCCAAGAGTGGGGAATGTTTGGGATGGGTATAACCGAGGCCACTATGTCCAATTTCCCTAGAAGCAAAGGAAATGGGAAACAAGGCTGTCACTACTAACTTATCAATAATGGTGTTCCTATTTTACCCTATAATACACACAAAATACACCTAGAGTTCTAGAATGACTGGGTCAGGAGAGATTTTAAAATCAGCACTGATTGCTGCCCGAAACAATCTGACTCTGACTCATATAATGGTACTGGAAGTAACCCACTGTTTTTTTCTCATTCTTCCTTGTGTGTGTGTGTGTGTGTGTGTGTGTGTGTGTGTGTGCATGTGAGTGTGTGTGTATGTGTGTTATGACTCAAAGTCTTTATTAGTTTTCCCTTCTATCTGGTCTAGGTCAGAACTGCTCTAGTCATGTTCCTAAGCTTCAATTACTATAAATTACAAAGTAAAGAAAACTCTATCTATTAAGTCCCAGATGACTCCTTCAGGCTTACACAATCTCAAAAATCCCTAAACAGAAACATTTAGAGTCTGCATATAAGCTAATACAACTCTATCTGCACCGAGCCAGTTCTTTAAAAAAAATGTCTTGTCACCCATTCTTAGGAGCTTAAAAAGATATTTGTCTTATAACTAATGGCATTATAATGACTGTTGGAGTAATTTTTCCAAAACAGAAAGCTGCTGCAAGATAACAATGTCTCCACCAGTGCAAACAATCAGCCAATGACAGCTCTCTCATCAAAACAGTAAGTAGAAGCCGTTTCCACCCCTACTGCTGTAACAATCCAAATCTTCTCAGCTCTTCGCTGTATCCAACACCCTCTACCTTAATAACGACCTTGCCCAAATCTCACTCTTATCCCAGTGATAGCATTAGCCTGGGGCCATGCATCTGAGTCCAGCTTCAATCTTCCTGGGACTACAAACAAGATGGTAACAGTTACATGTCTCCTTTGTCTCCCACTGTATCCCCAGCACCTACCATAATACATGTACACAGTAGGTGCTCACAAATTACAGAGACTTCTTACCCCTCTCCTACTTCTAAGCTGCAAGGGTAACATTTTACCTCCTCTTCCAACCAGAAACTCTTTGGTGAGCAATAAACCACTAAAAGTCTGAGAGTAAAACCTGTGGGCTAATAATTGTTAGGGTAAAATCTAGAACTTTGATAGCGATGTCTTCATCAGTGTAAGCTCTATGACATGCTGTTGAATGTGAGTGTGCCAGAGACAAGCGATATAAAACACATGCATTGCAATTGGCCATAGGAGGCCTCCTACTGCGTATGAAGTTGGTCTTCTAATTTCTAAGTCTGACGCTTGTTACTCTAATCCCAAGGGGAGATGGCATTTCAAATTTGAGCAAAAGCCCAAGGCTAAGCCTTCATAATGTTTTGCCACTGGGAATAATTACATGGACAAGTTTGAGCAGTAAACACCAGCATATTTGGCAAAAAGTCCCTCCTTTTTACTACAAGCTCTTTTAAAAATTGAATAAATTATGATTTTCTTATAATTTTGGTACATAAATGTATTGCTAATGTTTGCTAATTTTACTATCGGTAAATCTATCCCTTATATCTCTGGGCTCCTGTCACCCCAGGAATTGTCTGTGTCCCCACCCTTCACCCCAGGAGGGAAGGTCAGAGAATAGCCAGGGGTAATAGCTGATTGAGAGGAAACCCTTAGCCACTTCCTATGTTACTATTCAATTAGCAAGGAAAAGCCAGCTTTAACGTCATCATTTGTGCCTTGACCCAGTGACTGTCCATTAAGCAGAGGAAGGGCAAAGCCTATCAGTAGCTTAGCAACCAGCACATTTTCCTTCCCACTTGAGGTTAGCAGCTTTTCAGAAGAAATTCCGGCCCAATTGACGTCCATCTGGCTGAGTAGTTTCCTTCCTCTACTCAAATAGAAAGATCCTACAATTATGCGTTTACCCCTGGTCTAGATGTCAGGGTTTAGACTCATTAAAAGAAATCTTATCCAATTGGATGAATTTCAAGAAAAGAACACATTCCCAAATTAGAGAGTCTATAAAATACTATTTCATTGTTCACTATCTTTTTTTCCCCTACTCTCCGTGGTTCTTAGAGCCTGTTTGCCCCTTTTCTACATGCTGCCTTTCCCTCAACTTTCTAAGAGAGAGGCACACAGATGAAAAAGAGGCAATAAAAATACATGAATTGAAATCTCCCCCAACTGAATGTTTTGTCCTTCAGAACAGTACAAGATATCCTGAGTATTCTTTATAATACCACGGGCAGAGAAAATTTCAAGACAATATTTGTGGGTAAATGAACTGCCCCAAATGGACTAGGCATTATCCTGAAAAAAGATGACTAGGCATCATTCTAGGAAATGTTTGAAATAGCACGGGTTTCAAAACAGTTTTATAAAAGGTTAAAGCAAATAGACGGAACTAATTTTCACTTTGCAGAAAAAAAAATATTTTTGAGAAATATTGATGTCATTTGGTTTTAGAAAATGCTGTATTATACCTGAAGTGTTTTTTTTTTCCTCTCTCATTGGCAGTAAAATGCTGTTCTCTGGAACAGATGGAAAGTATGCTTTTTGTTAGATAACAGACTTCAAAAGTAACAGAATTTATTGTAAGATTATGCTGTGATTTTAAATATATTCTAAGTTTTGGCCAAAAAAATGAGTTATTCTGGTAACTGACAAAAAAAAAAAAAAAAGGAATGTCTGTGTTGAGCAGTGATTTGCATGCATGCAAAGGGAGGCAAATTTCATTAAATCTCCATTCTGTAATGTTGTTACCTGTCCAGATCTTGACTCCAGAAAGTAGGCAGGCCAGTCTTTGCTTACAAATAAGATTTAGAATACATGAACGGTGGTTAACTGTTTGTGAATTGTGGTGGATGTTCAAATGTGGACCCTTACAAGTAAATTAATTGAAAAACACTCTATCAAAAATAAAATGCTTTAATGCCTTGTTTTGCCTTTCATTCCTAGAGAAAAAGTATCTTAGTCGATTAAAATTTTTCTCCCACATAAAACATACAATGTTTAGTATGTAGTCAGATTGCTTAACTTCATTTCCTGCTTTCCTGTTTCATGCCAAGAGCCCAAAAAGGAGGAGTGGGGATGAGGAAAAGTGAAACAGGAAATGAGGTCGTAATTTTAGGCAAACGGGGTTCAATCCATTGACACGTTAGAATTGTTTGCCCGAATGAAGGAAAACAGGAGCTTTTATCCCCTGGCTTATATCCCTCCTTGGTCGATAGCTGCAAAAGATGTTAACTTTTCCAAGTTTTTAGATTTGCTTAAGCATCTTGCTTAAGCAAGAAGATTCTCCTCACCCTATCAGAGAAGCCTGGGAAAGGAACTAAGAGATTCTCAGCAGAGCAAATTAAAAGGCCCTTTACAGTAAACACAGAGCTGCCCTACACGTCCATCCCTTTTCTACTCTGATCCACGTAATGAGCTCCATTGACTCAAATCCATCCCGGAGACTTCAGGAAAGAGACCATCCACAATCTGTGCTAAAGCCTTCACATTGAAGAGTTAGCCGAATAAGCTCTGCTTAGACCTCAGTTGCTTTCTATTAGTCGAGCTGTGATTTTTACAATCAGCACTGGAAATAAAAGCACCACGAAATGCCCTAGTGAATGCTTTGGTTTCAAAAAGTAACCCTTCTTGCCTTCATTCCTAGCAGTAACCCTAGCTCTTTTTGGTATTCAAGCTGCATTACCCCCCAGTGGTGTATCAACTCTCTGTCTGCTCCTTCCTGGTGCAATATAGCCTCATTCTAGCCTGTGGATCAGCGAATCCCTTCCGTGTGGGATGTGGTTTCCTCAATAGGACATATTGATTTTTTTTTTAATGTGTCCATATAACTAGCTACAGTCTCCAGCTATTCAAACACTAGTGTCAGTGTTTCTGTGAAGGTATTTTATAGATATGATTAAAGTCCATAATTAGTTGACTTTAAGTAAAAGAGATTCTTTTAGATGATTTAGGGAGGCCTGATTCAATCATTTGAAAGGACTTAAGAGCAGAGCTGAGGTTTTGTTGAGGAGGAAAAAATTCTGCCTGTGGACGGTAGCTTAGACGGTCCCCAGGGATTCTAGCTGGCTTTTTCCTGGTCATCTGCCCTACAGATTTCTAACTTTTAGACTTCCCTAGCCAGCCCCCACAATTACATAAGCCAATTCATGGCAAAACCTTTCTCTCTCTCATAGACACATGTTTTGTTTTTCCTACTGCTTTTGGTTCTCTTGAATCTTGACTGGGCCAAGCTCTGTCTCTTCCTGTCTCTGAATTACCTATTGCCTGATACATTGTTTTAAGAATCAGCCTAGGCCAGTCTGTGATTTGTCACAATTTGTATTTGGAGCTCTTTCACATGCTTTATAAATACCATCAACCTTTATTCCCTTCTATCCCACACATTTTGACCTATATAGCAAATTTTCACAATTCTTATTAGGATATTAGCCAGACATGTAAGAGACACAATGTTAACTAAAAGAGCTGTAAGTGCGGCAGATTTTGACTAAAAATTTTACTAAACAAGACTTCTAGGGAATGAAACTAAAATGATAGGATGACAGGTGGTAGTTTTGGTATTTTTATTTTAGCCATTTCTTTTGCCAGATTCAATAAGGAATTAATTAAATATCCCTTTGGAACCAAAACCACTTTAGTGAGTAATGGCACTTCAAACTAAAATTGAGCATTTTAAAATTGAAACATCCCATGGGTTAAATATTTTCTACTGAAATATGATCAGCTACTGTGAAAGCCTATTTCTCTCCTAAGACCTATAATTAAATGAAGGTTCTCAAACTAATGGTATTGATGTAAATGAAGAATATTTTTATAAATTCTATAGGCATTTAATGTCACTGAATGACGAAAATGGAGTACTTCAAAACTAGCTAATTGATTTAACATATCAAGCTACTTATAAGTTGAAATCAACGTAAAGGAATATCTTTTATTAAATCCTAATGTTTTTATTTATCTTATATATGCTATAAATAGTAAATTTATACTTTATAAATATATAAGTATGTAGGTTATCAAAAATCAACCTCCATGCTTCGGAGCCAAAATATAATACAAAGACAGAGTTTGGGATAAAGAGGAATAACAGTTTTATTGCTTTGCTGGGCAAAGGAGGTTGCAGCAGGCTATGGCCTGCAAAAAACTGCAAGCCTGCCTGGAGGAAGGGGCTGGGGCATTTTATAGGGAAATACAGGATCTAGCTGGATTCAACAGGGGTTGTATATGCGCTGCCAGCCCCATTTGTCCTTTTCAGGGTGGTACCAGGTTCCTGAAACAAAAGTCTAAGGGAGGAGGGGAGATAGGCTGAAGGGAAGAAAAAGGTTACTTTAAATCGAGCTTTGCTGAAGGGTTAATGCAGCCATTTTGATTTGTGTTCAACTTTATGCTTTTAATGGGTTTCATATATAGGTGTACCCTAATTATATAGTCACCCGTGAAATTGAATTCATCTCAAAGAACTGAGATAGTATCTATATTTGTCACAAACAGCTCCCCATATATTAATGGCTTAATCAAGCAGAACTTACTGTTTTACTCATGCTACATATGCCTTATGGGTTCGCAGATCACTATGGAAACATAAGGTCCTGCCTGGTGGAAGCTTCACCATCACATGGCATCACTATAATTTATATCATGTATTTCATGATCTTATACCTGTGGGTTTTGCAAATATATAATGACGTATATATGATACACATCAATCTATATCATAATAGAGCATTTTTACTGCCCTAAAAATCCCCCAGCTCCAATCTCTGGCAACCACTGATATTTTTACTGTTTCCATAGTTTTGCCATTTCTAGAATGTCATATAGTTGGAATCTTACAGTAGGTAGCCTTCTCAGAGTGGCTTATTTTAACTAGCAATATGCATTTAAGTTTCTTCCATGTCTTGAGGCAACTGGGTGGCTCAGTTGGTTAAGTGGTTAAGTGTCTGACTCTGGATTTCAGCTCAGGTCATGACCTCAGGGTTGCAAAATCAAACCCCCTATTGGGCTCCATGCTCAGCAGGGAGTCTCCTTAAAATTCTCTGTCTCTCTCTCTCTCTCTCTCACTCTCCCTCTGTCTTTCCTCTATGAGCACACACACTGTCTTTCTAAAATAAATAAATCAGTCTTAAAAAACAAAAAAGATTCTTCCATGTCTTTTCACAGCTTGATAGTTCTTTTGTGTATCTATCTATCTGAATAATATTTTATTTTCTGGATATACAGTTTATCCATTCACTTACTGAAGGATGTTTTGGTTGCTTCTAGGTTTGGGAAATTATGAATAAAGCTTCTATAAACATCCATATATGTAGGTTTTTGTATGGACATATGTATTCAACTTCTTTGTGTAAACATCAAGCAGTGCAATTGGAGCATATGATGAGTATTTTTAGTTTTATACAAAACCAACAAACTGTCTCCAAAGTGGCTGTTCCATTTTGCATTCCCAACAGCAATGAATAAAAGTTCCTGTTGCTCCACATTCTCTCCAGCACTTGGCATCCTTAGTGTTGGGATATTGGCTCTTCTAATCCATGTGTAGTAGTACCTCACTGTTGCTTCTTTTCATGTTTACTTGCCTGTATATTTTCTTTGGTGAGATGTCTGTTAAGGTCATTGGCTGTTTGTTTGTTTGTTTGTTTGTTTGTTTGTTTAAAGAGGGAGAGGGAGTGGGGAGGAGCAGAGGGAAAGTGAGAGAATCTTAAGTAGGTTCCTCACCCAGCACAGAGCCTGACGCACAAGGCTTCATCAGGACCCTGAGATCATGACCTGAGCCAAAATCAAGAGTTAGACACTTAACCAACTGATCCACTGTCATGAGCACGCTATGAAGGCACACACACAAGTTGTATCTTTCCACAACGTCAGCTTTCTTCAATCATAAAGCAAAGTTAAATCACAATTATAAAGCAGACTCAGATTCCAGACTCAATGACATTTCACCATGTGATTAAACTTGGCTTCTTACACAATGCACAGAGCAGGACAGAAGACAAGCCACACAACAAACAAGATAACAAAAGCATGCAGGAAGTTAAGGAACCAAACGCAAAGTCAGTCCTTGGGTTCCCAGTTGAAATAAAGCCTCCGTCTGGTCTGGGTCAGCTCTCAGCACTTACTGCTTCTTGTGTTCAAGAAGTGAAGGATCTCAGCTCTGTTCAGAGATCAATTGGGCAGAATCTTCCACAGACAGTTGCCTTTTTTAAGCGGTCAGACATAGAGGGGTCACATCTGAAGAGTCTGACAGTTTGCTGCCAAAATCCTTTCCTTTTTAAAGAGATTTAATCAGTTTTGGGTCTCTGCAGACCTCCTCTGGTTCTGCTCCTTCTCAGATTTGGGGTAGCAGCTGACATTGGTCCAGGCGATATCTCCTAGCTGCAATACCTTAACTGCTTGTGTCATTGCTTGACACAGGCCCCTGCTTGACACAGGCTCCTGCTTGGCATGAGAGACTCCATCTTGTTCTCTCCAGCCACCCAGGTGCCTCCACCCATTTTTAAATCTACAGCCCACTCTTACAGTCTTCAATATTCCCTTGCTCTCTATTCCCACACATAGAACTCATGTAACCACTCCCAATGAAGTACACGCCAAGGTCTCATCAAACACAGGATTCCTAGGTGATATGTAGTTGATTTACCAGTGAATGAAAACACATAGTCAAACAAGCCAAACCATTAGTCACAATATGTTTGTGTCTTCAATAATAAAAAATAGAACAATAGATTAAGAATTTGAGGTATACTATGAATATCTTAAGATATTTATAGATTTATACAGTAAATAAGCAATAAAATAGGCATCAAAGTCTAAAAATTATGTCAGTTAAAAGATTTTCAGAATTATTCTTTAGAAAGTTATGATCAATGAAGAATAAATAACATCAATAATACCAGGAGATAAGAATAAAATATTTACAGAGTAAGATACCAAAAAAATAATAAGTTGGTATAAATAAGAAGTCTCTCCAAGCTCCCTAACACTGATATGATTATTAGAGTATGAGATAATATATAAATTAATGTATTCAATTTGATTTTCCTTTCTTCTATCACATTCTGGCCTTCATGAAATGTAAACTTGCTAGTGTAATAGGGTACTGTATGGTACTTGACTTTTTTTGTTGCTGTTTGTTTTGATATCTCAACTGAAATGGAATAAATGACTAAATTAACTATTGTTTCCCATATACTTGATGAACGGGCATGAGCTGTTCAACAGTCATTTTTGCCTTTGGGATTTCTTTAAAATTGAAGGTGAGGAAGAATAGCAGGATAACCATTGAGTAATATTCTAAATTAGTGAAATAAATAGCACTGATTCATCTTCTGACTCTTATAAGCTCTATCTGGAAACAGTGCCATGTAATGGAAAATGTACATGACAACTGCATTAATTCTTTCTCTTTCTTTTTCTTTTCTTCTTCTTTTAGAAGGAGAGGGGTTAAATGAAACCATCAATAAACACAGATCATCAATTCACCCAACTCGCTGAATATACTGCAAATGCAAGGTGCATTAATATTTTCATGGTATTAAACATTAGAGTACAAGAATAGAATATAAGAAAAGGTTTATTTTATGCATTTTTCAATTAAAATTAAACATCTGCTAAAAAACAAAATTCAACTGAGCAAATTTGAAGATCTAATTGGCTTTATGAAACAATTCAGAAATCAGGCAGCATCTCATCTTACAAGCAGAGGAGAGCTCCACAGGTTATATAAAATGGAAGGTTTTTATAGGAAGGAGGGTGGAGCAAGAAAGTTATTAGCAAAAGAAAAGGAAGAATTGTTTCAGGCTTGATCACCTTCCTTTACTGGGAAGGGCAGGGGTCTTATTATGTAGATTACCTCATCTTCCTTTGGGGAATGGAGAAGGCCCAGGGGACAGATTACCTCACTAATGCTGATCAGAAAATTCCTGACTGACTGGTTAAGACTACATTTCTGGGGGCGGTTGAAACTGCCATTAAGTTAGGTATTAAGCCTGGGTTTGGTGACTGCACTTAACTGACGCCATTTTGGGACTGTGTTTTTCTTTTTAACCCTTGTTAACTATCCCCACAAAAAAAAAAAAAAAATGAGGATACAATCAAATTTACTATTCACTTAGACAGAATTTATTGAAGACTGAATGTGAATATACTATCTCCATTCAGATGTTATGTTGAAATTCCACTGAATGCTTCTCATCTCTGTATTGTTTCATAAAAGTAAATTTATTTAATATATTCTGTGTTCATACTGTAGACATCACTAATCTATTAGATTCTTTGTTAAATCTATGGGACTAAAGTTTAGAAAAGTCTTATGGAACCCAGTTAACTTCTATCCATTGCCAGCTCATGGGACTATCCTTTTTACTGGGGACATGGCAAATGAATGCCAGTGGCTACAAACGCATGTGGATAAAATTAATACTACAAGGTCAAATTAAGCCTCAGGATAAAACTCTGTATGGAGTGAAAGTTACTTACCTGGCTTTGCCCCCTATAGGCATGGAAAATTGAAATGTAGTAACTTTTTTTTTTTAAAGATTTTATTTATTTAGTTGACAGAGACAGCCAGCGAGAGAGGGAACACAAGCAGGGGGAGTGGGAGAGGAAAAAGCAGGCTCATAGCAGAGGAGCCTGATGTGGGGCTCGATCCCATAACGCGGGGATCACGCCCTGAGCTGAAGGCAGACGCTTAACGATGCGCCACCCAGGTGCCCCGAAATGTAGTAACTTGGTAGGACTTAATCAGTTCCTGCTTGGCTTCATACAATTATGTGGTACAGTGGCAAAGTATTTCTTAACTTGGAGATCAAAAAGGAATTTATGACCATGGCTAAGCACATCTGAGAGTGATCAGTCCCCTAGTCCACTAAAAAACTAACAAATAAAGAAACTCAAAGTAGATGGATCAACACATATACAAACATATATGAAGACTAAAGAATTTTCTCATATAGTATTATAGTTTCTTATCATAATGTTATAGATTATGGTAAAGGGAACAGTCTACATGTTTGATCAGTATTCTCTTCTGTGGATTTCAGTACTTGTTCCAGGAAATCTGGCCTGCAGTGTAACTAAGATGAGCATCCTTCCTCTTTCTTTCTCTTTTTCTTTTTTTCTTTCTTTCTTTCTTTCTTTCTTTCTTTCTTTCTTTCTTTCTTTCTTTCTTTCTTTCTTTCTTTTCTTCTTTTTCTTCCTTCCTTCCTTCCTTCCTTCCTTCCTTCCTTCCTTCCTTCCTTCCTTCCTTCCTTCTTTTTCTTCCTTCCTCCCTCCCTCCTTCCTCTCTTCCTTCCTTTCTTTCTGTGTATGATTACTAAGATACGATCATTGCATGTGTTTGTTCAGAGCTCTGACCAAGAGTATTCATCCCTCATTAACCCAGTGACCACTGGCTCTGCCAAATCTGGGTGAGGTACAGTTTTGCTCTTAGTACTGCAGGCACTTTCTGGATTTTCCTTCTGCTCTGAATGATGCTTTATGCTTACAGTTTTGTTGTCTTCCTCTTTTTCTGAGGACATCTTATCAGAAAAGTCACTGTTGCCTACCCCATCTAAAGCAAATCTCTATCTTTACTCAGTCCTTTGTTAGATTCCTTCATGTCACATCACAATGAATATTTGCTTTATTTGTGTGCCGCTGTGTCTTTGTCTATTTTATCCATTAGAATTTAGGTACCACAAAGGCAGGGATCTTTTCTGTCAAATTATTGCCCCAACACCTAACACTGAAACAGAATATGGATGGGCTCAGTAAGTTATCTGCTGATTAATTGATTATATCATTGTTGATGTAACTTCCTGCAGAAATACTCAGTGGGCTGGCCAACTTGGTGAATTGGCTTTGTTCGTAAGCCATTCTTGATTTTCTGTGGGACTTCAGTCGGTTGTAAATCACAAAGAGGTTTTTAAGGGGACAAGGGTTTTGTACCATTATTATCAATGTTAGCCTTCTGTAAGTGCAAATGTAACCTGCCAGGGAACATCACCTAAAGGCAATTCTCTGAAGAAGTCAAGGTGAACTGCAAACTATTCCCAGCACTCACAGTGGCCAGGCTAGTAAAGGGGATCTGGGAAGGGCAGTAATAGTGCTGACTACCATCCTTTTGGTTGAATCAATAATATATTTCAAGAAGCAATATCCTTTAACAAATACTCATTAATTGTATATCTTCAGGGTACTTTTGAGACTGAGAACTTATGAAATGTTTAATTAAAGCAGACTGGCAGCCATAAAATAAAAAGAAATTAGGTCTGACCTTTAGTAATAAAAATGAGTTTGGTTTCATTTTCTTTGATAATAATTTTATAACCCATTTGGAGAAAAAATTGATGCCTATTTATTAGTCAATAAATACAATTCTGAAGGACAGAAAGTGTACCCAAGAGTGCTCAGATATTCTTAAGAAGTGATTTTTGTGTTAAAAATCCATGATATGAAATTTGGAACACTCAAATTTGGCTAATGGCAAGGGACCCACTTCTTTGATGAAGTAATTCAGATCTGGATATTTTCACC